>NC_089203.1:7190340-7520340 GCF_963930695.1 Labrus bergylta | reverse complement strand
CACATGAGCTGTTTCACACATCTTATACATGTCCATACAGCATTTACTCATGATGTATGCATAACAAAAATTGACGTAATTTTCTAAACAATATAGACCGGTTAGCTCAGTCGGTAGAGCATGACACTCTTAATCTCAGGGTCATGGGTTCGAGCCCCACATTGGGTGCTATCTTCATCGTTCAGAAAATAGATGAGGAATGTGTGACAGGCCTTTCACGTGAGCTGTTTCACACATCTTATACATGTCCATACATCATTTACTCATGATGTATCATAGTATGCATAACAAAAATTGACGTCATTGTCTTAAAATTATAGCCCAGTTAGCTCAGTCGGTAGAGCATGAGACTCTTAATCTCAGGGTCATGGGTTCAAGCTCCACATTGGGTGCTATCTTCATCCTTTCAAACATAGATGTGGAACATGTGACAGGCCTTTCACATGAGCTGTTTCACTTGAACTCTTATACATGTCCATACATCATTTACTCATGATGTATAATAGTATGCATAATAAAAATTGACGTAATTTTCTAAACAATATAGCCCGGTTAGCTCAGTCGTTAGAGCATGAGACTCTTAATCGCAGGGTCGTTGGTTTGAGCCCCACATTGGGTGCTTTCTTCATCGTTCAGAAAATAGATGTGGAACATGTGACAGGCCTTTCACATGAGCTGTTTCATACATGTCCATACATAATTTACTCATGATGTATAATAGTATGCATAACAAAAATTGACGTAATTTTGTAAAAAATCTAGCCCGGTTAGCTCAGTCGGTAGAGCACGACACTCTTAATCTCAGGGTCATAGGTTCAAGCCCCACATTGGTTGCTACCCTTACCCTTGAGAACATTGATATGGAACATGGGACAGGCCTTTCACACGAGCTGTTTCACACATCTTGTACATGTCCATACATCATTTACTCATGATGTATAATAGTATGCATAACAAAAATTGACGTAATTTTCTTAAAAATATAGCCCGGTTAGCTCAGTCAGTAGAGCATGAGATTCTTAATCTCAAGGTCATGGGTTCAAGCCCCACATTGGGTGCTATCTTCACCCTTTCAAACACAGATGTGAAACATAGGACAGGCCTTTCACATGAGCTGTTTCACACATCTTATACATGTCCATACATCATTTACTCATGATGTATGCATAACAAAAATTGACGTAATTTTCTTAAAAATATCACCAGGTTAGCTCATTCGGTAGAGCATGACACTCTTAATCTCAGGGTCATGGGTTCAAGCCCCACATTGGGTGCTTCCCTTCAGAACATTGATGTGGAACATGGGACAGGCCTTTCACACGAGCTGTTTCACACATCTTATACATGTCCATACATCATTTACTCATGATGTATAATAGTATGCATAACAAAAATTTACATCATTTTCATAAAATTGTAGCCCGGTAAACTCAGTCGGTAGAGCATGAGACTCTTAATCTCAGGGTCATGGGTTCAAGCCCCACATTGGGTGCTATCTTCATCCTTTCAAACATTGATGTGGAACGTGGGAAAGGCCTTTCACGTGACCTTCTTCACACATCTTATACATGTCCATACATCGTTTACGCATGATGTATAATAGTATGCATAACAAAAATTGACGTAATTTTCTAAAAAATATAGCCCGGTTAGCTCAGTCGGTAGAGCATGAGACGCTTAATCTCAGGGTCGTGGGTTCGAGTCCCACATTGGGTGCTTTCTTCATCGTTCAGAACAATGATGTGGAACATGAGACAGGCCTTTCACATGAGCTGTTACACACATCTTATACATGTCCATACATCATTTACTCATGATGTATAATAGTATGCATAATAAAAATTGACGTAATTTTCTAAAAAATATAGCCCAGTTAGCTCAGTCGGTAGAGCATGAGACTCTGAATCTCAGGGTCGTGGGTTCGAGCCCCACATTGGGTGCTTTCTTCATCGTTCAGAACATAGATGTGGAACATGTGACAGGCCTTTCACATTAGCTGTTTCACACATCTTATACATGTCCATACATCATTTACTCATGATGTATGCATAACAAAAATTTACGTAATTGTCTAAACAATATCGCCAGGTTAGCTCATTCGGTAGAGCATGACACTCTTAATCTCAGGGTCATGGGTTCGAGCCCCACATTGGGTGATTTCTTCATCGTTCAGAAAATAGATGTGGAACATGTGACAGGCCTTTCACATGAGCTGTTTCATACATGTCCATACATAATTTACTCATGATGTATAATAGTATGCATAACAAAAATTGACGTAATTTTGTAAAAAATCTAGCCCGGTTAGCTCAGTCGGTAGAGCACGACACTCTTAATCTCAGGGTCATAGGTTCAAGCCCCACATTGGTTGCTACCCTTACCCTTGAGAACATTGATATGGAACATGGGACAGGCCTTTCACACGAGCTGTTTCACACATCTTGTACATGTCCATACATCATTTACTCATGATGTATAATAGTATGCATAACAAAAATTGATGTAATTTTCTTAAAAATATAGCCCGGTTAGCTCAGTCAGTAGAGCATGAGATTCTTAATCTCAAGGTCATGGGTTCAAGCCCCACATTGGGTGCTATCTTCATCCTTTCAAACATAGATGTGAAACATAGGACAGGCCTTTCACATGAGCTGTTTCACACATCTTATACATGTCCATACATCATTTACTCATGATGTATGCATAACAAAAATTGACGTAATTTTCTTAAAAATATCACCAGGTTAGCTCATTCGGTAGAGCATGACACTCTTAATCTCAGGGTCATGGGTTCAAACCCCACATTGGGTGCTTCCCTTACCCTTTAGAACATTGATGTGGAACATGGGACAGGCCTTTCACACGAACTGTTTCACACATCTTCTACATGTCCATACATCATTTACTCATGATGTATAATAGTATGCATAACAAAAATTGACGTCATTTTCTGAAAAGTATACCCCCGGTTAGCTCAGTCAGTAGAGCATGAGACTCTTAATGTCAGGGTCATGTGTTTGAGCCCCACATTGGGTGCTATCTTCATCGTTCAGAACATAGATGTGGAATGTGTGACAGGCCTTTCACGTGATCTGTTTCACACATCTCACACATCTTATACATGTCCATACATCATTTACTCATGATGTATAATAGTATGCATAACAAAAATTTACGTAATTTTCTGAAAAGTATTCCCCGGTTAGCTCAGTCGGTAGAGCATGAGACTCTTAATGTCAGGGTCGTTGGTTCGAGCCCCACATCGGGTGCTATCTTCATCGTTCAGAACATAGATGAGGAATGTGTGACAGGCCTTTCACGTGAGCTGTTTCACACATCTTATACATGTCCATACATCATTTACTCATGATGTATAATAGTATGCACAATAAAAATTTACGTAATTTTCTGAAAAATGTAGCCTGGTTAGCACAGTCGGTAGAGCATGAGACTCTTAATCTCAAGGTCGTGGGTTCAAGCCCCACATTGGGTGCTACCCTTACCCTGGAGAACATTGATGTGAAACATAGGACAGGCCTTTCACATGAGCTCTTATACATGTCCATACATCATTTACTCATGATGTATAATAGTATGCATAACAAAAATTGACGTCATTTTCTGAAAAGTATACCCCC
This sequence comes from Labrus bergylta, assembly GCF_963930695.1. Lineage (NCBI taxonomy): Eukaryota > Metazoa > Chordata > Actinopteri > Labriformes > Labridae > Labrus > Labrus bergylta. Next base: position 7,516,702 of record NC_089203.1, on the reverse strand, counting down.
GGTTAGCTCAGTCAGTAGAGCATGAGACTCTTAATGTCAGGGTCATGTGTTTGAGCCCCACATTGGGTGCTATCTTCATCGTTCAGAACATAGATGTGGAATGTGTGACAGGCCTTTCACGTGATCTGTTTCACACATCTCACACATCTTATACATGTCCATACATCATTTACTCATGATGTATAATAGTATGCATAACAAAAATTTACGTAATTTTCTGAAAAGTATTCCCCGGTTAGCTCAGTCGGTAGAGCATGAGACTCTTAATGTCAGGGTCGTTGGTTCGAGCCCCACATCGGGTGCTATCTTCATCGTTCAGAACATAGATGAGGAATGTGTGACAGGCCTTTCACGTGAGCTGTTTCACACATCTTATACATGTCCATACATCATTTACTCATGATGTATAATAGTATGCACAATAAAAATTTACGTAATTTTCTGAAAAATGTAGCCTGGTTAGCACAGTCGGTAGAGCATGAGACTCTTAATCTCAAGGTCGTGGGTTCAAGCCCCACATTGGGTGCTACCCTTACCCTGGAGAACATTGATGTGAAACATAGGACAGGCCTTTCACATGAGCTCTTATACATGTCCATACATCATTTACTCATGATGTATAATAGTATGCATAACAAAAATTGACGTCATTTTCTGAAAAGTATACCCCCGGTTAGCTCAGTCAGTAGAGCATGAGACTCTTAATGTCAGGGTCATGTGTTTGAGCCCCACATTGGGTGCTATCTTCATCGTTCAGAACATAGATGTGGAATGTGTGACAGGCCTTTCACGTGATCTGTTTCACACATCTCACACATCTTATACATGTCCATACATCATTTACTCATGATGTATAATAGTATGCATAACAAAAATTTACGTAATTTTCTGAAAAGTATTCCCCGGTTAGCTCAGTCGGTAGAGCATGAGACTCTTAATGTCAGGGTCGTTGGTTCGAGCCCCACATCGGGTGCTTTCTTCATCGTTCAGAACAATGATGTGGAACATGAGACAGGCCTTTCACATGAGCTGTTACACACATCTTATACATGTCCATACATCATTTACTCATGATGTATAATAGTATGCATAATAAAAATTGACGTAATTTTCTAAAAAATATAGCCCAGTTACCTCAGTCGGTAGAGCATGAGACTCTGAATCTCAGGGTCGTGGGTTCGAGCCCCACATTGGGTGCTTTCTTCATCGTTCAGAACATAGATGTGGAACATGTGACAGGCCTTTCACATTAGCTGTTTCACACATCTTATACATGTCCATACATCATTTACTCATGATGTATGCATAACAAAAATTTACGTAATTGTCTAAACAATATCGCCAGGTTAGCTCATTCGGTAGAGCATGACACTCTTAATCTCAGGGTCATGGGTTCGAGCCCCACATTGGGTGATTTCTTCATCGTTCAGAAAATAGATGTGGAACATGTGACAGGCCTTTCACATGAGCTGTTTCATACATGTCCATACATAATTTACTCATGATGTATAATAGTATGCATAACAAAAATTGACGTAATTTTGTAAAAAATCTAGCCCGGTTAGCTCAGTCGGTAGAGCACGACACTCTTAATCTCAGGGTCATAGGTTCAAGCCCCACATTGGTTGCTACCCTTACCCTTGAGAACATTGATATGGAACATGGGACAGGCCTTTCACACGAGCTGTTTCACACATCTTGTACATGTCCATACATCATTTACTCATGATGTATAATAGTATGCATAACAAAAATTGATGTAATTTTCTTAAAAATATAGCCCGGTTAGCTCAGTCAGTAGAGCATGAGATTCTTAATCTCAAGGTCATGGGTTCAAGCCCCACATTGGGTGCTATCTTCATCCTTTCAAACATAGATGTGAAACATAGGACAGGCCTTTCACATGAGCTGTTTCACACATCTTATACATGTCCATACATCATTTACTCATGATGTATGCATAACAAAAATTGACGTAATTTTCTTAAAAATATCACCAGGTTAGCTCATTCGGTAGAGCATGACACTCTTAATCTCAGGGTCATGGGTTCAAACCCCACATTGGGTGCTTCCCTTACCCTTTAGAACATTGATGTGGAACATGGGACAGGCCTTTCACACGAACTGTTTCACACATCTTCTACATGTCCATACATCATTTACTCATGATGTATAATAGTATGCATAACAAAAATTGACGTCATTTTCTGAAAAGTATACCCCCGGTTAGCTCAGTCAGTAGAGCATGAGACTCTTAATGTCAGGGTCATGTGTTTGAGCCCCACATTGGGTGCTATCTTCATCGTTCAGAACATAGATGTGGAATGTGTGACAGGCCTTTCACGTGATCTGTTTCACACATCTCACACATCTTATACATGTCCATACATCATTTACTCATGATGTATAATAGTATGCATAACAAAAATTTACGTAATTTTCTGAAAAGTATTCCCCGGTTAGCTCAGTCGGTAGAGCATGAGACTCTTAATGTCAGGGTCGTTGGTTCGAGCCCCACATCGGGTGCTATCTTCATCGTTCAGAACATAGATGAGGAATGTGTGACAGGCCTTTCACGTGAGCTGTTTCACACATCTTATACATGTCCATACATCATTTACTCATGATGTATAATAGTATGCACAATAAAAATTTACGTAATTTTCTGAAAAATGTAGCCTGGTTAGCACAGTCGGTAGAGCATGAGACTCTTAATCTCAAGGTCGTGGGTTCAAGCCCCACATTGGGTGCTACCCTTACCCTGGAGAACATTGATGTGAAACATAGGACAGGCCTTTCACATGAGCTCTTATACATGTCCATACATCATTTACTCATGATGTATAATAGTATGCATAACAAAAATTGACGTCATTTTCTGAAAAGTATACCCCCGGTTAGCTCAGTCAGTAGAGCATGAGACTCTTAATGTCAGGGTCATGTGTTTGAGCCCCACATTGGGTGCTATCTTCATCGTTCAGAACATAGATGTGGAATGTGTGACAGGCCTTTCACGTGATCTGTTTCACACATCTCACACATCTTATACATGTCCATACATCATTTACTCATGATGTATAATAGTATGCATAACAAAAATTTACGTAATTTTCTGAAAAGTATTCCCCGGTTAGCTCAGTCGGTAGAGCATGAGACTCTTAATGTCAGGGTCGTTGGTTCGAGCCCCACATCGGGTGCTATCTTCATCGTTCAGAACATAGATGAGGAATGTGTGACAGGCCTTTCACGTGAGCTGTTTCACACATCTTATACATGTCCATACATCATTTACTCATGATGTATAATAGTATGCACAATAAAAATTTACGTAATTTTCTGAAAAATGTAGCCTGGTTAGCACAGTCGGTAGAGCATGAGACTCTTAATCTCAAGGTTGTGGGTTCAAGCCCCACATTGGGTGCTACCCTTACCCTGGAGAACATTGATGTGAAACATAGGACAGGCCTTTCACATGAGCTGTTTCACACATCTTATACATGTCCATGCATCATTTACTCATGATGTATAATAGTATGCATAACAAAAATTGAAGTGATTTTCTTAAAATTGTAGCCCGGTAAACTCAGTCGATAGAGCATGAGACTCTTAATCTCAGGGTCATGGGTTCAAGCCCCACATTGGGTGCTATCTTCATCCATTCAAACATAGATGTGGAATGTGTGACAGGCCTTTCACATGAGCTGTTTCACACATCTTATACATGTCCATACATCATTTACTCATGATGTATAATAGTATGCATAACAAAAATTGACGTAATTTTCTTAAAAATATCACCAGGTTAGCTCATTCGGTAGAGCATGACACTCTTAATCTCAGGTTCATGGGTTCAAGCCCCACATTGGGTGCTATCTTCATCCTTTCAAACATAGATGTGGAATGTGTGACAGGCCTTTCACATGAGCTGTTTCACACATCTTATACATGTCCATACATCATTTACTCATGATGTATAATAGTATGCATAACAAAAATTGATGTGATTTTCTTAAAAATGTAGCCCGGTTAGCTCAGACGCATGAGACTCTTAATCTCAGGGTCGTGGGTTTGAGCCCCACATTGCGTGCTTTCTTTATCGTTCAGAACATAGATGTGGAACATGTGACAGGTCTTTCACGTGAGACTCTTAATCTCAGGGTCGTGGGTTCGAGCCCCACATTGGGTGCTATCTTCATCGTTCATAACATAGATGATGAATGTGTGACAGACCTTTCACGTGAGCTGTTTCACACATCTTATACATCTCCATACATCATTTACTCATGATGTATGCATAACAAAAATTGACGTAATTTTCTTAAAAATATCACCAGGTTAGCTCATTCGGTAGAGCATGACACTCTTAATCTCAGGGTCATGGGTTCAAGCCCCACATTGGGTGCTACCCTTACCCTTTAGAACATTGATGTGGAACGTGGGAAAGGCCTTTCACGTGACCTTCTTCACACATCTTATACATGTCCATACATCATTTACTCATGATGTATAATAGTATGCACACATCTTATACATGTCCATACATCGTTTACGCATGATGTATAATAGTATGCATAACAAAAATTGACGTAATTTTCCAAAAAATGTAGCCTGGTTAGCTCAGTCGGTAGAGCATGAGACTCTTAATCTCAGGGTCGTGGGTTCGAGCCCCACATTGGGTGCTATCTTCATCGTTCAGAACATAGATGTGGAACATGTGACAGGCCTTTCACATGAGCTGTTTCACACATCTTATACATGTCCATACATCATTTACTCATGATGTATAATAGTATGCATAACAAAAATTGACGTAATTTTCTAAAAAATGTAGCCCAGTTATCTCAGTCAGTAGAGCAAGACACTCTTAATCTCAGGGTCATGTGTTCAAGCCCCACATTGGGTGCTACCCTTACCCTTCAGAACATTGATGTGGAACATGGGACAGGCCTTTCACACGAGCTGTTTCACACATCTTATACATGTCCATACATCATTTACTCATGATGTATAATAGTATGCATAACAAAAATTTACGTCATTTTCATAAAATTGTAGCCCGGTAAACTCAGTCGGTAGAGCATGAGACTCTTAATCTCAGGGTCATGGGTTCAAGCCCCACATTGGGTGCTATCTTCATCCTTTCAAACATTGATGTGGAACGTGGGAAAGGCCTTTCATGTGACCTTCTTCACACATCTTATACATGTACATACATCGTTTACGCATGATGTATAATAGTATGCATAACAAAAATTGACGTAATTTTCCAAAAAATGTAGCCCGGTTAGCTCAGTCAGTAGAGCATGAGACTCTTAATCTCAGGGTCGTGGGTTCGAGCCCCACATTGGGTGCTATCTTCATCGTTCAGAACATAGATGTGGAACATGTGACAGGCCTTTCACATGAGCAGTTTCACACATCTTATACATGTCCATACATCATTTACTCATGATGTATAATAGTATGCATAACAAAAATTGACGTAATTTTCTAAGAAATGTAGCCCAGTTATCTCAGTCAGTAGAGCAAGACACTCTTAATCTCAGGGTCATGTGTTCAAGCCCCACATTGGGTGCTACCCTTACCCTTCAGAACATTGATGTGGAACATGGGACAGGCCTTTCACACGAGCTGTTTCACACATCTTATACATGTCCATACATCATTTACTCATGATGTATAATAGTATGCATAACAAAAATTTACGTCATTTTCATAAAATTGTAGCCCGGTAAACTCAGTCGGTAGAGCATGAGACTCTTAATCTCAGGGTCATGGGTTCAAGCCCCACATTGGGTGCTATCTTCATCCTTTCAAACATTGATGTGGAACGTGGGAAAGGCCTTTCACGTGACCATCTTATACATGTCCATACATCGTTTACGCATGATGTATAATAGTATGCATAACAAAAATTGACGTAATTTTCTAAAAAATATAGCCCGGTTAGCTCAGTCGGTAGAGCATGAGACTCTTAATCTCAGGGTCGTGGGTTTGAGCCCCACATTGGGTGCTATCTTCATCGTTCAGAACATAGATGTGGAACATGTGACAGGCCTTTCACGTGAGCTGTTTCATACATGTCCATACATCATTTACTCATGATGTATAATTGTATGCATAACAAAAATTGACGTAATTTCCTAAAAAATATAGCCTGGTTAGCTCAGTCGGTAGAGCATGAGACTCTTAATCTCAGGGTCGTGGGTTTGAGCCCCACATTGGGTGCTATCTTCATCGTTCAGAACATAGATGTGGAACATGTGACAGGCCTTTCACATGAGCTGTTTCACACATCTTATACATGTCCATACATCATTTACTCATGATGTATAATAGTATACATAACAAAAATTGACGTAATTTTCTAAAAAATGTAGCCCGGTTAGCTCAGTCGGTAGAGCATCACACTCTGGTCGCAAAAGTGACCTCTTAGGAGTTCTTTTCTTAGCAAAAATGTCAAACTCACACAAAGTCCAAGTTGACAGTAAACTGCAGTCACTGGAAATGAAAAAGGATTGTGTCCAGGCTGACCTTGAACCAGACATGTAAAATAATTGCAGTTTTTACCCGATGAAGACACTGGATGATAAGTCAGAAGATCACCAAAGGGATTATGAATGACTTGGAAGGGGAACAGGAGAGTGCTTACCAAATTTGACAAACAATCCAACAAAGTGCTGTGGAGACCTCATGGTGGCGCTGTATGCGCGCGTCTGGTACCCATCATGCCTTGTGTCGAGCATTGGTGGTTCAATGGTAGAATTCTCGCCTGCCACGTGGGAGGCCCGTGTTTGATTGACAGTAAACTGCAGTCACTGGAAATGAAAAAGGATTGTGTCCAGGCTGTATTTTATATATCGGATCTTGTAGTTGGACATGCTTTCCTCAACCCTCACCCTACCCTATCCCTATTTTATGAATCGGACCCCGAAGTTGGACATGCTTTCCTCAGGTTCTCTTTATAGTCCTGGTAAATACTGGAACGCTGCCATCAGCCTGTTCCAACAAAGTGCTGTGGAGACCTCATAGTGGCGCTGTTTGCGCGCGTCTGGTACCCATAATACCTTGTGTCGAGCATTGGTGGTTCAATGGTAGAATTCTCGCCTGCGGCGCGGGGGCAAGTTGCGAATAGCTGTAACAGAAAATCAGCCAATAGGATTAAAGTATCTTTTTTTTTTTTCCAAGGTGTTCGAATGCTTGCTTCAAATCCCCACTGAGACAAATCTGAGATGTGATTTAGGCTATTGTGTTGTGATGAAACACATTGTTTAATATTGACTTTAATAGATTCCCTTTGTTGTTACCTTGTTTATTGAGAGTGAAGTACCTGAAGTACATGTATAAATCATTTTAGTTTAAAAATCTAATTTACTACTATTTACTAAGATCTGAATATGTCATTGATTTCCTTGTTTTGTGTACAGATTAAATCATGCACACCTTCTAAAAAGTAATATAAAAGTTTGAAACCGCATTAAAATGTCCATGTTGGTGAACTGGCAGCAGTACATCTTAGCATTTTTATTCAGACCCCATAAAGCATATGAGACAGAAGGTTTTGTATATAAATGGCACATTTAAGTTGAAAAGAAGCTATATTATTTTAATTCCAAGCAGTAAAAAAGACAATAAATTTCAATTTTTTCATGAAAATAGTTTAATTTACAAGCAAGTTATAATGGATGGTGGGTGGAAGTAGGGTGGTATAAGATAAAAAGCAGCATCAGAACATTCAGTGAAAGTTATAAATACAAGGTTAATTTAACATCCTCTTAAACCAGTGATTCCCAAAGTGGGGCCCATGGTTATGACAGTTGAAGGCATCCAGCTTAAATAAAAGCAATCCACATCGTTTTGCATTGCCAGCAAAGCATGGCAAATTGTGTTGTAGGACTTCCAGGTAAATGCCAGGGTGACAATTAATCTACAGCAGAAGTCACAACTTTGAAAACAAAGACAAGAAAATATGGTAAGTCATATCTTGCCCTCAGCTCTAGCTGTACAACGGCAGTTAGAAAAGATAGCTACACTCCTTACTTTGCCACATGCTACATGTGTGAGAGTTTTTTCTGCAGTTGCCTCAAACAAGACAAAGTACAGATCAAAGGTGAACATTTAAAATGAACTTAGAGAGGCAGCTGAAGCAGACAGAGGCACCCCAGACTAAAGCAGATCTGTAACACAAAACAAAGCCCACACCAATCATTAAAAACTTGTAGGACTGAAAGGATAAATCTTAAAAGCAGATTTTCATTTAAAAAAATTATATTATCAGCTATATAGCCATCAGCTCTGCTGTCCCAAATCTCCTTCCAGGTGCTCTTAGCACGAGTGCCAAAGCCAACCAGCTGGTCATCTTCCAATGAGGCTGCCATAACAACCCCTCCACTTGCCTCATAGGTTCGGAGAGACTGGATCTCAGCAAAACTGAGGGAATAATTGACAAAGGACTGTAGGCTGTCCTTGCTATGCCCTGCAGTCACACTGTCACCTGATGCTTCCTCCTTTTGCAAGTTCTTAATAAGATACATTGTGTACCCTATATCATTCTCCAAAAGCCACCTGAAAGACTTCCCTTTATACTTCCCAAACTGCAGGATGTAGTCTCCCAGCACCTCCGTACAGTCTGAGGCATCCCCTCCTCTCCGACGGACCACAGCCAGAGCATTCTGCTGAACAAGGTCAGCCCGTATGGGGGCAGACTTGTCCTGCAGAGTGGAGTCCTCCTTAATTCTTCTGGCTTCCTTTGACGGCTCCTAGAGGAGAAATCCGAGTGGTCCCTTGCGGAACACAACACAGACTTTCCCCGGGAAGAACAACACTTTCTTGTGCATCTTTACCTAAAAGAAAATAATAGAATTTTAGATTCATTTTAATCAGATACAGTGAGAAGATATTTGTGAAAAAAATACCAGAATATTTCAGATCACATATTAATCCCACTCAAATAGAAATGGCCAATTAAATATTTTACAGCGGCAAAACTTCTATGATCTTCACTAAAAAGTTCAGAAGGCTAAAAAGACAATAGTTTTTCACAACTTTCTGATCTTCACCTACTCTGGGATCTAAGGGGGAGGAAGTGTGTGTGTGTGTGTGTGTGTGTGTGTGTGTGTGTGTGTGTGTGTGTGTGTGTGTGTGTCTGTACATCTGAGAGTCTACCTGAGAACTAAAGGGTAAGAGGGTGGGGTGGGAGCAGCAGGAGGAGGAAAGCACAGCATGTGTGAGCAAGAATAGAGGGGGGAGTGAGAGGGGCAGTAGATGTGGGAAAAAAACTGTGTGTGCCTAAGCACCTGAGTTTAAGTGTATGAGTTTGGAGAGGGGCAAATGGGGCAGGAGAGGAGTTCCTATCAAATAATTGAGGAACAAAATGACATTTGATATTGTAGTTAAGACTTAATTTGACTCTGAAAGATAGTGTAACACCCATGGTCCTGATAAAAGTTTACTTTACTTGACCATTAAATAGATAACGTTTGTTTGTTAGTGTAATTTATCACGTTATTGCACCAATATTGTCTGACAGAGAAAATAAATAATAATAAATTGACCCTATAGTTTTAAATTTATGCCAAACAAAGTCTCTTACCTTTGATTAGTGAATACTGCGTGATGAGAATTCGAAGAAAGTAGATAGTGTCTTGTCTCCACCGCAGTTCGCTCTGAAGAAAAACTCGGGACAGCGCCGCTAAGTCGTAGTGGCCAAAAGTATATTACATCCGTAGTGGTTTAGCACTACCATAGAGAATGAATGGGAAACGGTTTAGGGCTTTTAGCTAAACAATCCTTGACTGCGGCGCGGGAGGCCCGGGTTCGATTCCCGGCCAATGCAGCCAGGATTTTGACTTGGTCTTACAATGTTAGAAAGTGCAGATATGATACTGCTACAAAGGATCAACTGTTGTCTGTTGCGCTCATTGTGAATCACAACACTTGAAGTTGAATAACGGGATCCGTTGCTGTTTTTTGTCCCAGAGACACAGACAAACTTGTGCAGTGCAACACAGCTCAGGACACTTGAAGTCTAACAATTCTATGAAAAACATTTTCCCAGGACTCTTTACATTGTTACAACAAGAAGCTCCCTGTTCAGTCGACAGCATTTTTTTCAGAAGCTGGCTTCCAACGCACCAAACTAGGGGAGCTGCCACTCCAACTCAGCACTTGAGACCACTTAGCCAAAGTGACCTCTTAGGAGTTCTTTTCTTAGCAAAAATGTCAAACTCACACAAAGTCCAAGTTGACAGTAAACTGCAGTCACTGGAAATGAAAAAGGATTGTGTCCAGGCTGACCTTGAACCAGACATGTAAAATAATTGCAGTTTTTAGCCGATGAAGACACTGGATGATGGCGCTGTATGCGTGCGTCTGGTACCCATCATGCATTGTGTCGAGCATTGGTGGTTCAATGGTAGAATTCTCGCCTGCCACGTGGGAAGCCCGGGTTCGATTGACAGTAAACTGCAGTCACTGGAAATGAAAAAGGATTGTGTCCAGGCTGTATTTTATATATCGGATCCTGTAGTTGGACATGCTTTCCTCAACCCTCACCCTACCCTATCCCTATTTTATGAATCGGACATGCTTTCCTCAGGTTCTCTGTATAGTCCTGGTAAATACTGGAACGCTGCCATCAGCCCGCTTACGAGCCAAAAACAGCACCACAGAAGTCCTCGTTAGTATAGTGGACAGTATCTCCGCCTGTCACGTGGAAGACCGGGGTTCGATTCCCCGACGGGGAGAAATATTCTTTCTATTCAGCAGTCCCATTACTTACCACCTAAGAAAGGGGCTTTACGCTAGCCCTACTCTCAAGGTGAGGTGAGTAAAAGTTAACTCTCTGTACATCTAAGGAATAAAAAAATAAGGAAATGGTCCAAGGAGAGGAATTCATACATGGTAGGTAAAATAAAATGAGAATTTGGGATTGTGACAGTGAATTTTTTAGTCCCTCTCAGGGACTTCTTACTTCTTACTTCTTGCCTGCCACGCGGGAGGCCCGGGTTCGATTCCCGGCCAATGCAGCCAGGATTTTGACTTGGTCTTACAATGTTAGAAAGTGCAGATATGATACTGCTACAAAGGATCAACTGTTGTCTGTTGCACTCATTGTGAATCACAACACTTGAAGTTGAATAACGGGATCCGTTGCTGTTTTTTGTCCCAGAGACACAGACAAACTTGTGCAGTGCAACACAGCTCAGGACACTTGAAGTCTAACAATTCTATGAAAAACATTTTCCCAGGACTCTTTACATTGTTACAACAAGAAGCTCCCTGTTCAGTCGACAGCATTTTTTTCAGAAGCTGGCTTCCAACGCACCAAACTAGGGGAGCTGCCACTCCAACTCAGCACTTGAGACCACTTAGCCAAAGTGACCTCTTAGGAGTTATTTTCTTAGCAAAAATGTCAAACTCACACAAAGTCCAAGTTGACAGTAAACTGCAGTCACTGGAAATGAAAAAGGATTGTGTCCAGGCTGACCTTGAACCAGACATGTAAAATAATTGCAGTTTTTAGCCGATGAAGACACTGGATGATGGCGCTGTATGCGCGCGTCTGGTACCCATCATGCCTTGTGTCGAGCATTGGTGGTTCAATGGTAGAATTCTCGCCTGCCACGTGGGAAGCCCGGGTTCGATTGACAGTAAACTGCAGTCACTGGAAATGAAAAAGGATTGTGTCCAGGCTGTATTTTATATATCGGATCCTGTAGTTGGACATGCTTTCCTCAACCCTCACCCTACCCTATCCCTATTTTATGAATCGGACATGCTTTCCTCAGGTTCTCTGTATAGTCCTGGTAAATACTGGAACGCTGCCATCAGCCCGCTTACGAGCCAAAAACAGCACCACAGAAGTCCTCGTTAGTATAGTGGACAGTATCTCCGCCTGTCACGTGGAAGACCGGGGTTCGATTCCCCGACGGGGAGAAATATTCTTTCTACCAGCAGTCCCATTACTTACCACCTAAGAAAGGGGCTTTACGCTAGCCCTACTCTCAAGGTGAGGTGAGTAAAAGTTAACTCTCTGTACATCTAAGGAATAAAAAAATAAGGAAATGGTCCAAGGAGAGGAATTCATACATGGTAGGTAAAATAAAATGAGAATTTGGGATTGTGACAGTGAATTTTTTAGTCCCTCTCAGGGACTTCTTACTTCTTACTTCTTGCCTGCCACGCGGGAGGCCCGGGTTCGATTCCCGGCCAATGCAGCCAGGATTTTGACTTGGTCTTACAATGTTAGAAAGTGCAGATATGATACTGCTACAAAGGATCAACTGTTGTCTGTTGCGCTCATTGTGAATCACAACACTTGAAGTTGAATAACGGGATCCGTTGCTGTTTTTTGTCCCAGAGACACAGACAAACTTGTGCAGTGCAACACAGCTCAGGACACTTGAAGTCTAACAATTCTATGAAAAACATTTTCCCAGGACTCTTTACATTGTTACAACAAGAAGCTCCCTGTTCAGTCGACAGCATTTTTTTCAGAAGCTGGCTTCCAACGCACCAAACTAGGGGAGCTGCCACTCCAACTCAGCACTTGAGGCCACTTAGCCAAAGTGACCTCTTAGGAGTTCTTTTCTTAGCAAAAATGTCAAACTCACACAAAGTCCAAGTTGACAGTAAACTGCAGTCACTGGAAATGAAAAAGGATTGTGTCCAGGCTGACCTTGAACCAGACATGTAAAATAATTGCAGTTTTTACCCGATGAAGACACTGGATGATAAGTCAGAAGATCACCAAAGGGATTATGAATGACTTGGAAGGGGAACAGGAGAGTCCTTACCAAATTTGACAAACAATCCAACAAAGTGCTGTGGAGACCTCATGGTGGCGCTGTATGCACACGTCTGGTACCCATCATGCCTTGTGTCGAGCATTGGTGGTTCAATGGTAGAATTCTCGCCTGCCACGTGGGAGGCCCGGGTTTGATTGACAGTAAACTGCAGTCACTGGAAATGAAAAAGGATTGTGTCCAGGCTGTATTTTATATATCGGATCCTGTAGTTGGACATGCTTTCCTCAACCCTCACCCTACCCTATCCCTATTTTATGAATCGGACCCCGAAGTTGGACATGCTTTCCTCAGGTTCTCTGTATAGTCCTGGTAAATACTGGAACGCTGCCATCAGCCCGTTCCAACAAAGTGCTGTGGAGACCTCATGGTGGCGCTGTTTGCGCGCGTCTGGTACCCATAATGCCTTGTGTCGAGCATTGGTGGTTCAATGGTAGAATTCTCGCCTGCCACGCGGGAGGCCCGGGTTCGATTCCCGGCCAATGCAGCCAGGATTTTGACTTGGTCTTACAATGTTAGAAAGTGCAGATATGATACTGCTACAAAGGATCAACTGTTGTCTGTTGCGCTCATTGTGAATCACAACACTTGAAGTTGAATAACGGGATCCGTTGCTGTTTTTTGTCCCAGAGACACAGACAAACTTGTGCAGTGCAACACAGCTCAGGACACTTGAAGTCTAACAATTCTATGAAAAACATTTTCCCAGGACTCTTTACATTGTTACAACAAGAAGCTCCCTGTTCAGTCGACAGCATTTTTTTCAGAAGCTGGCTTCCAACGCACCAAACTAGGGGAGCTGCCACTCCAACTCAGCACTTGAGGCCACTTAGCCAAAGTGACCTCTTAGGAGTTCTTTTCTTAGCAAAAATGTCAAACTCACACAAAGTCCAAGTTGACAGTAAACTGCAGTCACTGGAAATGAAAAAGGATTGTGTCCAGGCTGACCTTGAACCAGACATGTAAAATAATTGCAGTTTTTACCCGATGAAGACACTGGATGATAAGTCAGAAGATCACCAAAGGGATTATGAATGACTTGGAAGGGGAACAGGAGAGTGCTTACCAAATTTGACAAACAATCCAACAAAGTGCTGTGGAGACCTCATGGTGGCGCTGTATGCACGCGTCTGGTACCCATCATGCCTTGTGTCGAGCATTGGTGGTTCAATGGTAGAATTCTCGCCTGCCACGTGGGAGGCCCGGGTTCGATTGACAGTAAACTGCAGTCACTGGAAATGAAAAAGGATTGTGTCCAGGCTGTATTTTATATATCGGATCCTGTAGTTGGACATGCTTTCCTCAACCCTCACCCTAACCTATCCCTATTTTATGAATCGGACCCCGAAGTTGGACATGCTTTCCTCAGGTTCTCTGTATAGTCCTGGTAAATACTGGAACGCTGCCATCAGCCCGTTCCAACAAAGTGCTGTGGAGACCTCATGGTGGCGCTGTTTGCGCGCGTCTGGTACCCATAATGCCTTGTGTCGAGCATTGGTGGTTCAATGGTAGAATTCTCGCCTGCCACGCGGGAGGCCCGGGTTCGATTCCCGGCCAATGCAGCCAGGATTTTGACTTGGTCTTACAATGTTAGAAAGTGCAGATATGATACTGCTACAAAGGATCAACTGTTGTCTGTTGCGCTCATTGTGAATCACAACACTTGAAGTTGAATAACGGGATCCGTTGCTGTTTTTTGTCCCAGAGACACAGACAAACTTGTGCAGTGCAACACAGCTCAGGACACTTGAAGTCTAACAATTCTATGAAAAACATTTTCCCAGGACTCTTTACATTGTTACAACAAGAAGCTCCCTGTTCAGTCGACAGCATTTTTTTCAGAAGCTGGCTTCCAACGCACCAAACTAGGGGAGCTGCCACTCCAACTCAGCACTTGAGACCACTTAGCCAAAGTGACCTCTTAGGAGTTCTTTTCTTAGCAAAAATGTCAAACTCACACAAAGTCCAAGTTGACAGTAAACTGCAGTCACTGGAAATGAAAAAGGATTGTGTCCAGGCTGACCTTGAACCAGACATGTAAAATAATTGCAGTTTTTACCCGATGAAGACACTGGATGATGGCGCTGTATGCGTGCGTCTGGTACCCATCATGCCTTGTGTCGAGCATTGGTGGTTCAATGGTAGAATTCTCGCCTGCCACGTGGGAAGCCCGGGTTCGATTGGCAGTAAACTGCAGTCACTGGAAATGAAAAAGGATTGTGTCCAGGCTGTATTTTATATATCGGATCCTGTAGTTGGACATGCTTTCCTCAACCCTCACCCTACCCTATCCATATTTTATGAATCGGACCCCGAAGTTGGACATGCTTTCCTCAGGTTCTCTGTATAGTCCTGGTAAATACTGGAACGCTGCCATCAGCCCGTTTACGAGCCAAAAACAGCACCACAGAAGTCCTCGTTTGTATAGTGGACAGTATCTCCGCCTGTCACGCGGAATACCGGGGTTCGATTACCCGACGGGGAGAAATATTCTTTCTACCAGCAGTCCCATTACTTACCACCTAAGAAAGGGGCTTTACGCTAGCCCTACTCTCAAGGTGAGGTGAGTAAAAGTTAACTCTCTGTACATCTAAGGAATAAAAAAATAAGGAAATGGTCCAAGGAGAGGAATTCATACATGGTCGGTAAAATAAAATGAGAATTTGGGATTGTGACAGTGAATTTTTTAGTCCCTCTCAGGGACTTCTTACTTCTTACTTCTTGCCTGCCACGCGGGAGGCCCGGGTTCGATTCCCGGCCAATGCAGCCAGGATTTTGACTTGGTCTTTCAATGTTAGAAAGTGCAGATATGATACTGCTACAAAGGATCAACTGTTGTCTGTTGCGCTCATTGTGAATCACAACACTTGAAGTTGAATAACGGGATCCGTTGCTGTTTTTTGTCCCAGAGACACAGACAAACTTGTGCAGTGCAACACAGCTCAGGACACTTGAAGTCTAACAATTCTATGAAAAACATTTTCCCAGGACTCTTTACATTGTTACAACAAGAAGCTCCCTGTTCAGTCGACAGCATTTTTTTCAGAAGCTGGCTTCCAACGCACCAAACTAGGGGAGCTGCCACTCCACCTCAGCACTTGAGACCACTTAGCCAAAGTGACCTCTTAGGAGTTCTTTTCTTAGCAAAAATGTCAAACTCACACAAAGTCCAAGTTGACAGTAAACTGCAGTCACTGGAAATGAAAAAGGATTGTGTCCAGGCTGACCTTGAACCAGACATGTAAAATAATTGCAGTTTTTACCCGATGAAGACACTGGATGATAAGTCAGAAGATCACCAAAGGGATTATGAATGACTTGGAAGGGGAACAGGAGAGTGCTTACCAAATTTGGCAAACAATCCAACAAAGTGCTGTGGAGACCTCATGGTGGCGCTGTATGCGCGCGTCTGGTACCCATCATGCCTTGTGTCGAGCATTGGTGGTTCAATGGTAGAATTCTCGCCTGCCACGTGGGAGGCCCGGGTTCGATTGACAGTAAACTGCAGTCACTGGAAATGAAAAAGGATTGTGTCCAGGCTGTATTTTATATATCGGATCCTGTAGTTGGACATGCTTTCCTCAACCCTCACCCTACCCTATCCCTATTTTATGAATCGGACCCCGAAGTTGGACATGCTTTCCTCAGGTTCTCTGTATAGTCCTGGTAAATACTGGAACGCTGCCATCAGCCCGTTCCAACAAAGTGCTGTGGAGACCTCATGGTGGCGCTGTTTGCGCGCGTCTGGTACCCATAATGCCTTGTGTCGAGCATTGGTGGTTCAAAGGTAGAATTCTCGCCTGCCACGCGGGAGGCCCGGGTTCGATTCCCGGCCAATGCAGCCAGGATTTTGACTTGGTCTTACAATGTTAGAAAGTGCAGATATGATACTGCTACAAAGGATCAACTGTTGTCTGTTGCGCTCATTGTGAATCACAACACTTGAAGTTGAATAACGGGATCCGTTGCTGTTTTTTGTCCCAGAGACACAGACAAACTTGTGCAGTGCAACACAGCTCAGGACACTTGAAGTCTAACAATTCTATGAAAAACATTTTCCCAGGACTCTTTACATTGTTACAACAAGAAGCTCCCTGTTCAGTCGACAGCATTTTTTTCAGAAGCTGGCTTCCAACGCACCAAACTAGGGGAGCTGCCACTCCACCTCAGCACTTGAGACCACTTAGCCAAAGTGACCTCTTAGGAGTTCTTTTCTTAGCAAAAATGTCAAACTCACACAAAGTCCAAGTTGACAGTAAACTGCAGTCACTGGAAATGAAAAAGGATTGTGTCCAGGCTGACCTTGAACCAGACATGTAAAATAATTGCAGTTTTTACCCGATGAAGACACTGGATGATGGCGCTGTATGCGCGCGTCTGGTACCCATCATGCCTTGTGTCGAGCATTGGTGGTTCAATGGTAGAAATCTCGCCTGCCACGTGGGAAGCCCGGGTTTCGATTGGCAGTAAACTGCAGTCACTGGAAATGAAAAAGGATTGTGTCCAGGCTGTATTTTATATATCGGATCCTGTAGTTGGACATGCTTTCCTCAACCCTCACCCTACCCTATCCCTATTTTATGAATCGGACCCCGAAGTTGGACATGCTTTCCTCAGGTTCTCTGTATAGTCCTGGTAAATACTGGAACGCTGCCATCAGCCCGTTTACGAGCCAAAAACAGCACCACAGAAGGTCTCGTTAGTATAGTGGACAGTATCTCCGCCTGTCACGCGGAAGACCGGGGTTCGATTCCCCGACGGGGAGAAATATTCTTTCTATTCAGCAGTCCCATTACTTACCACCTAAGAAAGGGGCTTTACACTAGCCCTACTCTCAAGGTGAGGTGAGTAAAAGTTAACTCTCTGTACATCTAAGGAATAAAAAAATAAGGAAATGGTCCAAGGAGAGGAATTCGTACATGGTAGGTAAAATACAATGAGAATTTGGGATTGTGACAGTGAATTTTTTAGTCCCTCTCAGGGACTTCTTACTTCTTACTTCTTGCCTGCCACGCGGGAGGCCCGGGTTCGATTCCCGGCCAATGCAGCCAGGATTTTGACTTGGTCTTACAATGTTAGAAAGTGCAGATATGATACTGCTACAAAGGATCAACTGTTGTCTGTTGCGCTCATTGTGAATCACAACACTTGAAGTTGAATAACGGGATCCGTTGCTGTTTTTTGTCCCAGAGACACAGACAAACTTGTGCAGTGCAACACAGCTCAGGACACTTGAAGTCTAACAATTCTATGAAAAACATTTTCCCAGGACTCTTTACATTGTTACAACAAGAAGCTCCCTGTTCAGTCGACAGCATTTTTTTCAGAAGCTGGCTTCCAACGCACCAAACTAGGGGAGCTGCCACTCCAACTCAGCACTTGAGACCACTTAGCCAAAGTGACCTCTTAGGAGTTCTTTTCTTAGCAAAAATGTCAAACTCACACAAAGTCCAAGTTGACAGTAAACTGCAGTCACTGGAAATGAAAAAGGATTGTGTCCAGGCTGACCTTGAACCAGACATGTAAAATAATTGCAGTTTTTACCCGATGAAGACACTGGATGATAAGTCAGAAGATCACCAAAGGGATTATGAATGACTTGGAAGGGGAACAGGAGAGTGCTTACCAAATTTGACAAACAATCCAACAAAGTGCTGTGGAGACCTCATGGTGGCGCTGTATGCGCGCGTCTGGTACCCATCATGCCTTGTATCGAGCATTGGTGGTTCAATGGTAGAATTCTCGCCTGCCACGTGGGAGGCCGGGGTTCGATTGACAGTAAACTGCAGTCACTGGAAATGAAAAAGGATTGTGTCCAGGCTGTGTTTTATATATCGGATCCTGTAGTTGGACATGCTTTCCTCAACCCTCACCCTACCCTATCCATATTTTATGAATCGGACCCCGAAGTTGGACATGCTTTCCTCAGGTTCTCTGTATAGTCCTGGTAAATACTGGAACGCTGCCATCAGCCCGTTTACGAGCCAAAAACAGCACCACAGAAGTCCTTGTTTGTATAGTGGACAGTATCTCCGCCTGTCACGCGGAATACCGGGGTTCGATTACCCGACGGGGAGAAATATTCTTTCTACCAGCAGTCCCATTACTGACCACCTAAGAAAGGGGCTTTACGCTAGCCCTACTCTCAAGGTGAGGTGAGTAAAAGTTAACTCTCTGTACATCTAAGGAATAAAAAAATAAGGAAATGGTCCAAGGAGAGGAATTCATACATGGTCGGTAAAATAAAATGAGAATTTGGGATTGTGACAGTGAATTTTTTAGTCCCTCTCAGGGACTTCTTACTTCTTACTTCTTGCCTGCCACGCGGGAGGCCCGGGTTCGATTCCCGGCCAATGCAGCCAGGATTTTGACTTGGTCTTTCAATGTTAGAAAGTGCAGATATGATACTGCTACAAAGGATCAACTGTTGTCTGTTGCGCTCATTGTGAATCACAACACTTGAAGTTGAATAACGGGATCCGTTGCTGTTTTTTGTCCCAGAGACACAGACAAACTTGTGCAGTGCAACACAGCTCAGGACACTTGAAGTCTAACAATTCTATGAAAAACATTTTCCCAGGACTCTTTACATTGTTACAACAAGAAGCTCCCTGTTCAGTCGACAGCATTTTTTTCAGAAGCTGGCTTCCAACGCACCAAACTAGGGGAGCTGCCACTCCACCTCAGCACTTGAGACCACTTAGCCAAAGTGACCTCTTAGGAGTTCTTTTCTTAGCAAAAATGTCAAACTCACACAAAGTCCAAGTTGACAGTAAACTGCAGTCACTGGAAATGAAAAAGGATTGTGTCCAGGCTGACCTTGAACCAGACATGTAAAATAATTGCAGTTTTTACCCGATGAAGACACTGGATGATAAGTCAGAAGATCACCAAAGGGATTATGAATGACTTGGAAGGGGAACAGGAGAGTGCTTACCAAATTTGGCAAACAATCCAACAAAGTGCTGTGGAGACCTCATGGTGGCGCTGTATGCGCGCGTCTGGTACCCATCATGCCTTGTGTCGAGCATTGGTGGTTCAATGGTAGAATTCTCGCCTGCCACGTGGGAGGCCCGGGTTCGATTGACAGTAAACTGCAGTCACTGGAAATGAAAAAGGATTGTGTCCAGGCTGTATTTTATATATCGGATCCTGTAGTTGGACATGCTTTCCTCAACCCTCACCCTACCCTATCCCTATTTTATGAATCGGACCCCGAAGTTGGACATGCTTTCCTCAGGTTCTCTGTATAGTCCTGGTAAATACTGGAACGCTGCCATCAGCCCGTTCCAACAAAGTGCTGTGGAGACCTCATGGTGGCGCTGTTTGCGCGCGTCTGGTACCCATAATGCCTTGTGTCGAGCATTGGTGGTTCAAAGGTAGAATTCTCGCCTGCCACGCGGGAGGCCCGGGTTCGATTCCCGGCCAATGCAGCCAGGATTTTGACTTGGTCTTACAATGTTAGAAAGTGCAGATATGATACTGCTACAAAGGATCAACTGTTGTCTGTTGCGCTCATTGTGAATCACAACACTTGAAGTTGAATAACGGGATCCGTTGCTGTTTTTTGTCCCAGAGACACAGACAAACTTGTGCAGTGCAACACAGCTCAGGACACTTGAAGTCTAACAATTCTATGAAAAACATTTTTCCCAGGACTCTTTACATTGTTACAACAAGAAGCTCCCTGTTCAGTCGACAGCATTTTTTTCAGAAGCTGGCTTCCAACGCACCAAACTAGGGGAGCTGCCACTCCACCTCAGCACTTGAGACCACTTAGCCAAAGTGACCTCTTAGGAGTTCTTTTCTTAGCAAAAATGTCAAACTCACACAAAGTCCAAGTTGACAGTAAACTGCAGTCACTGGAAATGAAAAAGGATTGTGTCCAGGCTGACCTTGAACCAGACATGTAAAATAATTGCAGTTTTTACCCGATGAAGACACTGGATGATGGCGCTGTATGCGCGCGTCTGGTACCCATCATGCCTTGTGTCGAGCATTGGTGGTTCAATGGTAGAAATCTCGCCTGCCACGTGGGAAGCCCGGGTTTCGATTGGCAGTAAACTGCAGTCACTGGAAATGAAAAAGGATTGTGTCCAGGCTGTATTTTATATATCGGATCCTGTAGTTGGACATGCTTTCCTCAACCCTCACCCTACCCTATCCCTATTTTATGAATCGGACCCCGAAGTTGGACATGCTTTCCTCAGGTTCTCTGTATAGTCCTGGTAAATACTGGAACGCTGCCATCAGCCCGTTTACGAGCCAAAAACAGCACCACAGAAGGTCTCGTTAGTATAGTGGACAGTATCTCCGCCTGTCACGCGGAAGACCGGGGTTCGATTCCCCGACGGGGAGAAATATTCTTTCTATTCAGCAGTCCCATTACTTACCACCTAAGAAAGGGGCTTTACACTAGCCCTACTCTCAAGGTGAGGTGAGTAAAAGTTAACTCTCTGTACATCTAAGGAATAAAAAAATAAGGAAATGGTCCAAGGAGAGGAATTCGTACATGGTAGGTAAAATACAATGAGAATTTGGGATTGTGACAGTGAATTTTTTAGTCCCTCTCAGGGACTTCTTACTTCTTACTTCTTGCCTGCCACGCGGGAGGCCCGGGTTCGATTCCCGGCCAATGCAGCCAGGATTTTGACTTGGTCTTACAATGTTAGAAAGTGCAGATATGATACTGCTACAAAGGATCAACTGTTGTCTGTTGCGCTCATTGTGAATCACAACACTTGAAGTTGAATAACGGGATCCGTTGCTGTTTTTTGTCCCAGAGACACAGACAAACTTGTGCAGTGCAACACAGCTCAGGACACTTGAAGTCTAACAATTCTATGAAAAACATTTTCCCAGGACTCTTTACATTGTTACAACAAGAAGCTCCCTGTTCAGTCGACAGCATTTTTTTCAGAAGCTGGCTTCCAACGCACCAAACTAGGGGAGCTGCCACTCCAACTCAGCACTTGAGACCACTTAGCCAAAGTGACCTCTTAGGAGTTCTTTTCTTAGCAAAAATGTCAAACTCACACAAAGTCCAAGTTGACAGTAAACTGCAGTCACTGGAAATGAAAAAGGATTGTGTCCAGGCTGACCTTGAACCAGACATGTAAAATAATTGCAGTTTTTACCCGATGAAGACACTGGATGATTTGCGCTGTATGCGCGCGTCTGGTACCCATCATGCCTTGTGTCGAGCATTGGTGGTTCAATGGTAGAATTCTTGCCTGCCACGTGGGAAGCCCGGGTTCGATTGACAGTAAACTGCAGTCACTGGAAATGAAAAAGGATTGTGTCCAGGCTGTATTTTATATATCGGATCCTGTAGTTGGACATGCTTTCCTCAACCCTCACCCTACCCTATCCCTATTTTATGAATCGGACATGCTTTCCTCAGGTTTTCTGTATAGTCCTGGTAAATACTGGAACGCTGCCATCAGCCCGCTTACGAGCCAAAAACAGCACCACAGAAGTCCTCGTTAGTATAGTGGACAGTATCTCCGCCTGTCACGTGGAAGACCGGGGTTCGATTCCCCGACGGGGAGAAATATTCTTTCTATTCAGCAGTCCCATTACTTACCACCTAAGAAAGGGGCTTTACGCTAGCCCTACTCTCAAGGTGAGGTGAGTAAAAGTTAACTCTCTGTACATCTAAGGAATAAAAAAATAAGGAAATGGTCCAAGGAGAGGAATTCATACATGGTAGGTAAAATAAAATGAGAATTTGGGATTGTGACAGTGAATTTTTTAGTCCCTCTCAGGGACTTCTTACTTCTTGCCTGCCATGTGGGAGGCCCGGGTTCGATTCCCGGCCAATGCAGCCAGGATTTTGACTTGGTCTTACAATGTTAGAAAGTGCAGATATGATACTGCTACAAAGGATCAACTGTTGTCTGTTGCGCTCATTGTGAATCACAACACTTGAAGTTGAATAACGGGATCCGTTGCTGTTTTATGTCCCAGAGACACAGACAAACTTGTGCAGTGCAACACAGCTCAGGACACTTGAAGTCTAACAATTCTATGAAAAACATTTTCCCAGGACTCTTTACATTGTTACAACAAGAAGCTCCCTGTTCAGTCGACAGCATTTTTTTCAGAAGCTGGCTTCCAACGCACCAAACTAGGGGAGCTGCCACTCCAACTCAGCACTTGAGACCACTTAGCCAAAGTGACCTCTTAGGAGTTCTTTTCTTAGCAAAAATGTCAAACTCACACAAAGTCCAAGTTGACAGTAAACTGCAGTCACTGGAAATGAAAAAGGATTGTGTCCAGGCTGACCTTGAACCAGACATGTAAAATAATTGCAGTTTTTACCCGATGAAGACACTGGATGATGGTGCTGTATGCGCGCGTCTGGTACCCATCATGCCTTGTGTCGAGCATTGGTGGTTCAATGGTAGAATTCTCGCCTGCCACGTGGGAAGCCCGGGTTCGATTGACAGTAAACTGCAGTCACTGGAAATGAAAAAGGATTGTGTCCAGGCTGTGTTTTATATATCGGATCCTGTAGTTGGACATGCTTTCCTCAACCCTCACCCTACCCTATCCCTATTTTATGAATCGGACATGCTTTCCTCAGGTTCTCTGTATAGTCCTGGTAAATACTGGAACGCTGCCATCAGCCCGCTTACGAGCCAAAAACAGCACCACAGAAGTCCTCGTTAGTATAGTGGACAGTATCTCCGCCTGTCACGTGGAAGACCGGGGTTCGATTCCCCGACGGGGAGAAATATTCTTTCTATTCAGCAGTCCCATTACTTACCACCTAAGAAAGGGGCTTTACGCTAGCCCTACTCTCAAGGTGAGGTGAGTAAAAGTTAACTCTCTGTACATCTAAGGAATAAAAAAATAAGGAAATGGTCCAAGGAGAGGAATTCATACATGGTAGGTAAAATAAAATGAGAATTTGGGATTGTGACAGTGAATTTTTTAGTCCCTCTCAGGGACTTCTTACTTCTTACTTCTTGCCTGCCACGCGGGAGGCCCGGGTTCGATTCCCGGCCAATGCAGCCAGGATTTTGACTTGGTCTTACAATGTTAGAAAGTGCAGATATGATACTGCTACAAAGGATCAACTGTTGTCTGTTGCGCTCATTGTGAATCACAACACTTGAAGTTGAATAACGGGATCCGTTGCTGTTTTTTGTCCCAGAGACACAGACAAACTTGTGCAGTGCAACACAGCTCAGGACACTTGAAGTCTAACAATTCTATGAAAAACATTTTCCCAGGACTCTTTACATTGTTACAACAAGAAGCTCCCTGTTCAGTCGACAGCATTTTTTTCAGAAGCTGGCTTCCAACGCACCAAACTAGGGGAGCTGCCACTCCAACTCAGCACTTGAGACCACTTAGCCAAAGTGACCTCTTAGGAGTTCTTTTCTTAGCAAAAATGTCAAACTCACACAAAGTCCAAGTTGACAGTAAACTGCAGTCACTGGAAATGAAAAAGGATTGTGTCCAGGCTGACCTTGAACCAGACATGTAAAATAATTGCAGTTTTTACCCGATGAAGACACTGGATGATAAGTCAGAAGATCACCAAAGGGATTATGAATGACTTGGAAGGGGAACAGGAGAGTGCTTACCAAATTTGACAAACAATCCAACAAAGTGCTGTGGAGACCTCATGGTGGCGCTGTATGCACGCGTCTGGTACCCATCATGCCTTGTGTCGAGCATTGGTGGTTCAATGGTAGAATTCTCGCCTGCCACGTGGGAGGCCCGGGTTTGATTGACAGTAAACTGCAGTCACTGGAAATGAAAAAGGATTGTGTCCAGGCTGTATTTTATATATCGGATCCTGTAGTTGGACATGCTTTCCTCAACCCTCACCCTACCCTATCCTTATTTTATGAATCGGACCCCGAAGTTGGACATGCTTTCCTCAGGTTCTCTGTATAGTCCTGGTAAATACTGGAACGCTGCCATCAGCCTGTTTACGAGCCAAAAACAGCACCACAGAAGTCCTCGTTAGTATAGTGGACAGTATCTCCGCCTGTCACGCGAAAGACCGGGGTTCGATTCCCCGACGGGCAGAAATATTCTTTCTACCAGCAGTCCCATTACTTACCACCTAAGAAAGGGGCTTTACGCTAGCCCTACTCTCAAGGTGAGGTGAGTAAAAGTTAACTCTCTGTACATCTAAGGAATAAAAAAATAAGGAAATGGTCCAAGGAGAGGAATTCATACATGGTAGGTAAAATAAAATGAGAATTTGGGATTGTGACAGTGAATTTTTTAGTCCCTCTCAGGGACTTCTTACTTCTTACTTCTTGCCTGCCACGCGGGAGGCCCGGGTTCGATTCCCGGCCAATGCAGCCAGGATTTTGACTTGGTCTTACAATGTTAGAAAGTGCAGATATGATACTGCTACAAAGGATCAACTGTTGTCTGTTGCGCTCATTGTGAATCACAACACTTGAAGTTGAATAACGGGATCCGTTGCTGTTTTTTGTCCCAGAGACACAGACAAACTTGTGCAGTGCAACACAGCTCAGGACACTTGAAGTCTAACAATTCTATGAAAAACATTTTCCCAGGACTCTTTACATTGTTACAACAAGAAGCTCCCTGTTCAGTCGACAGCATTTTTTTCAGAAGCTGGCTTCCAACGCACCAAACTAGGGGAGCTGCCACTCCAACTCAGCACTTGAGACCACTTAGCCAAAGTGACCTCTTAGGAGTTCTTTTCTTAGCAAAAATGTCAAACTCACACAAAGTCCAAGTTGACAGTAAACTGCAGTCACTGGAAATGAAAAAGGATTGTGTCCAGGCTGACCTTGAACCAGACATGTAAAATAATTGCAGTTTTTACCCGATGAAGACACTGGATGATGGCGCTGTATGCGCGCGTCTGGTACCCATCATACCTTGTGTCGAGCATTGGTGGTTCAATGGTAGAATTCTCGCCTGCCACGTGGGAAGCCCGGGTTCGATTGGCAGTAAACTGCAGTCACTGGAAATGAAAAAGGATTGTGTCCAGGCTGTATTTTATATATCGGATCCTGTAGTTGGACATGCTTTCCTCAACCCTCACCCTACCCTATCCATATTTTATGAATCGGACCCCGAAGTTGGACATGCTTTCCTCAGGTTCTCTGTATAGTCCTGGTAAATACTGGAACGCTGCCATCAGCCCGTTTACGAGCCAAAAACAGCACCACAGAAGTCCTCGTTTGTATAGTGGACAGTATCTCCGCCTGTCACGCGGAAGACCGGGGTTCGATTCCCCGACG
This sequence comes from Labrus bergylta, assembly GCF_963930695.1. NCBI lineage: Eukaryota > Metazoa > Chordata > Actinopteri > Labriformes > Labridae > Labrus > Labrus bergylta. Next base: position 7,490,649 of record NC_089203.1, on the reverse strand, counting down.
GGAGAAATATTCTTTCTACCAGCAGTCCCATTACTTACCACCTAAGAAAGGGGCTTTACGCTAGCCCTACTCTCAAGGTGAGGTGAGTAAAAGTTAACTCTCTGTACATCTAAGGAATAAAAAAATAAGGAAATGGTCCAAGGAGAGGAATTCATACATGGTAGGTAAAATAAAATGAGAATTCGGGATTGTGACAGTGAATTTTTTAGTCCCTCTCAGGGACTTCTTACTTCTTACTTCTTACCTGCCACGCGGGAGGCCCTGGTTCGATTCCCGGCCAATGCAGCCAGGATTTTGACTTGGTCTTACAATTTTAGAAAGTGCAGATATGATACTGCTACAAAGGATCAACTGTTGTCTGTTGCGCTCATTGTGAATCACAACACTTGAAGTTGAATAACGGGATCCGTTGCTGTTTTTTGTCCCAGAGACACAGACAAACTTGTGCAGTGCAACACAGCTCAGGACACTTGAAGTCTAACAATTCTATGAAAAACATTTTCCCAGGACTCTTTACATTGTTACAACAAGAAGCTCCCTGTTCAGTCGACAGCATTTTTTTCAGAAGCTGGCTTCCAACGCACCAAACTAGGGGAGCTGCCACTCCAACTCAGCACTTGAGACCACTTAGCCAAAGTGACCTCTTAGGAGTTCTTTTCTTAGCAAAAATGTCAAACTCACACAAAGTCCAAGTTGACAGTAAACTGCAGTCACTGGAAATGAAAAAGGATTGTGTCCAGGCTGACCTTGAACCAGACATGTAAAATAATTGCAGTTTTTACCCGATGAAGACACTGGATGATAAGTCAGAAGATCACCAAAGGGATTATGAATGACTTGGAAGGGGAACAGGAGAGTGCTTACCAAATTTGACAAACAATCCAACAAAGTGCTGTGGAGACCTCATGGTGGCGCTGTATGCACGCGTCTGGTACCCATCATGCCTTGTGTCGAGCATTGGTGGTTCAATGGTAGAATTCTCGCCTGCCACGTGGGAGGCCCGGGTTTGATTGACAGTAAACTGCAGTCACTGGAAATGAAAAAGGATTGTGTCCAGGCTGTATTTTATATATCGGATCCTGTAGTTGGACATGCTTTCCTCAACCCTCACCCTACCCTATCCCTATTTTATGAATCGGACCCCGAAGTTGGACATGCTTTCCTCAGGTTCTCTGTATAGTCCTGGTAAATACTGGAACGCTGCCATCAGCCCGTTCCAACAAAGTGCTGTGGAGACCTCATGGTGGCGCTGTTTGCGCGCGTCTGGTACCCATAATGCCTTGTGTCGAGCATTGGTGGTTCAATGGTAGAATTCTCGCCTGCCACGCGGGAGGCCCGGGTTCGATTCCCGGCCAATGCAGCCAGGATTTTGACTTGGTCTTACAATGTTAGAAAGTGCAGATATGATACTGCTACAAAGGATCAACTGTTGTCTGTTGCGCTCATTGTGAATCACAACACTTGAAGTTGAATAACGGGATCCGTTGCTGTTTTTTGTCCCAGAGACACAGACAAACTTGTGCAGTGCAACACAGCTCAGGACACTTGAAGTCTAACAATTCTATGAAAAACATTTTCCCAGGACTCTTTACATTGTTACAACAAGAAGCTCCCTGTTCAGTCGACAGCATTTTTTTCAGAAGCTGGCTTCCAACGCACCAAACTAGGGGAGCTGCCACTCCAACTCAGCACTTGAGACCACTTAGCCAAAGTGACCTCTTAGGAGTTCTTTTCTTAGCAAAAATGTCAAACTCACACAAAGTCCAAGTTGACAGTAAACTGCAGTCACTGGAAATGAAAAAGGATTGTGTCCAGGCTGACCTTGAACCAGACATGTAAAATAATTGCAGTTTTTACCCGATGAAGACACTGGATGATAAGTCAGAAGATCACCAAAGGGATTATGAATGACTTGGAAGGGGAACAGGAGAGTGCTTACCAAATTTGACAAACAATCCAACAAAGTGCTGTGGAGACCTCATGGTGGCGCTGTATGCACGCGTCTGGTACCCATCATGCCTTGTGTCGAGCATTGGTGGTTCAATGGTAGAATTCTCGCCTGCCACGTGGGAGGCCCGGGTTTGATTGACAGTAAACTGCAGTCACTGGAAATGAAAAAGGATTGTGTCCAGGCTGTATTTTATATATCGGATCCTGTAGTTGGACATGCTTTCCTCAACCCTCACCCTACCCTATCCTTATTTTATGAATCGGACCCCGAAGTTGGACATGATTTCCTCAGGTTCTCTGTATAGTCCTGGTAAATACTGGAACGCTGCCATCAGCCCGTTTACGAGCCAAAAACAGCACCACAGAAGTCCTCGTTAGTATAGTGGACAGTATCTCCGCCTGTCACGCGAAAGACCGGGGTTCGATTCCCCGACGGGGAGAAATATTCTTTCTACCAGCAGTCCCATTACTTACCACCTAAGAAAGGGGCTTTACGCTAGCCCTACTCTCAAGGTGAGGTGAGTAAAAGTTAACTCTCTGTACATCTAAGGAATAAAAAAATAAGGAAATGGTCCAAGGAGAGGAATTCATACATGGTAGGTAAAATAAAATGAGAATTTGGGATTGTGACAGTGAATTTTTTAGTCCCTCTCAGGGACTTCTTACTTCTTACTTCTTGCCTGCCACGCGGGAGGCCCGGGTTCGATTCCCGGCCAATGCAGCCAGGATTTTGACTTGGTCTTACAATGTTAGAAAGTGCAGATATGATACTGCTACAAAGGATCAACTGTTGTCTGTTGCGCTCATTGTGAATCACAACACTTGAAGTTGAATAACGGGATCCGTTGCTGTTTTTTGTCCCAGAGACACAGACAAACTTGTGCAGTGCAACACAGCTCAGGACACTTGAAGTCTAACAATTCTATGAAAAACATTTTCCCAGGACTCTTTACATTGTTACAACAAGAAGCTCCCTGTTCAGTCGACAGCATTTTTTTCAGAAGCTGGCTTCCAACGCACCAAACTAGGGGAGCTGCCACTCCAACTCAGCACTTGAGACCACTTAGCCAAAGTGACCTCTTAGGAGTTCTTTTCTTAGCAAAAATGTCAAACTCACACAAAGTCCAAGTTGACAGTAAACTGCAGTCACTGGAAATGAAAAAGGATTGTGTCCAGGCTGACCTTGAACCAGACATGTAAAATAATTGCAGTTTTTACCCGATGAAGACACTGGATGATAAGTCAGAAGATCACCAAAGGGATTATGAATGACTTGGAAGGGGAACAGGAGAGTGCTTACCAAATTTGACAAACAATCCAACAAAGTGCTGTGGAGACCTCATGGTGGCGCTGTATGCACGCGTCTGGTACCCATCATGCCTTGTGTCGAGCATTGGTGGTTCAATGGTAGAATTCTCGCCTGCCACGTGGGAGGCCCGGGTTTGATTGACAGTAAACTGCAGTCACTGGAAATGAAAAAGGATTGTGTCCAGGCTGTATTTTATATATCGGATCCTGTAGTTGGACATGCTTTCCTCAACCCTCACCCTACCCTATCCCTATTTTATGAATCGGACCCCGAAGTTGGACATGCTTTCCTCAGGTTCTCTGTATAGTCCTGGTAAATACTGGAACGCTGCCATCAGCCCGTTCCAACAAAGTGCTGTGGAGACCTCATGGTGGCGCTGTTTGCGCGCGTCTGGTACCCATAATGCCTTGTGTCGAGCATTGGTGGTTCAATGGTTGAATTCTCGCCTGCCACGCGGGAGGCCCGGGTTCGATTCCCGGCCAATGCAGCCAGGATTTTGACTTGGTCTTACAATGTTAGAAAGTGCAGATATGATACTGCTACAAAGGATCAACTGTTGTCTGTTGCGCTCATTGTGAATCACAACACTTGAAGTTGAATAACGGGATCCGTTGCTGTTTTTTGTCCCAGAGACACAGACAAACTTGTGCAGTGCAACACAGCTCAGGACACTTGAAGTCTAACAATTCTATGAAAAACATTTTCCCAGGACTCTTTACATTGTTACAACAAGAAGCTCCCTGTTCAGTCGACAGCATTTTTTTCAGAAGCTGGCTTCCAACGCACCAAACTAGGGGAGCTGCCACTCCAACTCAGCACTTGAGGCCACTTAGCCAAAGTGACCTCTTAGGAGTTCTTTTCTTAGCAAAAATGTCAAACTCACACAAAGTCCAAGTTGACAGTAAACTGCAGTCACTGGAAATGAAAAAGGATTGTGTCCAGGCTGACCTTGAACCAGACATGTAAAATAATTGCAGTTTTTACCCGATGAAGACACTGGATGATAAGTCAGAAGATCACCAAAGGGATTATGAATGACTTGGAAGGGGAACAGGAGAGTGCTTACCAAATTTGACAAACAATCCAACAAAGTGCTGCGGAGACCTCATGGTGGCGCTGTATGCACGCGTCTGGTACCCATCATGCCTTGTGTCGAGCATTGGTGGTTCAATGGTAGAATTCTCGCCTGCCACGTGGGAGGCCCGGGTTTGATTGACAGTAAACTGCAGTCACTGGAAATGAAAAAGGATTGTGTCCAGGCTGTATTTTATATATCGGATCCTGTAGTTGGACATGCTTTCCTCAACCCTCACCCTACCCTATCCCTATTTTATGAATCGGACCCCGAAGTTGGACATGCTTTCCTCAGGTTCTCTGTATAGTCCTGGTAAATACTGGAACGCTGCCATCAGCCCGTTCCAACAAAGTGCTGTGGAGACCTCATGGTGGCGCTGTTTGCGCGCGTCTGGTACCCATAATGCCTTGTGTCGAGCATTGGTGGTTCAATGGTAGAATTCTCGCCTGCCACGCGGGAGGCCCGGGTTCGATTCCCGGCCAATGCAGCCAGGATTTTGACTTGGTCTTACAATGTTAGAAAGTGCAGATATGATACTGCTACAAAGGATCAACTGTTGTCTGTTGCGCTCATTGTGAATCACAACACTTGAAGTTGAATAACGGGATCCGTTGCTGTTTTTTGTCCCAGAGACACAGACAAACTTGTGCAGTGCAACACAGCTCAGGACACTTGAAGTCTAACAATTCTATGAAAAACATTTTCCCAGGACTCTTTACATTGTTACAACAAGAAGCTCCCTGTTCAGTCGACAGCATTTTTTTCAGAAGCTGGCTTCCAACGCACCAAACTAGGGGAGCTGCCACTCCAACTCAGCACTTGAGACCACTTAGCCAAAGTGACCTCTTAGGAGTTCTTTTCTTAGCAAAAATGTCAAACTCACACAAAGTCCAAGTTGACAGTAAACTGCAGTCACTGGAAATGAAAAAGGATTGTGTCCAGGCTGACCTTGAACCAGACATGTAAAATAATTGCAGTTTTTACCCGATGAAGACACTGGATGATAAGTCAGAAGATCACCAAAGGGATTATGAATGACTTGGAAGGGGAACAGGAGAGTGCTTACCAAATTTGACAAACAATCCAACAAAGTGCTGTGGAGACCTCATGGTGGCGCTGTATGCACGCGTCTGGTACCCATCATGCCTTGTGTCGAGCATTGGTGGTTCAATGGTAGAATTCTCGCCTGCCACGTGGGAGGCCCGGGTTTGATTGACAGTAAACTGCAGTCACTGGAAATGAAAAAGGATTGTGTCCAGGCTGTATTTTATATATCGGATCCTGTAGTTGGACATGCTTTCCTCAACCCTCACCCTACCCTATCCCTATTTTATGAATCGGACCCCGAAGTTGGACATGCTTTCCTCAGGTTCTCTGTATAGTCCTGGTAAATACTGGAACGCTGCCATCAGCCCGTTCCAACAAAGTGCTGTGGAGACCTCATGGTGGCGCTGTTTGCGCGCGTCTGGTACCCATAATGCCTTGTGTCGAGCATTGGTGGTTCAATGGTAGAATTCTCGCCTGCCACGCGGGAGGCCCGGGTTCGATTCCCGGCCAATGCAGCCAGGATTTTGACTTGGTCTTACAATGTTAGAAAGTGCAGATATGATACTGCTACAAAGGATCAACTGTTGTCTGTTGCGCTCATTGTGAATCACAACACTTGAAGTTGAATAACGGGATCCGTTGCTGTTTTTTGTCCCAGAGACACAGACAAACTTGTGCAGTGCAACACAGCTCAGGACACTTGAAGTCTAACAATTCTATGAAAAACATTTTCCCAGGACTCTTTACATTGTTACAACAAGAAGCTCCCTGTTCAGTCGACAGCATTTTTTTCAGAAGCTGGCTTCCAACGCACCAAACTAGGGGAGCTGCCACTCCAACTCAGCACTTGAGGCCACTTAGCCAAAGTGACCTCTTAGGAGTTCTTTTCTTAGCAAAAATGTCAAACTCACACAAAGTCCAAGTTGACAGTAAACTGCAGTCACTGGAAATGAAAAAGGATTGTGTCCAGGCTGACCTTGAACCAGACATGTAAAATAATTGCAGTTTTTACCCGATGAAGACACTGGATGATAAGTCAGAAGATCACCAAAGGGATTATGAATGACTTGGAAGGGGAACAGGAGAGTGCTTACCAAATTTGACAAACAATCCAACAAAGTGCTGCGGAGACCTCATGGTGGCGCTGTATGCACGCGTCTGGTACCCATCATGCCTTGTGTCGAGCATTGGTGGTTCAATGGTAGAATTCTCGCCTGCCACGTGGGAGGCCCGGGTTTGATTGACAGTAAACTGCAGTCACTGGAAATGAAAAAGGATTGTGTCCAGGCTGTATTTTATATATCGGATCCTGTAGTTGGACATGCTTTCCTCAACCCTCACCCTACCCTATCCCTATTTTATGAATCGGACCCCGAAGTTGGACATGCTTTCCTCAGGTTCTCTGTATAGTCCTGGTAAATACTGGAACGCTGCCATCAGCCCGTTTACGAGCCAAAAACAGCACCACAGAAGTCCTCGTTAGTATAGTGGACAGTATCTCCGCCTGTCACGCGGAAGACCGGGGTTCGATTCCCCGACGGGGAGAAATATTCTTTCTACCAGCAGTCCCATTACTTACCACCTAAGAAAGGGGCTTTACGCTAGCCCTACTCTCAAGGTGAGGTGAGTAAAAGTTAACTCTCTGTACATCTAAGGAATAAAAAAATAAGGAAATGGTCCAAGGAGAGGAATTCATACATGGTAGGTAAAACAAAATGAGAATTTGGGATTGTGACAGTGAATTTTTTAGTCCCTCTCAGGGACTTCTTACTTCTTACTTCTTGCCTGCCACGCGGGAGGCCCGGGTTCGATTCCCGGCCAATGCAGCCAGGATTTTGACTTGGTCTTACAATGTTAGAAAGTGCAGATATGATACTGCTACAAAGGATCAACTGTTGTCTGTTGCGCTCATTGTGAATCACAACACTTGAAGTTGAATAACGGGATCCGTTGCTGTTTTTTGTCCCAGAGACACAGACAAACTTGTGCAGTGCAACACAGCTCAGGACACTTGAAGTCTAACAATTCTATGAAAAACATTTTCCCAGGACTCTTTACATTGTTACAACAAGAAGCTCCCTGTTCAGTCGACAGCATTTTTTTCAGAAGCTGGCTTCCAACGCACCAAACTAGGGGAGCTGCCACTCCAACTCAGCACTTGAGACCACTTAGCCAAAGTGACCTCTTAGGAGTTCTTTTCTTAGCAAAAATGTCAAACTCACACAAAGTCCAAGTTGACAGTAAACTGCAGTCACTGGAAATGAAAAAGGATTGTGTCCAGGCTGACCTTGAACCAGACATGTAAAATAATTGCAGTTTTTACCCGATGAAGACACTGGATGATAAGTCAGAAGATCACCAAAGGGATTATGAATGACTTGGAAGGGGAACAGGAGAGTGCTTACCAAATTTGACAAACAATCCAACAAAGTGCTGTGGAGACCTCATGGTGGCGCTGTATGCGCGCGTCTGGTACCCATCATGCCTTGTATCGAGCATTGGTGGTTCAATGGTAGAATTCTCGCCTGCCACGTGGGAGGCCGGGGTTCGATTGACAGTAAACTGCAGTCACTGGAAATGAAAAAGGATTGTGTCCAGGCTGTGTTTTATATATCGGATCCTGTAGTTGGACATGCTTTCCTCAACCCTCACCCTACCCTATCCCTATTTTATGAATCGGACCCCGAAGTTGGACATGCTTTCCTCAGGTTCTCTGTATAGTCCTGGTAAATACTGGAACGCTGCCATCAGCCCGTTTACGAGCCAAAAACAGCACCACAGAAGTCCTCGTTAGTATAGTGGACAGTATCTCCGCCTGTCACGCGGAAGACCGGGGTTCGATTCCCCGACGGGGAGAAATATTCTTTCTACCAGCAGTCCCATTACTTACAACCTAAGAAAGGGGCTTTACGCTAGCCCTACTCTCAAGGTGAGGTGAGTAAAAGTTAACTCTCTGTACATCTAAGGAATAAAAAAATAAGGAAATGGTCCAAGGAGAGTAATTCATACATGGTAGGTAAAACAAAATGAGAATTTGGGATTGTGACAGTGAATTTTTTAGTCCCTCTCAGGGACTTCTTACTTCTTACTTCTTGCCTGCCACGCGGGAGGCCCGGGTTCGATTCCCGGCCAATGCAGCCAGGATTTTGACTTGGTCTTACAATGTTAGAAAGTGCAGATATGATACTGCTACAAAGGATCAACTGTTGTCTGTTGCGCTCATTGTGAATCACAACACTTGAAGTTGAATAACGGGATCCGTTGCTGTTTTTTGTCCCAGAGACACAGACAAACTTGTGCAGTGCAACACAGCTCAGGACACTTGAAGTCTAACAATTCTATGAAAAACATTTTCCCAGGACTCTTTACATTGTTACAACAAGAAGCTCCCTGTTCAGTCGACAGCATTTTTTTCAGAAGCTGGCTTCCAACGCACCAAACTAGGGGAGCTGCCACTCCAACTCAGCACTTGAGACCACTTAGCCAAAGTGACCTCTTAGGAGTTCTTTTCTTAGCAAAAATGTCAAACTCACACAAAGTCCAAGTTGACAGTAAACTGCAGTCACTGGAAATGAAAAAGGATTGTGTCCAGGCTGACCTTGAACCAGACATGTAAAATAATTGCAGTTTTTACCCGATGAAGACACTGGATGATGGCGCTGTATGCGCGCGTCTGGTACCCATCATGCCTTGTGTCGAGCATTGGTGGTTCAATGGTAGAATTCTCGACTGCCACGTGGGAAGCCCGGGTTCGATTGGCAGTAAACTGCAGTCACTGGAAATGAAAAAGGATTGTGTCCAGGCTGTATTTTATATATCGGATCCTGTAGTTGGACATGCTTTCCTCAACCCTCACCCTACCCTATCCATATTTTATGAATCGGACCCCGAAGTTGGACATGCTTTCCTCAGGTTCTCTGTATAGTCCTGGTAAATACTGGAACGCTGCCATCAGCCCGTTTACGAGCCAAAAACAGCACCACAGAAGTCCTCGTTTGTATAGTGGACAGTATTTCCGCCTGTCACGCGGAAGACCGGGGTTCGATTCCCCGACGGGAGAAATATTCTTTCTACCAGCAGTCCCATTACTTACCACCTAAGAAAGGGGCTTTACGCTAGCCCTACTCTCAAGGTGAGGTGAGTAAAAGTTAACTCTCTGTACATCTAAGGAATAAAAAAATAAGGAAATGGTCCAAGGAGAGGAATTCATACATGGTAGGTAAAATAAAATGAGAATTTGGGATTGTGACAGTGAATTTTTTAGTCCCTCTCAGGGACTTCTTACTTCTTACTTCTTGCCTGCCACGCGGGAGGCCCGGGTTCGATTCCCGGCCAATGCAGCCAGGATTTTGACTTGGTCTTACAATGTTAGAAAGTGCAGATATGATACTGCTACAAAGGATCAACTGTTGTCTGTTGCGCTCATTGTGAATCACAACACTTGAAGTTGAATAACGGGATCCGTTGCTGTTTTTTGTCCCAGAGACACAGACAAACTTGTGCAGTGCAACACAGCTCAGGACACTTGAAGTCTAACAATTCTATGAAAAACATTTTCCCAGGACTCTTTACATTGTTACAACAAGAAGCTCCCTGTTCAGTCGACAGCATTTTTTTCAGAAGCTGGCTTCCAACGCACCAAACTAGGGGAGCTGCCACTCCAACTCAGCACTTGAGACCACTTAGCCAAAGTGACCTCTTAGGAGTTCTTTTCTTAGCAAAAATGTCAAACTCACACAAAGTCCAAGTTGACAGTAAACTGCAGTCACTGGAAATGAAAAAGGATTGTGTCCAGGCTGACCTTGAACCAGACATGTAAAATAATTGCAGTTTTTACCCGATGAAGACACTGGATGATAAATCAGAAGATCACCAAAGGGATTATGAATGACTTGGAAGGGGAACAGGAGAGTGCTTACCAAATTTGGCAAACAATCCAACAAAGTGCTGTGGAGACCTCATGGTGGCGCTGTATGCGTGCGTCTGGTACCCATCATGCCTTGTGTCGAGCATTGGTGGTTCAATGGTAGAATTCTCGCCTGCCACGTGGGAGGCCCGGGTTCGATTGACAGTAAACTGCAGTCACTGGAAATGAAAAAGGATTGTGTCCAGGCTGTATTTTATATATCGGATCCTGTAGTTGGACATGCTTTCCTCAACCCTCACCCTACCCTATCCCTATTTTATGAATCGGACCCCGAAGTTGGACATGCTTTCCTCAGGTTCTCTGTATAGTCCTGGTAAATACTGGAACGCTGCCATCAGCCCGTTCCAACAAAGTGCTGTGGAGACCTCATGGTGGCGCTGTTTGCACGCGTCTGGTACCCATAATGCCTTGTGTCGAGCATTGGTGGTTCAATGGTAGAATTCTCGCCTGCGGCGCGGGGGCAAGTTGCGAATAGCTGTAACAGAAAATCAGCCAATAGGATTAAAGTATCTTTTTTTTTTTTCCAAGGTGTTCGAATGCTTGCTTCAAATCCCCACTGAGACAAATCTGAGATGTGATTTAGGCTATTGTGTTGTGATGAAACACATTGTTTAATATTGACTTTAATAGATTCCCTTTGTTGTTACCTTGTTTATTGAGAGTGAAGTACCTGAAGTACATGTATAAATCATTTTAGTTTAAAAATCTAATTTACTACTATTTACTAAGATCTGAATATGTCATTGATTTCCTTGTTTGTGTACAGATTAAATCATGCACACCTTCTAAAAAGTAATATAAAAGTTTGAAACCGCATTAAAATGTCCATGTTGGTGAACTGGCAGCAGTACATCTTAGCATTTTTATTCAGACCCCATAAAGCATATGAGACAGAAGGTTTTGTATATAAATGGCACATTTAAGTTGAAAAGAAGCTATATTATTTTAATTCCAAGCAGTAAAAAAGACAAGAAATTTCAATTTTTTCATGAAAATAGTTTAATTTACAAGCAAGTTATAATGGATGGTGGGTGGAAGTAGGGTGGTACAAGATAAAAAGCAGCATCAGAACATTCAGTGAAAGTTATAAATACAAGGTTAATTTAACATCCTCTTAAACCAGTGATTCCCAAAGTGGGGCCCATGGTTATGACAGTTGAAGGCATCGAGCTTAAATAAAAGCAATCCACATCGTTTTGCATTGCCAGCAAAGCATGGCAAATTGTGTTGTAGGACTTCCAGGTAAATGCCAGGGTGACAATTAATCTACAGCAGAAGTCACAACTTTGAAAACAAAGACAAGAAAATATGGTAAGTCATATCTTGCCCTCAGCTCTAGCTGTACAACGGCAGTTAGAAAAGATAGCTACACTCCTTACTTTGCCACATGCTACATGTGTGAGAGTTTTTTCTGCAGTTGCCTCAAACAAGACAAAGTACAGATCAAAGGTGAACATTTAAAATGAACTTAGAGAGGCAGCTGAAGCAGACAGAGGCACCCCAGACTAAAGCAGATCTGTAACACAAAACAAAGCCCACACCAATCATTAAAAACTTGTAGGACTGAAAGGATAAATCTTAAAAGCAGATTTTCATTTAAAAAAATTATATTATCAGCTATATAGCCATCAGCTCTGCTGTCCCAAATCTCCTTCCAGGTGCTCTTAGCACTAGTGCCAAAGCCAACCAGCTGGTCATCTTCCAATGAGGCTGCCATAACAACCCCTCCACTTGCCTCATAGGTTCGGAGAGACTGGATCTCAGCAAAACTGAGGGAATAATTGACAAAGGACTGTAGGCTGTCCTTGCTATGCCCTGCAGTCACACTGTCACCTGATGCTTCCTCCTTTTGCAAGTTCTTAATAAGATACATTGTGTACCCTATATCATTCTCCAAAAGCCACCTGAAAGACTTCCCTTTATACTTCCCAAACTGCAGGATGTAGTCTCCCAGCACCTCCGTACAGTCTGAGGCATCCCCTCCTCTCCGACGGACCACAGCCAGAGCATTCTGCTGAACAAGGTCAGCCCGTATGGGGGCAGACTTGTCCTGCAGAGTGGAGTCCTCCTTAATTCTTCTGGCTTCCTTTGACGGCTCCTAGAGGAGAAATCCGAGTGGTCCCTTGCGGAACACAACACAGACTTTCCCCGGGAAGAACAACACTTTCTTGTGCATCTTTACCTAAAAGAAAATAATAGAATTTTAGATTCATTTTAATCAGATACAGTGAGAAGATATTTGTGAAAAAAATACCAGAATATTTCAGATCACATATTAATCCCACTCAAATAGAAATGGCCAATTAAATATTTTACAGCGGCAAAACTTCTATGATCTTCACTAAAAAGTTCAGAAGGCTAAAAAGACAATAGTTTTTCACACCTTTCTGATCTTCACCTACTCTGGGATCTAAGGGGGAGGAAGTGTGTGTGTGTGTGTGTGTGTGTGTGTGTGTGTGTGTGTGTGTGTGTGTGTGTGTGTGTGTGTGTGTGTGTGTGTGTGTCTGTGTGTGTGTGTGTGTGTGTTTCTGTACATCTGAGAGTCTACCTGAGAACTAAAGGGTAAGAGGGTGGGGTGGGAGCAGCAGGAGGAGGAAAGCACAGCATGTGTGAGCAAGAATAGAGGGGGGAGTGAGAGGGGCAGTAGATGTGGGAAAAAAACTGTGTGTGCCTAAGCACCTGAGTTTAAGTGTATGAGTTTGGAGAGGGGCAAATGGGGCAGGAGAGGAGTTCCTATCAAATAATTGAGGAACAAAATGACATTTGATATTGTAGTTAAGACTTAATTTGACTCTGAAAGATAGTGTAACACCCATGGTCCTGATAAAAGTTTACTTTACTTGACCATTAAATAGATAACGTTTGTTTGTTAGTGTAATTTATCACGTTATTGCACCAATATTGTCTGACAGAGAAAATAAATAATAATAAATTGACCCTATAGTTTTAAATTTATGCCAAACAAAGTCTCTTACCTTTGATTAGTGAATACTGCGTGATGAGAATTCGAAGAAAGTAGATAGTGTCTTGTCTCCACCGCAGTTCGCTCTGAAGAAAAACTCGGGACAGCGCCACTAAGTCGTAGTGGCCAAAAGTATATTACATCCGTAGTGGTTTAGCACTACCATAGAGAATGAATGGGAAACGGTTTAGGGCTTTTAGCTAAACAATCCTTGACTGCGGCGCGGGAGGCCCGGGTTCGATTCCCGGCCAATGCAGCCAGGATTTTGACTTGGTCTTACAATGTTAGAAAGTGCAGATATGATACTGCTACAAAGGATCAACTGTTGTCTGTTGCGCTCATTGTGAATCACAACACTTGAAGTTGAATAACGGGATCCGTTGCTGTTTTTTGTCCCAGAGACACAGACAAACTTGTGCAGTGCAACACAGCTCAGGACACTTGAAGTCTAACAATTCTATGAAAAACATTTTCCCAGGACTCTTTACATTGTTACAACAAGAAGCTCCCTGTTCAGTCGACAGCATTTTTTTCAGAAGCTGGCTTCCAACGCACCAAACTAGGGGAGCTGCCACTCCAACTCAGCACTTGAGACCACTTAGCCAAAGTGACCTCTTAGGAGTTCTTTTCTTAGCAAAAATGTCAAACTCACACAAAGTCCAAGTTGACAGTAAACTGCAGTCACTGGAAATGAAAAAGGATTGTGTCCAGGCTGACCTTGAACCAGACATGTAAAATAATTGCAGTTTTTACCCGATGAAGACACTGGATGATGGCGCTATATGCGCGCGTCTGGTACCCATCATACCTTGTGTCGAGCATTGGTGGTTCAATGGTAGAATTCTCGCCTGCCACGTGGGAAGCCCGGGTTCGATTGGCAGTAAACTGCAGTCACTGGAAATGAAAAAGGATTGTGTCCAGGCTGTATTTTATATATCGGATCCTGTAGTTGGACATGCTTTCCTCAACCCTCACCCTACCCTATCCATATTTTATGAATCGGACCCCGAAGTTGGACATGCTTTCCTCAGGTTCTCTGTATAGTCCTGGTAAATACTGGAACGCTGCCATCAGCCCGTTTACGAGCCAAAAACAGCACCACAGAAGTCCTCGTTTGTATAGTGGACAGTATCTCCGCCTGTCACATGGAAGACCGGGGTTCGATTCCCCGACGGGAGAAATATTCTTTCTACCAGCAGTCCCATTACTTACCACCTAAGAAAGGGGCTTTACGCTAGCCCTACTCTCAAGGTGAGGTGAGTAAAAGTTAACTCTCTGTACATCTAAGGAATAAAAAAATAAGGAAATGGTCCAAGGAGAGGAATTCATACATGGTAGGTAAAATAAAATGAGAATTCGGGATTGTGACAGTGAATTTTTTAGTCCCTCTCAGGGACTTCTTACTTCTTACTTCTTACCTGCCACGCGGGAGGCCCTGGTTCGATTCCCGGCCAATGCAGCCAGGATTTTGACTTGGTCTTACAATTTTAGAAAGTGCAGATATGATACTGCTACAAAGGATCAACTGTTGTCTGTTGCGCTCATTGTGAATCACAACACTTGAAGTTGAATAACGGGATCCGTTGCTGTTTTTTGTCCCAGAGACACAGACAAACTTGTGCAGTGCAACACAGCTCAGGACACTTGAAGTCTAACAATTCTATGAAAAACATTTTCCCAGGACTCTTTACATTGTTACAACAAGAAGCTCCCTGTTCAGTCGACAGCATTTTTTTCAGAAGCTGGCTTCCAACGCACCAAACTAGGGGAGCTGCCACTCCAACTCAGCACTTGAGGCCACTTAGCCAAAGTGACCTCTTAGGAGTTCTTTTCTTAGCAAAAATGTCAAACTCACACAAAGTCCAAGTTGACAGTAAACTGCAGTCACTGGAAATGAAAAAGGATTGTGTCCAGGCTGACCTTGAACCAGACATGTAAAATAATTGCAGTTTTTACCCGATGAAGACACTGGATGATAAGTCAGAAGATCACCAAAGGGATTATGAATGACTTGGAAGGGGAACAGGAGAGTGCTTACCAAATTTGACAAACAATCCAACAAAGTGCTGTGGAGACCTCATGGTGGCGCTGTATGCACGCGTCTGGTACCCATCATGCCTTGTGTCGAGCATTGGTGGTTCAATGGTAGAATTCTCGCCTGCCACGTGGGAGGCCCGGGTTTGATTGACAGTAAACTGCAGTCACTGGAAATGAAAAAGGATTGTGTCCAGGCTGTATTTTATATATCGGATCCTGTAGTTGGACATGCTTTCCTCAACCCTCACCCTACCCTATCCCTATTTTATGAATCGGACCCCGAAGTTGGACATGCTTTCCTCAGGTTCTCTGTATAGTCCTGGTAAATACTGGAACGCTGCCATCAGCCCGTTCCAACAAAGTGCTGTGGAGACCTCATGGTGGCGCTGTTTGCGCGCGTCTGGTACCCATAATGCCTTGTGTCGAGCATTGGTGGTTCAATGGTAGAATTCTCGCCTGCCACGCGGGAGGCCCGGGTTCGATTCCCGGCCAATGCAGCCAGGATTTTGACTTGGTCTTACAATGTTAGAAAGTGCAGATATGATACTGCTACAAAGGATCAACTGTTGTCTGTTGCGCTCATTGTGAATCACAACACTTGAAGTTGAATAACGGGATCCGTTGCTGTTTTTTGTCCCAGAGACACAGACAAACTTGTGCAGTGCAACACAGCTCAGGACACTTGAAGTCTAACAATTCTATGAAAAACATTTTCCCAGGACTCTTTACATTGTTACAACAAGAAGCTCCCTGTTCAGTCGACAGCATTTTTTTCAGAAGCTGGCTTCCAACGCACCAAACTAGGGGAGCTGCCACTCCAACTCAGCACTTGAGACCACTTAGCCAAAGTGACCTCTTAGGAGTTCTTTTCTTAGCAAAAATGTCAAACTCACACAAAGTCCAAGTTGACAGTAAACTGCAGTCACTGGAAATGAAAAAGGATTGTGTCCAGGCTGACCTTGAACCAGACATGTAAAATAATTGCAGTTTTTACCCGATGAAGACACTGGATGATGGCGCTGTATGCGCGCGTCTGGTACCCATCATGCCTTGTGTCGAGCATTGGTGGTTCAATGGTAGAATTCTCGCCTGCCACGTGGGAAGCCCGGGTTCGATTGGCAGTAAACTGCAGTCACTGGAAATGAAAAAGGATTGTGTCCAGGCTGTATTTTATATATCGGATCCTGTAGTTGGACATGCTTTCCTCAACCCTCACCCTACCCTATCCATATTTTATGAATCGGACCCCGAAGTTGGACATGCTTTCCTCAGGTTCTCTGTATAGTCCTGGTAAATACTGGAACGCTGCCATCAGCCCGTTTACGAGCCAAAAACAGCACTACAGAAGTCCTCGTTTGTATAGTGGACAGTATCTCCGCCTGTCACGCGGAAGACCGGGGTTCGATTCCCCGACGGGGAGAAATATTCTTTCTACCAGCAGTCCCATTACTTACCACCTAAGAAAGGGGCTTTACGCTAGCCCTACTCTCAAGGTGAGGTGAGTAAAAGTTAACTCTCTGTACATCTAAGGAATAAAAAAATAAGGAAATGGTCCAAGGAGAGTAATTCATACATGGTAGGTAAAATAAAATGAGAATTTGGGATTGTGACAGTGAATTTTTTAGTCCCTCTCAGGGACTTCTTACTTCTTACTTCTTACCTGCCACGCGGGAGGCCCTGGTTCGATTCCCGGCCAATGCAGCCAGGATTTTGACTTGGTCTTACAATTTTTGAAATTGCAGATATGATACTGCTACAAAGGATCAACTGTTGTCTGTTGCGCTCATTGTGAATCACAACACTTGAAGTTGAATAACGGGATCCGTTGCTGTTTTTTGTCCCAGAGACACAGACAAACTTGTGCAGTGCAACACAGCTCAGGACACTTGAAGTCTAACAATTCTATGAAAAACATTTTCCCAGGACTCTTTACATTGTTACAACAAGAAGCTCCCTGTTCAGTCGACAGCATTTTTTTCAGAAGCTGGCTTCCAACGCACCAAACTAGGGGAGCTGCCACTCCAACTCAGCACTTGAGACCACTTAGCCAAAGTGACCTCTTAGGAGTTCTTTTCTTAGCAAAAATGTCAAACTCACACAAAGTCCAAGTTGACAGTAAACTGCAGTCACTGGAAATGAAAAAGGATTGTGTCCAGGCTGACCTTGAACCAGACATGTAAAATAATTGCAGTTTTTACCCGATGAAGACACTGGATGATAAATCAGAAGATCACCAAAGGGATTATGAATGACTTGGAAGGGGAACAGGAGAGTGCTTACCAAATTTGGCAAACAATCCAACAAAGTGCTGTGGAGACCTCATGGTGGCGCTGTATGCGCGCGTCTGGTACCCATCATGCCTTGTGTCGAGCATTGGTGGTTCAATGGTAGAATTCTCGCCTGCCACGTGGGAGGTCCGGGTTCGATTGACAGTAAACTGCAGTCACTGGAAATGAAAAAGGATTGTGTCCAGGCTGTATTTTATATATCGGATCCTGTAGTTGGACATGCTTTCCTCAACCCTCACCCTACCCTATCCCTATTTTATGAATCGGACCCCGAAGTTGGACATGCTTTCCTCAGGTTCTCTGTATAGTCCTGGTAAATACTGGAACGCTGCCATCAGCCCGTTCCAACAAAGTGCTGTGGAGACCTCATGGTGGCGCTGTTTGCGCGCGTCTGGTACCCATAATACCTTGTGTCGAGCATTGGTGGTTCAATGGTAGAATTCTCGCCTGCCACGCGGGAGGCCCGGGTTCGATTCCCGGCCAATGCAGCCAGGATTTTGACTTGGTCTTACAATGTTAGAAAGTGCAGATATGATACTGCTACAAAGGATCAACTGTTGTCTGTTGCGCTCATTGTGAATCAAAACACTTGAAGTTGAATAACGGGATCCGTTGCTGTTTTTTGTCCCAGAGACACAGACAAACTTGTGCAGTGCAACACAGCTCAGGACACTTGAAGTCTAACAATTCTATGAAAAACATTTTCCCAGGAATCTTTACATTGTCACAACAAGAAGCTCCCTGTTCAGTCGACAGCATTTTTTTCAGAAGCTGGCTTCCAACGCACCAAACTAGGGGAGCTGCCACTCCAACTCAGCACTTGAGACCACTTAGCCAAAGTGACCTCTTAGGAGTTCTTTTCTTAGCAAAAATGTCAAACTCACACAAAGTCCAAGTTGACAGTAAACTGCAGTCACTGGAAATGAAAAAGGATTGTGTCCAGGCTGACCTTGAACCAGACATGTAAAATAATTGCAGTTTTTACCCGATGAAGACACTGGATGATAAGTCAGAAGATCACCAAAGGGATTATGAATGACTTGGAAGGGGAACAGGAGAGTGCTTACCAAATTTGACAAACAATCCAACAAAGTGCTGCGGAGACCTCATGGTGGCGCTGTATGCACGCGTCTGGTACCCATCATGCCTTGTGTCGAGCATTGGTGGTTCAATGGTAGAATTCTCGCCTGCCACGTGGGAGGCCCGGGTTTGATTGACAGTAAACTGCAGTCACTGGAAATGAAAAAGGATTGTGTCCAGGCTGTATTTTATATATCGGATCCTGTAGTTGGACATGCTTTCCTCAACCCTCACCCTACCCTATCCTTATTTTATGAATCGGACCCCGAAGTTGGACATGCTTTCCTCAGGTTCTCTGTATAGTCCTGGTAAATACTGGAACGCTGCCATCAGCCTGTTTACGAGCCAAAAACAGCACCACAGAAGTCCTCGTTAGTATAGTGGACAGTATCTCCGCCTGTCACGCGAAAGACCGGGGTTCGATTCCCCGACGGGGAGAAATATTCTTTCTACCAGCAGTCCCATTACTTACCACCTAAGAAAGGGGCTTTACGCTAGCCCTACTCTCAAGGTGAGGTGAGTAAAAGTTAACTCTCTGTACATCTAAGGAATAAAAAAATAAGGAAATGGTCCAAGGAGAGGAATTCATACATGGTAGGTAAAATAAAATGAGAATTTGGGATTGTGACAGTGAATTTTTTAGTCCCTCTCAGGGACTTCTTACTTCTTACTTCTTGCCTGCCACGCGGGAGGCCCGGGTTCGATTCCCGGCCAATGCAGCCAGGATTTTGACTTGGTCTTACAATGTTAGAAAGTGCAGATATGATACTGCTACAAAGGATCAACTGTTGTCTGTTGCGCTCATTGTGAATCACAACACTTGAAGTTGAATAACGGGATCCGTTGCTGTTTTTTGTCCCAGAGACACAGACAAACTTGTGCAGTGCAACACAGCTCAGGACACTTGAAGTCTAACAATTCTATGAAAAACATTTTCCCAGGACTCTTTACATTGTTACAACAAGAAGCTCCCTGTTCAGTCGACAGCATTTTTTTCAGAAGCTGGCTTCCAACGCACCAAACTAGGGGAGCTGCCACTCCAACTCAGCACTTGAGACCACTTAGCCAAAGTGACCTCTTAGGAGTTCTTTTCTTAGCAAAAATGTCAAACTCACACAAAGTCCAAGTTGACAGTAAACTGCAGTCACTGGAAATGAAAAAGGATTGTGTCCAGGCTGACCTTGAACCAGACATGTAAAATAATTGCAGTTTTTACCCGATGAAGACACTGGATGATAAGTCAGAAGATCACCAAAGGGATTATGAATGACTTGGAAGGGGAACAGGAGAGTGCTTACCAAATTTGACAAACAATCCAACAAAGTGCTGTGGAGACCTCATGGTGGCGCTGTATGCACGCGTCTGGTACCCATCATGCCTTGTGTCGAGCATTGGTGGTTCAATGGTAGAATTCTCGCCTGCCACGTGGGAGGCCCGGGTTTGATTGACAGTAAACTGCAGTCACTGGAAATGAAAAAGGATTGTGTCCAGGCTGTATTTTATATATCGGATCCTGTAGTTGGACATGCTTTCCTCAACCCTCACCCTACCCTATCCCTATTTTATGAATCGGACCCCGAAGTTGGACATGCTTTCCTCAGGTTCTCTGTATAGTCCTGGTAAATACTGGAACGCTGCCATCAGCCCGTTCCAACAAAGTGCTGTGGAGACCTCATGGTGGCGCTGTTTGCGCGCGTCTGGTACCCATAATGCCTTGTGTCGAGCATTGGTGGTTCAATGGTAGAATTCTCGCCTGCCACGCGGGAGGCCCGGGTTCGATTCCCGGCCAATGCAGCCAGGATTTTGACTTGGTCTTACAATGTTAGAAAGTGCAGATATGATACTGCTACAAAGGATCAACTGTTGTCTGTTGCGCTCATTGTGAATCACAACACTTGAAGTTGAATAACGGGATCCGTTGCTGTTTTTTGTCCCAGAGACACAGACAAACTTGTGCAGTGCAACACAGCTCAGGACACTTGAAGTCTAACAATTCTATGAAAAACATTTTCCCAGGACTCTTTACATTGTTACAACAAGAAGCTCCCTGTTCAGTCGACAGCATTTTTTTCAGAAGCTGGCTTCCAACGCACCAAACTAGGGGAGCTGCCACTCCAACTCAGCACTTGAGGCCACTTAGCCAAAGTGACCTCTTAGGAGTTCTTTTCTTAGCAAAAATGTCAAACTCACACAAAGTCCAAGTTGACAGTAAACTGCAGTCACTGGAAATGAAAAAGGATTGTGTCCAGGCTGACCTTGAACCAGACATGTAAAATAATTGCAGTTTTTACCCGATGAAGACACTGGATGATAAGTCAGAAGATCACCAAAGGGATTATGAATGACTTGGAAGGGGAACAGGAGAGTGCTTACCAAATTTGACAAACAATCCAACAAAGTGCTGCGGAGACCTCATGGTGGCGCTGTATGCACGCGTCTGGTACCCATCATGCCTTGTGTCGAGCATTGGTGGTTCAATGGTAGAATTCTCGCCTGCCACGTGGGAGGCCCGGGTTTGATTGACAGTAAACTGCAGTCACTGGAAATGAAAAAGGATTGTGTCCAGGCTGTATTTTATATATCGGATCCTGTAGTTGGACATGCTTTCCTCAACCCTCACCCTACCCTATCCCTATTTTATGAATCGGAACCAGAAGTTGGACATGCTTTCCTCAGGTTCTCTGTATAGTCCTGGTAAATACTGGAACGCTGCCATCAGCCCGTTCCAACAAAGTGCTGTGGAGACCTCATGGTGGCGCTGTTTGCGCGCGTCTGGTACCCATAATGCCTTGTGTCGAGCATTGGTGGTTCAATGGTAGAATTCTCGCCTGCCACGCGGGAGGCCCGGGTTCGATTCCCGGCCAATGCAGCCAGGATTTTGACTTGGTCTTACAATGTTAGAAAGTGCAGATATGATACTGCTACAAAGGATCAACTGTTGTCTGTTGCGCTCATTGTGAATCACAACACTTGAAGTTGAATAACGGGATCCGTTGCTGTTTTTTGTCCCAGAGACACAGACAAACTTGTGCAGTGCAACACAGCTCAGGACACTTGAAGTCTAACAATTCTATGAAAAACATTTTCCCAGGACTCTTTACATTGTTACAACAAGAAGCTCCCTGTTCAGTCGACAGCATTTTTTTCAGAAGCTGGCTTCCAACGCACCAAACTAGGGGAGCTGCCACTCCAACTCAGCACTTGAGACCACTTAGCCAAAGTGACCTCTTAGGAGTTCTTTTCTTAGCAAAAATGTCAAACTCACACAAAGTCCAAGTTGACAGTAAACTGCAGTCACTGGAAATGAAAAAGGATTGTGTCCAGGCTGACCTTGAACCAGACATGTAAAATAATTGCAGTTTTTACCCGATGAAGACACTGGATGATAAGTCAGAAGATCACCAAAGGGATTATGAATGACTTGGAAGGGGAACAGGAGAGTGCTAACCAAATTTGACAAACAATCCAACAAAGTGCTGTGGAGACCTCATGGTGGCGCTGTATGCGCGCGTCTGGTACCCATCATGCCTTGTATCGAGCATTGGTGGTTCAATGGTAGAATTCTCGCCTGCCACGTGGGAGGCCGGGGTTCGATTGACAGTAAACTGCAGTCACTGGAAATGAAAAAGGATTGTGTCCAGGCTGTGTTTTATATATCGGATCCTGTAGTTGGACATGCTTTCCTCAACCCTCACCCTACCCTATCCCTATTTTATGAATCGGACCCCGAAGTTGGACATGCTTTCCTCAGGTTCTCTGTATAGTCCTGGTAAATACTGGAACGCTGCCATCAGCCCGTTTACGAGCCAAAAACAGCACCACAGAAGTCCTCGTTAGTATAGTGGACAGTATCTCCGCCTGTCACGCGGAAGACCGGGGTTCGATTCCCCGACGGGGAGAAATATTCTTTCTACCAGCAGTCCCATTACTTACCACCTAAGAAAGGGGCTTTACGCTAGCCCTACTCTCAAGGTGAGGTGAGTAAAAGTTAACTCTCTGTACATCTAAGGAATAAAAAAATAAGGAAATGGTCCAAGGAGAGGAATTCATACATGGTAGGTAAAACAAAATGAGAATTTGGGATTGTGACAGTGAATTTTTTAGTCCCTCTCAGGGACTTCTTACTTCTTACTTCTTGCCTGCCACGCGGGAGGCCCGGGTTCGATTCCCGGCCAATGCAGCCAGGATTTTGACTTGGTCTTACAATGTTAGAAAGTGCAGATATGATACTGCTACAAAGGATCAACTGTTGTCTGTTGCGCTCATTGTGAATCACAACACTTGAAGTTGAATAACGGGATCCGTTGCTGTTTTTTGTCCCAGAGACACAGACAAACTTGTGCAGTGCAACACAGCTCAGGACACTTGAAGTCTAACAATTCTATGAAAAACATTTTCCCAGGACTCTTTACATTGTTACAACAAGAAGCTCCCTGTTCAGTCGACAGCATTTTTTTCAGAAGCTGGCTTCCAACGCACCAAACTAGGGGAGCTGCCACTCCAACTCAGCACTTGAGACCACTTAGCCAAAGTGACCTCTTAGGAGTTCTTTTCTTAGCAAAAATGTCAAACTCACACAAAGTCCAAGTTGACAGTAAACTGCAGTCACTGGAAATGAAAAAGGATTGTGTCCAGGCTGACCTTGAACCAGACATGTAAAATAATTGCAGTTTTTACCCGATGAAGACACTGGATGATGGCGCTGTATGCGCGCGTCTGGTACCCATCATGCCTTGTGTCGAGCATTGGTGGTTCAATGGTAGAATTCTCGCCTGCCACGTGGGAAGCCCGGGTTCGATTGGCAGTAAACTGCAGTTACTGGAAATGAAAAAGGATTGTGTCCAGGCTGTATTTTATATATCGGATCCTGTAGTTGGACATGCTTTCCTCAACCCTCACCCTACCCTATCCATATTTTATGAATCGGACCCCGAAGTTGGACATGCTTTCCTCAGGTTCTCTGTATAGTCCTGGTAAATACTGGAACGCTGCCATCAGCCCGTTTACGAGCCAAAAACAGCACCACAGAAGTCCTCGTTTGTATAGTGGACAGTATCTCCGCCTGTCACGCGGAAGACCGGGGTTCGATTCCCCGACGGGAGAAATATTCTTTCTACCAGCAGTCCCATTACTTACCACCTAAGAAAGGGGCTTTACGCTAGCCCTACTCTCAAGGTGAGGTGAGTAAAAGTTAACTCTCTGTACATCTAAGGAATAAAAAAATAAGGAAATGGTCCAAGGAGAGGAATTCATACATGGTAGGTAAAACAAAATGAGAATTTGGGATTGTGACAGTGAATTTTTTAGTCCCTCTCAGGGACTTCTTACTTCTTACTTCTTGCCTGCCACGCGGGAGGCCCGGGTTCGATTCCCGGCCAATGCAGCCAGGATTTTGACTTGGTCTTACAATGTTAGAAAGTGCAGATATGATACTGCTACAAAGGATCAACTGTTGTCTGTTGCGCTCATTGTGAATCACAACACTTGAAGTTGAATAACGGGATCCGTTGCTGTTTTTTGTCCCAGAGACACAGACAAACTTGTGCAGTGCAACACAGCTCAGGACACTTGAAGTCTAACAATTCTATGAAAAACATTTTCCCAGGACTCTTTACATTGTTACAACAAGAAGCTCCCTGTTCAGTCGACAGCATTTTTTTCAGAAGCTGGCTTCCAACGCACCAAACTAGGGGAGCTGCCACTCCAACTCAGCACTTGAGACCACTTAGCCAAAGTGACCTCTTAGGAGTTCTTTTCTTAGCAAAAATGTCAAACTCACACAAAGTCCAAGTTGACAGTAAACTGCAGTCACTGGAAATGAAAAAGGATTGTGTCCAGGCTGACCTTGAACCAGACATGTAAAATAATTGCAGTTTTTACCCGATGAAGACACTGGATGATGGCGCTGTATGCGCGCGTCTGGTACCCATCATGCCTTGTGTCGAGCATTGGTGGTTCAATGGTAGAATTCTCGCCTGCCACGTGGGAAGCCCGGGTTCGATTGGCAGTAAACTGCAGTTACTGGAAATGAAAAAGGATTGTGTCCAGGCTGTATTTTATATATCGGATCCTGTAGTTGGACATGCTTTCCTCAACCCTCACCCTACCCTATCCATATTTTATGAATCGGACCCCGAAGTTGGACATGCTTTCCTCAGGTTCTCTGTATAGTCCTGGTAAATACTGGAACGCTGCCATCAGCCCGTTTACGAGCCAAAAACAGCACCACAGAAGTCCTCGTTTGTATAGTGGACAGTATCTCCGCCTGTCACGCGGAAGACCGGGGTTCGATTCCCCGACGGGAGAAATATTCTTTCTACCAGCAGTCCCATTACTTACCACCTAAGAAAGGGGCTTTACGCTAGCCCTACTCTCAAGGTGAGGTGAGTAAAAGTTAACTCTCTGTACATCTAAGGAATAAAAAAATAAGGAAATGGTCCAAGGAGAGTAATTCATACATGGTAGGTAAAATAAAATGAGAATTTGGGATTGTGACAGTGAATTTTTTAGTCCCTCTCAGGGACTTCTTACTTCTTACTTCTTACCTGCCACGCGGGAGGCCCTGGTTCGATTCCCGGCCAATGCAGCCAGGATTTTGACTTGGTCTTACAATTTTTGAAATTGCAGATATGATACTGCTACAAAGGATCAACTGTTGTCTGTTGCGCTCATTGTGAATCACAACACTTGAAGTTGAATAACGGGATCCGTTGCTGTTTTTTGTCCCAGAGACACAGACAAACTTGTGCAGTGCAACACAGCTCAGGACACTTGAAGTCTAACAATTCTATGAAAAACATTTTCCCAGGACTCTTTACATTGTTACAACAAGAAGCTCCCTGTTCAGTCGACAGCATTTTTTTCAGAAGCTGGCTTCCAACGCACCAAACTAGGGGAGCTGCCACTCCAACTCAGCACTTGAGACCACTTAGCCAAAGTGACCTCTTAGGAGTTCTTTTCTTAGCAAAAATGTCAAACTCACACAAAGTCCAAGTTGACAGTAAACTGCAGTCACTGGAAATGAAAAAGGATTGTGTCCAGGCTGACCTTGAACCAGACATGTAAAATAATTGCAGTTTTTACCCGATGAAGACACTGGATGATAAATCAGAAGATCACCAAAGGGATTATGAATGACTTGGAAGGGGAACAGGAGAGTGCTTACCAAATTTGGCAAACAATCCAACAAAGTGCTGTGGAGACCTCATGGTGGCGCTGTATGCTCGCGTCTGGTACCCATCATGCCTTGTGTCGAGCATTGGTGGTTCAATGGTAGAATTCTCGCCTGCCACGTGGGAGGTCCGGGTTCGATTGACAGTAAACTGCAGTCACTGGAAATGAAAAAGGATTGTGTCCAGGCTGTATTTTATATATCGGATCCTGTAGTTGGACATGCTTTCCTCAACCCTCACCCTACCCTATCCCTATTTTATGAATCGGACCCCGAAGTTGGACATGCTTTCCTCAGGTTCTCTGTATAGTCCTGGTAAATACTGGAACGCTGCCATCAGCCCGTTCCAACAAAGTGCTGTGGAGACCTCATGGTGGCGCTGTTTGCGCGCGTCTGGTACCCATAATACCTTGTGTCGAGCATTGGTGGTTCAATGGTAGAATTCTCGCCTGCCACGCGGGAGGCCCGGGTTCGATTCCCGGCCAATGCAGCCAGGATTTTGACTTGGTCTTACAATGTTAGAAAGTGCAGATATGATACTGCTACAAAGGATCAACTGTTGTCTGTTGCGCTCATTGTGAATCACAACACTTGAAGTTGAATAACGGGATCCGTTGCTGTTTTTTGTCCCAGAGACACAGACAAACTTGTGCAGTGCAACACAGCTCAGGACACTTGAAGTCTAACAATTCTATGAAAAACATTTTCCCAGGAATCTTTACATTGTCACAACAAGAAGCTCCCTGTTCAGTCGACAGCATTTTTTTCAGAAGCTGGCTTCCAACGCACCAAACTAGGGGAGCTGCCACTCCAACTCAGCACTTGAGACCACTTAGCCAAAGTGACCTCTTAGGAGTTCTTTTCTTAGCAAAAATGTCAAACTCACACAAAGTCCAAGTTGACAGTAAACTGCAGTCACTGGAAATGAAAAAGGATTGTGTCCAGGCTGACCTTGAACCAGACATGTAAAATAATTACAGTTTTTACCCGATGAAGACACTGGATGATAAGTCAGAAGATCACCAAAGGGATTATGAATGACTTGGAAGGGGAACAGGAGAGTGCTTACCAAATTTGACAAACAATCCAACAAAGTGCTGTGGAGACCTCATGGTGGCGCTGTATGCACGCGTCTGGTACCCATCATGCCTTGTGTCGAGCATTGGTGGTTCAATGGTAGAATTCTCGCCTGCCACGTGGGAGGCCCGGGTTTGATTGACAGTAAACTGCAGTCACTGGAAATGAAAAAGGATTGTGTCCAGGCTGTATTTTATATATCGGATCCTGTAGTTGGACATGCTTTCCTCAACCCTCACCCTACCCTATCCTTATTTTATGAATCGGACCCCGAAGTTGGACATGCTTTCCTCAGGTTCTCTGTATAGTCCTGGTAAATACTGGAACGCTGCCATCAGCCTGTTTACGAGCCAAAAACAGCACCACAGAAGTCCTCGTTAGTATAGTGGACAGTATCTCCGCCTGTCACGCGAAAGACCGGGGTTCGATTCCCCGACGGGGAGAAATATTCTTTCTACCAGCAGTCCCATTACTTACCACCTAAGAAAGGGGCTTTACGCTAGCCCTACTCTCAAGGTGAGGTGAGTAAAAGTTAACTCTCTGTACATCTAAGGAATAAAAAAATAAGGAAATGGTCCAAGGAGAGGAATTCATACATGGTAGGTAAAATAAAATGAGAATTTGGGATTGTGACAGTGAATTTTTTAGTCCCTCTCAGGGACTTCTTACTTCTTACTTCTTGCCTGCCACGCGGGAGGCCCGGGTTCGATTCCCGGCCAATGCAGCCAGGATTTTGACTTGGTCTTACAATGTTAGAAAGTGCAGATATGATACTGCTACAAAGGATCAACTGTTGTCTGTTGCGCTCATTGTGAATCACAACACTTGAAGTTGAATAACGGGATCCGTTGCTGTTTTTTGTCCCAGAGACACAGACAAACTTGTGCAGTGCAACACAGCTCAGGACACTTGAAGTCTAACAATTCTATGAAAAACATTTTCCCAGGACTCTTTACATTGTTACAACAAGAAGCTCCCTGTTCAGTCGACAGCATTTTTTTCAGAAGCTGGCTTCCAACGCACCAAACTAGGGGAGCTGCCACTCCAACTCAGCACTTGAGACCACTTAGCCAAAGTGACCTCTTAGGAGTTCTTTTCTTAGCAAAAATGTCAAACTCACACAAAGTCCAAGTTGACAGTAAACTGCAGTCACTGGAAATGAAAAAGGATTGTGTCCAGGCTGACCTTGAACCAGACATGTAAAATAATTGCAGTTTTTACCCGATGAAGACACTGGATGATAAGTCAGAAGATCACCAAAGGGATTATGAATGACTTGGAAGGGGAACAGGAGAGTGCTTACCAAATTTGACAAACAATCCAACAAAGTGCTGTGGAGACCTCATGGTGGCGCTGTATGCACGCGTCTGGTACCCATCATGCCTTGTGTCGAGCATTGGTGGTTCAATGGTAGAATTCTCGCCTGCCACGTGGGAGGCCCGGGTTTGATTGACAGTAAACTGCAGTCACTGGAAATGAAAAAGGATTGTGTCCAGGCTGTATTTTATATATCGGATCCTGTAGTTGGACATGCTTTCCTCAACCCTCACCCTACCCTATCCCTATTTTATGAATCGGACCCCGAAGTTGGACATGCTTTCCTCAGGTTCTCTGTATAGTCCTGGTAAATACTGGAACGCTGCCATCAGCCCGTTCCAACAAAGTGCTGTGGAGACCTCATGGTGGCGCTGTTTGCGCGCGTCTGGTACCCATAATGCCTTGTGTCGAGCATTGGTGGTTCAATGGTAGAATTCTCGCCTGCCACGCGGGAGGCCCGGGTTCGATTCCCGGCCAATGCAGCCAGGATTTTGACTTGGTCTTACAATGTTAGAAAGTGCAGATATGATACTGCTACAAAGGATCAACTGTTGTCTGTTGCGCTCATTGTGAATCACAACACTTGAAGTTGAATAACGGGATCCGTTGCTGTTTTTTGTCCCAGAGACACAGACAAACTTGTGCAGTGCAACACAGCTCAGGACACTTGAAGTCTAACAATTCTATGAAAAACATTTTCCCAGGACTCTTTACATTGTTACAACAAGAAGCTCCCTGTTCAGTCGACAGCATTTTTTTCAGAAGCTGGCTTCCAACGCACCAAACTAGGGGAGCTGCCACTCCAACTCAGCACTTGAGGCCACTTAGCCAAAGTGACCTCTTAGGAGTTCTTTTCTTAGCAAAAATGTCAAACTCACACAAAGTCCAAGTTGACAGTAAACTGCAGTCACTGGAAATGAAAAAGGATTGTGTCCAGGCTGACCTTGAACCAGACATGTAAAATAATTGCAGTTTTTACCCGATGAAGACACTGGATGATAAGTCAGAAGATCACCAAAGGGATTATGAATGACTTGGAAGGGGAACAGGAGAGTGCTTACCAAATTTGACAAACAATCCAACAAAGTGCTGCGGAGACCTCATGGTGGCGCTGTATGCACGCGTCTGGTACCCATCATGCCTTGTGTCGAGCATTGGTGGTTCAATGGTAGAATTCTCGCCTGCCACGTGGGAGGCCCGGGTTTGATTGACAGTAAACTGCAGTCACTGGAAATGAAAAAGGATTGTGTCCAGGCTGTATTTTATATATCGGATCCTGTAGTTGGACATGCTTTCCTCAACCCTCACCCTACCCTATCCCTATTTTATGAATCGGACCCCGAAGTTGGACATGCTTTCCTCAGGTTCTCTGTATAGTCCTGGTAAATACTGGAACGCTGCCATCAGCCCGTTCCAACAAAGTGCTGTGGAGACCTCATGGTGGCGCTGTTTGCGCGCGTCTGGTACCCATAATGCCTTGTGTCGAGCATTGGTGGTTCAATGGTAGAATTCTCGCCTGCCACGCGGGAGGCCCGGGTTCGATTCCCGGCCAATGCAGCCAGGATTTTGACTTGGTCTTACAATGTTAGAAAGTGCAGATATGATACTGCTACAAAGGATCAACTGTTGTCTGTTGCGCTCATTGTGAATCACAACACTTGAAGTTGAATAACGGGATCCGTTGCTGTTTTTTGTCCCAGAGACACAGACAAACTTGTGCAGTGCAACACAGCTCAGGACACTTGAAGTCTAACAATTCTATGAAAAACATTTTCCCAGGACTCTTTACATTGTTACAACAAGAAGCTCCCTGTTCAGTCGACAGCATTTTTTTCAGAAGCTGGCTTCCAACGCACCAAACTAGGGGAGCTGCCACTCCAACTCAGCACTTGAGGCCACTTAGCCAAAGTGACCTCTTAGGAGTTCTTTTCTTAGCAAAAATGTCAAACTCACACAAAGTCCAAGTTGACAGTAAACTGCAGTCACTGGAAATGAAAAAGGATTGTGTCCAGGCTGACCTTGAACCAGACATGTAAAATAATTGCAGTTTTTACCCGATGAAGACACTGGATGATAAGTCAGAAGATCACCAAAGGGATTATGAATGACTTGGAAGGGGAACAGGAGAGTGCTTACCAAATTTGACAAACAATCCAACAAAGTGCTGCGGAGACCTCATGGTGGCGCTGTATGCACGCGTCTGGTACCCATCATGCCTTGTGTCGAGCATTGGTGGTTCAATGGTAGAATTCTCGCCTGCCACGTGGGAGGCCCGGGTTTGATTGACAGTAAACTGCAGTCACTGGAAATGAAAAAGGATTGTGTCCAGGCTGTATTTTATATATCGGATCCTGTAGTTGGACATGCTTTCCTCAACCCTCACCCTACCCTATCCCTATTTTATGAATCGGACCCCGAAGTTGGACATGCTTTCCTCAGGTTCTCTGTATAGTCCTGGTAAATACTGGAACGCTGCCATCAGCCCGTTCCAACAAAGTGCTGTGGAGACCTCATGGTGGCGCTGTTTGCGCGCGTCTGGTACCCATAATGCCTTGTGTCGAGCATTGGTGGTTCAATGGTAGAATTCTCGCCTGCCACGCGGGAGGCCCGGGTTCGATTCCCGGCCAATGCAGCCAGGATTTTGACTTGGTCTTACAATGTTAGAAAGTGCAGATATGATACTGCTACAAAGGATCAACTGTTGTCTGTTGCGCTCATTGTGAATCACAACACTTGAAGTTGAATAACGGGATCCGTTGCTGTTTTTTGTCCCAGAGACACAGACAAACTTGTGCAGTGCAACACAGCTCAGGACACTTGAAGTCTAACAATTCTATGAAAAACATTTTCCCAGGACTCTTTACATTGTTACAACAAGAAGCTCCCTGTTCAGTCGACAGCATTTTTTTCAGAAGCTGGCTTCCAACGCACCAAACTAGGGGAGCTGCCACTCCAACTCAGCACTTGAGACCACTTAGCCAAAGTGACCTCTTAGGAGTTCTTTTCTTAGCAAAAATGTCAAACTCACACAAAGTCCAAGTTGACAGTAAACTGCAGTCACTGGAAATGAAAAAGGATTGTGTCCAGGCTGACCTTGAACCAGACATGTAAAATAATTGCAGTTTTTACCCGATGAAGACACTGGATGATAAGTCAGAAGATCACCAAAGGGATTATGAATGACTTGGAAGGGGAACAGGAGAGTGCTTACCAAATTTGACAAACAATCCAACAAAGTGCTGTGGAGACCTCATGGTGGCGCTGTATGCACGCGTCTGGTACCCATCATGCCTTGTATCGAGCATTGGTGGTTCAATGGTAGAATTCTCGCCTGCCACGTGGGAGGCCGGGGTTCGATTGACAGTAAACTGCAGTCACTGGAAATGAAAAAGGATTGTGTCCAGGCTGTGTTTTATATATCGGATCCTGTAGTTGGACATGCTTTCCTCAACCCTCACCCTACCCTATCCCTATTTTATGAATCGGACCCCGAAGTTGGACATGCTTTCCTCAGGTTCTCTGTATAGTCCTGGTAAATACTGGAACGCTGCCATCAGCCCGTTTACGAGCCAAAAAAAGCACCACAGAAGTCCTCGTTAGTATAGTGGACAGTATCTCCGCCTGTCACGCGGAAGACCGGGGTTCGATTCCCCGACGGGGAGAAATATTCTTTCTACCAGCAGTCCCATTACTTACCACCTAAGAAAGGGGCTTTACGCTAGCCCTACTCTCAAGGTGAGGTGAGTAAAAGTTAACTCTCTGTACATCTAAGGAATAAAAAAATAAGGAAATGGTCCAAGGAGAGGAATTCATACATGGTAGGTAAAACAAAATGAGAATTTGGGATTGTGACAGTGAATTTTTTAGTCCCTCTCAGGGACTTCTTACTTCTTACTTCTTGCCTGCCACGCGGGAGGCCCGGGTTCGATTCCCGGCCAATGCAGCCAGGATTTTGACTTGGTCTTACAATGTTAGAAAGTGCAGATATGATACTGCTACAAAGGATCAACTGTTGTCTGTTGCGCTCATTGTGAATCACAACACTTGAAGTTGAATAACGGGATCCGTTGCTGTTTTTTGTCCCAGAGACACAGACAAACTTGTGCAGTGCAACACAGCTCAGGACACTTGAAGTCTAACAATTCTATGAAAAACATTTTCCCAGGACTCTTTACATTGTTACAACAAGAAGCTCCCTGTTCAGTCGACAGCATTTTTTTCAGAAGCTGGCTTCCAACGCACCAAACTACGGGAGCTGCCACTCCAACTCAGCACTTGAGACCACTTAGCCAAAGTGACCTCTTAGGAGTTCTTTTCTTAGCAAAAATGTCAAACTCACACAAAGTCCAAGTTGACAGTAAACTGCAGTCACTGGAAATGAAAAAGGATTGTGTCCAGGCTGACCTTGAACCAGACATGTAAAATAATTGCAGTTTTTACCCGATGAAGACACTGGATGATGGCGCTGTATGCGCGCGTCTGGTACCCATCATGCCTTGTGTCGAGCATTGGTGGTTCAATGGTAGAATTCTCGCCTGCCACGTGGGAAGCCCGGGTTCGATTGGCAGTAAACTGCAGTCACTGGAAATGAAAAAGGATTGTGTCCAGGCTGTATTTTATATATCGGATCCTGTAGTTGGACATGCTTTCCTCAACCCTCACCCTACCCTATCCATATTTTATGAATCGGACCCCGAAGTTGGACATGCTTTCCTCAGGTTCTCTATATAGTCCTGGTAAATACTGGAACGCTGCCATCAGCCTTTTTACGAGCCAAAAACAGCACCACAGAAGTCCTCGTTTGTATAGTGGACAGTATCTCCGCCTGTCACATGGAAGACCGGGGTTCGATTCCCCGACGGGAGAAATATTCTTTCTACCAGCAGTCCCATTACTTACCACCTAAGAAAGGGGCTTTACGCTAGCCCTACTCTCAAGGTGAGGTGAGTAAAAGTTAACTCTCTGTACATCTAAGGAATAAAAAAATAAGGAAATGGTCCAAGGAGAGTAATTCATACATGGTAGGTAAAATAAAATGAGAATTTGGGATTGTGACAGTGAATTTTTTAGTCCCTCTCAGGGACTTCTTACTTCTTACTTCTTACCTGCCACGCGGGAGGCCCGGGTTCGATTCCCGGCCAATGCAGCCAGGATTTTGACTTGGTCTTACAATTTTTGAAATTGCAGATATGATACTGCTACAAAGGATCAACTGTTGTCTGTTGCGCTCATTGTGAATCACAACACTTGAAGTTGAATAACGGGATCCGTTGCTGTTTTTTGTCCCAGAGACACAGACAAACTTGTGCAGTGCAACACAGCTCAGGACACTTGAAGTCTAACAATTCTATGAAAAACATTTTCCCAGGACTCTTTACATTGTTACAACAAGAAGCTCCCTGTTCAGTCGACAGCATTTTTTTCAGAAGCTGGCTTCCAACGCACCAAACTAGGGGAGCTGCCACTCCAACTCAGCACTTGAGACCACTTAGCCAAAGTGACCTCTTAGGAGTTCTTTTCTTAGCAAAAATGTCAAACTCACACAAAGTCCAAGTTGACAGTAAACTGCAGTCACTGGAAATGAAAAAGGATTGTGTCCAGGCTGACCTTGAACCAGACATGTAAAATAATTGCAGTTTTTACCCGATGAAGACACTGGATGATAAATCAGAAGATCACCAAAGGGATTATGAATGACTTGGAAGGGGAACAGGAGAGTGCTTACCAAATTTGGCAAACAATCCAACAAAGTGCTGTGGAGACCTCATGGTGGCGCTGTATGCGCGCGTCTGGTACCCATCATGCCTTGTGTCGAGCATTGGTGGTTCAATGGTAGAATTCTCGCCTGCCACGTGGGAGGTCCGGGTTCGATTGACAGTAAACTGCAGTCACTGGAAATGAAAAAGGATTGTGTCCAGGCTGTATTTTATATATCGGATCCTGTAGTTGGACATGCTTTCCTCAACCCTCACCCTACCCTATCCCTATTTTATGAATCGGACCCCGAAGTTGGACATGCTTTCCTCAGGTTCTCTGTATAGTCCTGGTAAATACTGGAACGCTGCCATCAGCCCGTTCCAACAAAGTGCTGTGGAGACCTCATGGTGGCGCTGTTTGCGCGCGTCTGGTACCCATAATACCTTGTGTCGAGCATTGGTGGTTCAATGGTAGAATTCTCGCCTGCCACGCGGGAGGCCCGGGTTCGATTCCCGGCCAATGCAGCCAGGATTTTGACTTGGTCTTACAATGTTAGAAAGTGCAGATATGATACTGCTACAAAGGATCAACTGTTGTCTGTTGCGCTCATTGTGAATCACAACACTTGAAGTTGAATAACGGGATCCGTTGCTGTTTTTTGTCCCAGAGACACAGACAAACTTGTGCAGTGCAACACAGCTCAGGACACTTGAAGTCTAACAATTCTATGAAAAACATTTTCCCAGGAATCTTTACATTGTCACAACAAGAAGCTCCCTGTTCAGTCGACAGCATTTTTTTCAGAAGCTGGCTTCCAACGCACCAAACTAGGGGAGCTGCCACTCCAACTCAGCACTTGAGACCACTTAGCCAAAGTGACCTCTTAGGAGTTCTTTTCTTAGCAAAAATGTCAAACTCACACAAAGTCCAAGTTGACAGTAAACTGCAGTCACTGGAAATGAAAAAGGATTGTGTCCAGGCTGACCTTGAACCAGACATGTAAAATAATTGCAGTTTTTACCCGATGAAGACACTGGATGATAAGTCAGAAGATCACCAAAGGGATTATGAATGACTTGGAAGGGGAACAGGAGAGTGCTTACCAAATTTGACAAACAATCCAACAAAGTGCTGTGGAGACCTCATGGTGGCGCTGTATGCACGCGTCTGGTACCCATCATGCCTTGTGTCGAGCATTGGTGGTTCAATGGTAGAATTCTCGCCTGCCACGTGGGAGGCCCGGGTTTGATTGACAGTAAACTGCAGTCACTGGAAATGAAAAAGGATTGTGTCCAGGCTGTATTTTATATATCGGATCCTGTAGTTGGACATGCTTTCCTCAACCCTCACCCTACCCTATCCTTATTTTATGAATCGGACCCCGAAGTTGGACATGCTTTCCTCAGGTTCTCTGTATAGTCCTGGTAAATACTGGAACGCTGCCATCAGCCTGTTTACGAGCCAAAAACAGCACCACAGAAGTCCTCGTTAGTATAGTGGACAGTATCTCCGCCTGTCACGCGAAAGACCGGGGTTCGATTCCCCGACGGGGAGAAATATTCTTTCTACCAGCAGTCCCATTACTTACCACCTAAGAAAGGGGCTTTACGCTAGCCCTACTCTCAAGGTGAGGTGAGTAAAAGTTAACTCTCTGTACATCTAAGGAATAAAAAAATAAGGAAATGGTCCAAGGAGAGGAATTCATACATGGTAGGTAAAATAAAATGAGAATTTGGGATTGTGACAGTGAATTTTTTAGTCCCTCTCAGGGACTTCTTACTTCTTACTTCTTGCCTGCCACGCGGGAGGCCCGGGTTCGATTCCCGGCCAATGCAGCCAGGATTTTGACTTGGTCTTACAATGTTAGAAAGTGCAGATATGATACTGCTACAAAGGATCAACTGTTGTCTGTTGCGCTCATTGTGAATCACAACACTTGAAGTTGAATAACGGGATCCGTTGCTGTTTTTTGTCCCAGAGACACAGACAAACTTGTGCAGTGCAACACAGCTCAGGACACTTGAAGTCTAACAATTCTATGAAAAACATTTTCCCAGGACTCTTTACATTGTTACAACAAGAAGCTCCCTGTTCAGTCGACAGCATTTTTTTCAGAAGCTGGCTTCCAACGCACCAAACTAGGGGAGCTGCCACTCCAACTCAGCACTTGAGGCCACTTAGCCAAAGTGACCTCTTAGGAGTTCTTTTCTTAGCAAAAATGTCAAACTCACACAAAGTCCAAGTTGACAGTAAACTGCAGTCACTGGAAATGAAAAAGGATTGTGTCCAGGCTGACCTTGAACCAGACATGTAAAATAATTGCAGTTTTTACCCGATGAAGACACTGGATGATAAGTCAGAAGATCACCAAAGGGATTATGAATGACTTGGAAGGGGAACAGGAGAGTGCTTACCAAATTTGACAAACAATCCAACAAAGTGCTGCGGAGACGTCATGGTGGCGCTGTATGCACGCGTCTGGTACCCATCATGCCTTGTGTCGAGCATTGGTGGTTCAATGGTAGAATTCTCGCCTGCCACGTGGGAGGCCCGGGTTTGATTGACAGTAAACTGCAGTCACTGGAAATGAAAAAGGATTGTGTCCAGGCTGTATTTTATATATCGGATCCTGTAGTTGGACATGCTTTCCTCAACCCTCACCCTACCCTATCCCTATTTTATGAATCGGACCCCGAAGTTGGACATGCTTTCCTCAGGTTCTCTGTATAGTCCTGGTAAATACTGGAACGCTGCCATCAGCCCGTTCCAACAAAGTGCTGTGGAGACCTCATGGTGGCGCTGTTTGCGCGCGTCTGGTACCCATAATGCCTTGTGTCGAGCATTGGTGGTTCAATGGTAGAATTCTCGCCTGCCACGCGGGAGGCCCGGGTTCGATTCCCGGCCAATGCAGCCAGGATTTTGACTTGGTCTTACAATGTTAGAAAGTGCAGATATGATACTGCTACAAAGGATCAACTGTTGTCTGTTGCGCTCATTGTGAATCACAACACTTGAAGTTGAATAACGGGATCCGTTGCTGTTTTTTGTCCCAGAGACACAGACAAACTTGTGCAGTGCAACACAGCTCAGGACACTTGAAGTCTAACAATTCTATGAAAAACATTTTCCCAGGACTCTTTACATTGTTACAACAAGAAGCTCCCTGTTCAGTCGACAGCATTTTTTTCAGAAGCTGGCTTCCAACGCACCAAACTAGGGGAGCTGCCACTCCAACTCAGCACTTGAGACCACTTAGCCAAAGTGACCTCTTAGGAGTTCTTTTCTTAGCAAAAATGTCAAACTCACACAAAGTCCAAGTTGACAGTAAACTGCAGTCACTGGAAATGAAAAAGGATTGTGTCCAGGCTGACCTTGAACCAGACATGTAAAATAATTGCAGTTTTTACCCGATGAAGACACTGGATGATAAGTCAGAAGATCACCAAAGGGATTATGAATGACTTGGAAGGGGAACAGGAGAGTGCTTACCAAATTTGACAAACAATCCAACAAAGTGCTGTGGAGACCTCATGGTGGCGCTGTATGCGCGCGTCTGGTACCCATCATGCCTTGTATCGAGAATTGGTGGTTCAATGGTAGAATTCTCGCCTGCCACGTGGGAGGCCGGGGTTCGATTGACAGTAAACTGCAGTCACTGGAAATGAAAAAGGATTGTGTCCAGGCTGTGTTTTATATATCGGATCCTGTAGTTGGACATGCTTTCCTCAACCCTCACCCTACCCTATCCCTATTTTATGAATCGGACCCCGAAGTTGGACATGCTTTCCTCAGGTTCTCTGTATAGTCCTGGTAAATACTGGAACGCTGCCATCAGCCCGTTTACGAGCCAAAAACAGCACCACAGAAGTCCTCGTTAGTATAGTGGACAGTATCTCCGCCTGTCACGCGGAAGACCGGGGTTCGATTCCCCGACGGGGAGAAATATTCTTTCTACCAGCAGTCCCATTACTTACCACCTAAGAAAGGGGCTTTACGCTAGCCCTACTCTCAAGGTGAGGTGAGTAAAAGTTAACTCTCTGTACATCTAAGGAATAAAAAAATAAGGAAATGGTCCAAGGAGAGGAATTCATACATGGTAGGTAAAACAAAATGAGAATTTGGGATTGTGACAGTGAATTTTTTAGTCCCTCTCAGGGACTTCTTACTTCTTACTTCTTGCCTGCCACGCGGGAGGCCCGGGTTCGATTCCCGGCCAATGCAGCCAGGATTTTGACTTGGTCTTACAATGTTAGAAAGTGCAGATATGATACTGCTACAAAGGATCAACTGTTGTCTGTTGCGCTCATTGTGAATCACAACACTTGAAGTTGAATAACGGGATCCGTTGCTGTTTTTTGTCCCAGAGACACAGACAAACTTGTGCAGTGCAACACAGCTCAGGACACTTGAAGTCTAACAATTCTATGAAAAACATTTTCCCAGGACTCTTTACATTGTTACAACAAGAAGCTCCCTGTTCAGTCGACAGCATTTTTTTCAGAAGCTGGCTTCCAACGCACCAAACTAGGGGAGCTGCCACTCCAACTCAGCACTTGAGACCACTTAGCCAAAGTGACCTCTTAGGAGTTCTTTTCTTAGCAAAAATGTCAAACTCACACAAAGTCCAAGTTGACAGTAAACTGCAGTCACTGGAAATGAAAAAGGATTGTGTCCAGGCTGACCTTGAACCAGACATGTAAAATAATTGCAGTTTTTACCCGATGAAGACACTGGATGATAAGTCAGAAGATCACCAAAGAGATTATGAATGACTTGGAAGGGGAACAGGAGAGTGCTTACCAAATTTGACAAACAATCCAACAAAGTGCTGTGGAGACCTCATGGTGGCGCTGTATGCGCGCGTCTGGTACCCATCATGCCTTGTATCGAGAATTGGTGGTTCAATGGTAGAATTCTCGCCTGCCACGTGGGAGGCCGGGGTTCGATTGACAGTAAACTGCAGTCACTGGAAATGAAAAAGGATTGTGTCCAGGCTGTGTTTTATATATCGGATCCTGTAGTTGGACATGCTTTCCTCAACCCTCACCCTACCCTATCCCTATTTTATGAATCGGACCCCGAAGTTGGACATGCTTTCCTCAGGTTCTCTGTATAGTCCTGGTAAATACTGGAACGCTGCCATCAGCCCGTTTACGAGCCAAAAACAGCACCACAGAAGTCCTCGTTAGTATAGTGGACAGTATCTCCGCCTGTCACGCGGAAGACCGGGGTTCGATTACCCGACGGGGAGAAATATTCTTTCTACCAGCAGTCCCATTACTTACCACCTAAGAAAGGGGCTTTACGCTAGCCCTACTCTCAAGGTGAGGTGAGTAAAAGTTAACTCTCTGTACATCTAAGGAATAAAAAAATAAGGAAATGGTCCAAGGAGAGGAATTCATACATGGTAGGTAAAACAAAATGAGAATTTGGGATTGTGACAGTGAATTTTTTAGTCCCTCTCAGGGACTTCTTACTTCTTACTTCTTGCCTGCCACGCGGGAGGCCCGGGTTCGATTCCCGGCCAATGCAGCCAGGATTTTGACTTGGTCTTACAATGTTAGAAAGTGCAGATATGATACTGCTACAAAGGATCAACTGTTGTCTGTTGCGCTCATTGTGAATCACAACACTTGAAGTTGAATAACGGGATCCGTTGCTGTTTTTTGTCCCAGAGACACAGACAAACTTGTGCAGTGCAACACAGCTCAGGACACTTGAAGTCTAACAATTCTATGAAAAACATTTTCCCAGGACTCTTTACATTGTTACAACAAGAAGCTCCCTGTTCAGTCGACAGCATTTTTTTCAGAAGCTGGCTTCCAACGCACCAAACTAGGGGAGCTGCCACTCCAACTCAGCACTTGAGACCACTTAGCCAAAGTGACCTCTTAGGAGTTCTTTTCTTAGCAAAAATGTCAAACTCACACAAAGTCCAAGTTGACAGTAAACTGCAGTCACTGGAAATGAAAAAGGATTGTGTCCAGGCTGACCTTGAACCAGACATGTAAAATAATTGCAGTTTTTACCCGATGAAGACACTGGATGATGG
This sequence comes from Labrus bergylta, assembly GCF_963930695.1. Classification (NCBI taxonomy): domain Eukaryota; kingdom Metazoa; phylum Chordata; class Actinopteri; order Labriformes; family Labridae; genus Labrus; species Labrus bergylta. The sequence continues at coordinate 7,450,660 of NC_089203.1, read as the reverse complement.
CGCTGTATGCGCGCGTCTGGTACCCATCATGCCTTGTGTCGAGCATTGGTGGTTCAATGGTAGAATTCTTGCCTGCCACGTGGGAAGCCCGGGTTCGATTGACAGTAAACTGCAGTCACTGGAAATGAAAAAGGATTGTGTCCAGGCTGTATTTTATATATCGGATCCTGTAGTTGGACATGCTTTCCTCAACCCTCACCCTACCCTATCCCTATTTTATGAATCGGACATGCTTTCCTCAGGTTTTCTGTATAGTCCTGGTAAATACTGGAACGCTGCCATCAGCCCGCTTACGAGCCAAAAACAGCACCACAGAAGTCCTCGTTAGTATAGTGGACAGTATCTCCGCCTGTCACGTGGAAGACCGGGGTTCAATTCCCCGACGGGGAGAAATATTCTTTCTACCAGCAGTCCCATTACTTACCACCTAAGAAAGGGGCTTTACGCTAGCCCTACTCTCAAGGTGAGGTGAGTAAAAGTTAACTCTCTGTACATCTAAGGAATAAAAAAATAAGGAAATGGTCCAAGGAGAGGAATTCATACATGGTAGGTAAAACAAAATGAGAATTTGGGATTGTGACAGTGAATTTTTTAGTCCCTCTCAGGGACTTCTTACTTCTTACTTCTTGCCTGCCACGCGGGAGGCCCGGGTTCGATTCCCGGCCAATGCAGCCAGGATTTTGACTTGGTCTTACAATGTTAGAAAGTGCAGATATGATACTGCTACAAAGGATCAACTGTTGTCTGTTGCGCTCATTGTGAATCACAACACTTGAAGTTGAATAACGGGATCCGTTGCTGTTTTTTGTCCCAGAGACACAGACAAACTTGTGCAGTGCAACACAGCTCAGGACACTTGAAGTCTAACAATTCTATGAAAAACATTTTCCCAGGACTCTTTACATTGTTACAACAAGAAGCTCCCTGTTCAGTCGACAGCATTTTTTTCAGAAGCTGGCTTCCAACGCACCAAACTAGGGGAGCTGCCACTCCAACTCAGCACTTGAGACCACTTAGCCAAAGTGACCTCTTAGGAGTTCTTTTCTTAGCAAAAATGTCAAACTCACACAAAGTCCAAGTTGACAGTAAACTGCAGTCACTGGAAATGAAAAAGGATTGTGTCCAGGCTGACCTTGAACCAGACATGTAAAATAATTGCAGTTTTTACCCGATGAAGACACTGGATGATGGCGCTGTATGCGTGCGTCTGGTACCCATCATGCCTTGTGTCGAGCATTGGTGGTTCAATGGTAGAATTCTCGCCTGCCACGTGGGAAGCCCGGGTTCGATTGGCAGTAAACTGCAGTCACTGGAAATGAAAAAGGATTGTGTCCAGGCTGTATTTTATATATCGGATCCTGTAGTTGGACATGCTTTCCTCAACCCTCACCCTACCCTATCCATATTTTATGAATCGGACCCCGAAGTTGGACATGCTTTCCTCAGGTTCTCTGTATAGTCCTGGTAAATACTGGAACGCTGCCATCAGCCCGTTTACGAGCCAAAAACAGCACCACAGAAGTCCTCGTTTGTATAGTGGACAGTATCTCCGCCTGTCACGCGGAAGACCGGGGTTCGATTCCCCGACGGGAGAAATATTCTTTCTACCAGCAGTCCCATTACTTACCACCTAAGAAAGGGGCTTTACGCTAGCCCTACTCTCAAGGTGAGGTGAGTAAAAGTTAACTCTCTGTACATCTAAGGAATAAAAAAATAAGGAAATGGTCCAAGGAGAGTAATTCATACATGGTAGGTAAAATAAAATGAGAATTTGGGATTGTGACAGTGAATCTTTTAGTCCCTCTCAGGGACTTCTTACTTCTTACTTCTTACCTGCCACGCGGGAGGCCCTGGTTCGATTCCCGGCCAATGCAGCCAGGATTTTGACTTGGTCTTACAATTTTTGAAATTGCAGATATGATACTGCTACAAAGGATCAACTGTTGTCTGTTGCGCTCATTGTGAATCACAACACTTGAAGTTGAATAACGGGATCCGTTGCTGTTTTTTGTCCCAGAGACACAGACAAACTTGTGCAGTGCAACACAGCTCAGGACACTTGAAGTCTAACAATTCTATGAAAAACATTTTCCCAGGACTCTTTACATTGTTACAACAAGAAGCTCCCTGTTCAGTCGACAGCATTTTTTTCAGAAGCTGGCTTCCAACGCACCAAACTAGGGGAGCTGCCACTCCAACTCAGCACTTGAGACCACTTAGCCAAAGTGACCTCTTAGGAGTTCTTTTCTTAGCAAAAATGTCAAACTCACACAAAGTCCAAGTTGACAGTAAACTGCAGTCACTGGAAATGAAAAAGGATTGTGTCCAGGCTGACCTTGAACCAGACATGTAAAATAATTGCAGTTTTTACCCGATGAAGACACTGGATGATAAATCAGAAGATCACCAAAGGGATTATGAATGACTTGGAAGGGGAACAGGAGAGTGCTTACCAAATTTGGCAAACAATCCAACAAAGTGCTGTGGAGACCTCATGGTGGCGCTGTATGCGCGCGTCTGGTACCCATCATGCCTTGTGTCGAGCATTGGTGGTTCAATGGTAGAATTCTCGCCTGCCACGTGGGAGGTCCGGGTTCAATTGACAGTAAACTGCAGTCACTGGAAATGAAAAAGGATTGTGTCCAGGCTGTATTTTATATATCGGATCCTGTAGTTGGACATGCTTTCCTCAACCCTCACCCTACCCTATCCCTATTTTATGAATCGGACCCCGAAGTTGGACATGCTTTCCTCAGGTTCTCTGTATAGTCCTGGTAAATACTGGAACGCTGCCATCAGCCCGTTCCAACAAAGTGCTGTGGAGACCTCATGGTGGCGCTGTTTGCGCGCGTCTGGTACCCATAATGCCTTGTGTCGAGCATTGGTGGTTCAATGGTAGAATTCTCGCCTGCCACGCGGGAGGCCCGGGTTCGATTCCCGGCCAATGCAGCCAGGATTTTGACTTGGTCTTACAATGTTAGAAAGTGCAGATATGATACTGCTACAAAGGATCAACTGTTGTCTGTTGCGCTCATTGTGAATCACAACACTTGAAGTTGAATAACGGGATCCGTTGCTGTTTTTTGTCCCAGAGACACAGACAAACTTGTGCAGTGCAACACAGCTCAGGACACTTGAAGTCTAACAATTCTATGAAAAACATTTTCCCAGGACTCTTTACATTGTTACAACAAGAAGCTCCCTGTTCAGTCGACAGCATTTTTTTCAGAAGCTGGCTTCCAACGCACCAAACTAGGGGAGCTGCCACTCCAACTCAGCACTTGAGACCACTTAGCCAAAGTGACCTCTTAGGAGTTCTTTTCTTAGCAAAAATGTCAAACTCACACAAAGTCCAAGTTGACAGTAAACTGCAGTCACTGGAAATGAAAAAGGATTGTGTCCAGGCTGACCTTGAACCAGACATGTAAAATAATTGCAGTTTTTACCCGATGAAGACACTGGATGATAAATCAGAAGATCACCAAAGGGATTATGAATGACTTGGAAGGGGAACAGGAGAGTGCTTACCAAATTTGGCAAACAATCCAACAAAGTGCTGTGGAGACCTCATGGTGGCGCTGTATGCGCACGTCTGGTACCCATCATGCCTTGTGTCGAGCATTGGTGGTTCAATGGTAGAATTCTCGCCTGCCACGTGGGAGGCCCGGGTTCGATTGACAGTAAACTGCAGTCACTGGAAATGAAAAAGGATTGTGTCCAGGCTGTATTTTATATATCGGATCCTGTAGTTGGACATGCTTTCCTCAACCCTCACCCTACCCTATCCCTATTTTATGAATCGGACCCCGAAGTTGGACATGCTTTCCTCAGGTTCTCTGTATAGTCCTGGTAAATACTGGAACGCTGCCATCAGCCCGTTCCAACAAAGTGCTGTGGAGACCTCATGGTGGCGCTGTTTGCGCGCGTCTGGTACCCATAATACCTTGTGTCGAGCATTGGTGGTTCAATGGTAGAATTCTCGCCTGCCACGCGGGAGGCCCGGGTTCGATTCCCGGCCAATGCAGCCAGGATTTTGACTTGGTCTTACAATGTTAGAAAGTGCAGATATGATACTGCTACAAAGGATCAACTGTTGTCTGTTGCGCTCATTGTGAATCACAACACTTGAAGTTGAATAACGGGATCCGTTGCTGTTTTTTGTCCCAGAGACACAGACAAACTTGTGCAGTGCAACACAGCTCAGGACACTTGAAGTCTAACAATTCTATGAAAAACATTTTCCCAGGACTCTTTACATTGTTACAACAAGAAGCTCCCTGTTCAGTCGACAGCATTTTTTTCAGAAGCTGGCTTCCAACGCACCAAACTAGGGGAGCTGCCACTCCAACTCAGCACTTGAGACCACTTAGCCAAAGTGACCTCTTAGGAGTTCTTTTCTTAGCAAAAATGTCAAACTCACACAAAGTCCAAGTTGACAGTAAACTGCAGTCACTGGAAATGAAAAAGGATTGTGTCCAGGCTGACCTTGAACCAGACATGTAAAATAATTGCAGTTTTTACCCGATGAAGACACTGGATGATGGCGCTGTATGCGCGCGTCTGGTACCCATCATGCCTTGTGTCGAGCATTGGTGGTTCAATGGTAGAAATCTCGCCTGCCACGTGGGAAGCCCGGGTTTCGATTGGCAGTAAACTGCAGTCACTGGAAATGAAAAAGGATTGTGTCCAGGCTGTATTTTATATATCGGATCCTGTAGTTGGACATGCTTTCCTCAACCCTCACCCTACCCTATCCCTATTTTATGAATCGGACCCCGAAGTTGGACGTGCTTTCCTCAGGTTCTCTGTATAGTCCTGGTAAATACTGGAACGCTGCCATCAGCCCGTTTACGAGCCAAAAACAGCACCACAGAAGGTCTCGTTAGTATAGTGGACAGTATCTCCGCCTGTCACGCGGAAGACTGGGGTTCGATTCCCCGACGGGGAGAAATATTCTTTCTATTCAGCAGTCCCATTACTTACCACCTAAGAAAGGGGCTTTACGCTAGCCCTACTCTCAAGGTGAGGTGAGTAAAAGTTAACTCTCTGTACATCTAAGGAATAAAAAAATAAGGAAATGGTCCAAGGAGAGGAATTCATACATGGTAGGTAAAATACAATGAGAATTTGGGATTGTGACAGTGAATTTTTTAGTCCCTCTCAGGGACTTCTTACTTCTTACGTCTTGCCTGCCACGCGGGAGGCCCGGGTTCGATTCCCGGGTTCGATTCCCGGCCAATGCAGCCAGGATTTTGACTTGGTCTTACAATGTTAGAAAGTGCAGATATGATACTGCTACAAAGGATCAACTGTTGTCTGTTGCGCTCATTGTGAATCACAACACTTGAAGTTGAATAACGGGATCCGTTGCTGTTTTATGTCCCAGAGACACAGACAAACTTGTGCAGTGCAACACAGCTCAGGACACTTGAAGTCTAACAATTCTATGAAAAACATTTTCCCAGGACTCTTTACATTGTTACAACAAGAAGCTCCCTGTTCAGTCGACAGCATTTTTTTCAGAAGCTGGCTTCCAACGCACCAAACTAGGGGAGCTGCCACTCCAACTCAGCACTTGAGACCACTTAGCCAAAGTGACCTCTTAGGAGTTCTTTTCTTAGCAAAAATGTCAAACTCACACAAAGTCCAAGTTGACAGTAAACTGCAGTCACTGGAAATGAAAAAGGATTGTGTCCAGGCTGACCTTGAACCAGACATGTAAAATAATTGCAGTTTTTACCCGATGAAGACACTGGATGATGGCGCTGTATGCGCGCGTCTGGTACCCATCATGCCTTGTGTCGAGCATTGGTGGTTCAATGGTAGAATTCTTGCCTGCCACGTGGGAAGCCCGGGTTCGATTGACAGTAAACTGCAGTCACTGGAAATGAAAAAGGATTGTGTCCAGGCTGTATTTTATATATCGGATCCTGTAGTTGGACATGCTTTCCTCAACCCTCACCCTACCCTATCCCTATTTTATGAATCGGACATGCTTTCCTCAGGTTTTCTGTATAGTCCTGGTAAATACTGGAACGCTGCCATCAGCCCGCTTACGAGCCAAAAACAGCACCACAGAAGTCCTCGTTAGTATAGTGGACAGTATCTCCGCCTGTCACGTGGAAGACCGGGGTTCAATTCCCCGACGGGGAGAAATATTCTTTCTACCAGCAGTCCCATTACTTACCACCTAAGAAAGGGGCTTTACGCTAGCCCTACTCTCAAGGTGAGGTGAGTAAAAGTTAACTCTCTGTACATCTAAGGAATAAAAAAGTAAGGAAATGGTCCAAGGAGAGGAATTCATACATGGTAGGTAAAACAAAATGAGAATTTGGGATTGTGACAGTGAATTTTTTAGTCCCTCTCAGGGACTTCTTACTTCTTACTTCTTGCCTGCCACGCGGGAGGCCCGGGTTCGATTCCCGGCCAATGCAGCCAGGATTTTGACTTGGTCTTACAATGTTAGAAAGTGCAGATATGATACTGCTACAAAGGATCAACTGTTGTCTGTTGCGCTCATTGTGAATCACAACACTTGAAGTTGAATAACGGGATCCGTTGCTGTTTTTTGTCCCAGAGACACAGACAAACTTGTGCAGTGCAACACAGCTCAGGACACTTGAAGTCTAACAATTCTATGAAAAACATTTTCCCAGGACTCTTTACATTGTTACAACAAGAAGCTCCCTGTTCAGTCGACAGCATTTTTTTCAGAAGCTGGCTTCCAACGCACCAAACTAGGGGAGCTGCCACTCCAACTCAGCACTTGAGACCACTTAGCCAAAGTGACCTCTTAGGAGTTCTTTTCTTAGCAAAAATGTCAAACTCACACAAAGTCCAAGTTGACAGTAAACTGCAGTCACTGGAAATGAAAAAGGATTGTGTCCAGGCTGACCTTGAACCAGACATGTAAAATAATTGCAGTTTTTACCCGATGAAGACACTGGATGATGGCGCTGTATGCGTGCGTCTGGTACCCATCATGCCTTGTGTCGAGCATTGGTGGTTCAATGGTAGAATTCTCGCCTGCCACGTGGGAAGCCCGGGTTCGATTGGCAGTAAACTGCAGTCACTGGAAATGAAAAAGGATTGTGTCCAGGCTGTATTTTATATATCGGATCCTGTAGTTGGACATGCTTTCCTCAACCCTCACCCTACCCTATCCATATTTTATGAATCGGACCCCGAAGTTGGACATGCTTTCCTCAGGTTCTCTGTATAGTCCTGGTAAATACTGGAACGCTGCCATCAGCCCGTTTACGAGCCAAAAACAGCACCACAGAAGTCCTCGTTTGTATAGTGGACAGTATCTCCGCCTGTCACGCGGAAGACCGGGGTTCGATTCCCCGACGGGAGAAATATTCTTTCTACCAGCAGTCCCATTACTTACCACCTAAGAAAGGGGCTTTACGCTAGCCCTACTCTCAAGGTGAGGTGAGTAAAAGTTAACTCTCTGTACATCTAAGGAATAAAAAAATAAGGAAATGGTCCAAGGAGAGTAATTCATACATGGTAGGTAAAATAAAATGAGAATTTGGGATTGTGACAGTGAATCTTTTAGTCCCTCTCAGGGACTTCTTACTTCTTACTTCTTACCTGCCACGCGGGAGGCCCTGGTTCGATTCCCGGCCAATGCAGCCAGGATTTTGACTTGGTCTTACAATTTTTGAAATTGCAGATATGATACTGCTACAAAGGATCAACTGTTGTCTGTTGCGCTCATTGTGAATCACAACACTTGAAGTTGAATAACGGGATCCGTTGCTGTTTTTTGTCCCAGAGACACAGACAAACTTGTGCAGTGCAACACAGCTCAGGACACTTGAAGTCTAACAATTCTATGAAAAACATTTTCCCAGGACTCTTTACATTGTTACAACAAGAAGCTCCCTGTTCAGTCGACAGCATTTTTTTCAGAAGCTGGCTTCCAACGCACCAAACTAGGGGAGCTGCCACTCCAACTCAGCACTTGAGACCACTTAGCCAAAGTGACCTCTTAGGAGTTCTTTTCTTAGCAAAAATGTCAAACTCACACAAAGTCCAAGTTGACAGTAAACTGCAGTCACTGGAAATGAAAAAGGATTGTGTCCAGGCTGACCTTGAACCAGACATGTAAAATAATTGCAGTTTTTACCCGATGAAGACACTGGATGATAAATCAGAAGATCACCAAAGGGATTATGAATGACTTGGAAGGGGAACAGGAGAGTGCTTACCAAATTTGGCAAACAATCCAACAAAGTGCTGTGGAGACCTCATGGTGGCGCTGTATGCGCGCGTCTGGTACCCATCATGCCTTGTGTCGAGCATTGGTGGTTCAATGGTAGAATTCTCGCCTGCCACGTGGGAGGTCCGGGTTCGATTGACAGTAAACTGCAGTCACTGGAAATGAAAAAGGATTGTGTCCAGGCTGTATTTTATATATCGGATCCTGTAGTTGGACATGCTTTCCTCAACCCTCACCCTACCCTATCCCTATTTTATGAATCGGACCCCGAAGTTGGACATGCTTTCCTCAGGTTCTCTGTATAGTCCTGGTAAATACTGGAACGCTGCCATCAGCCCGTTCCAACAAAGTGCTGTGGAGACCTCATGGTGGCGCTGTTTGCGCGCGTCTGGTACCCATAATGCCTTGTGTCGAGCATTGGTGGTTCAATGGTAGAATTCTCGCCTGCCACGCGGGAGGCCCGGGTTCGATTCCCGGCCAATGCAGCCAGGATTTTGACTTGGTCTTACAATGTTAGAAAGTGCAGATATGATACTGCTACAAAGGATCAACTGTTGTCTGTTGCGCTCATTGTGAATCACAACACTTGAAGTTGAATAACGGGATCCGTTGCTGTTTTTTGTCCCAGAGACACAGACAAACTTGTGCAGTGCAACACAGCTCAGGACACTTGAAGTCTAACAATTCTATGAAAAACATTTTCCCAGGACTCTTTACATTGTTACAACAAGAAGCTCCCTGTTCAGTCGACAGCATTTTTTTCAGAAGCTGGCTTCCAACGCACCAAACTAGGGGAGCTGCCACTCCAACTCAGCACTTGAGACCACTTAGCCAAAGTGACCTCTTAGGAGTTCTTTTCTTAGCAAAAATGTCAAACTCACACAAAGTCCAAGTTGACAGTAAACTGCAGTCACTGGAAATGAAAAAGGATTGTGTCCAGGCTGACCTTGAACCAGACATGTAAAATAATTGCAGTTTTTACCCGATGAAGACACTGGATGATAAATCAGAAGATCACCAAAGGGATTATGAATGACTTGGAAGGGGAACAGGAGAGTGCTTACCAAATTTGGCAAACAATCCAACAAAGTGCTGTGGAGACCTCATGGTGGCGCTGTATGCGCACGTCTGGTACCCATCATGCCTTGTGTCGAGCATTGGTGGTTCAATGGTAGAATTCTCGCCTGCCACGTGGGAGGCCCGGGTTCGATTGACAGTAAACTGCAGTCACTGGAAATGAAAAAGGATTGTGTCCAGGCTGTATTTTATATATCGGATCCTGTAGTTGGACATGCTTTCCTCAACCCTCACCCTACCCTATCCCTATTTTATGAATCGGACCCCGAAGTTGGACATGCTTTCCTCAGGTTCTCTGTATAGTCCTGGTAAATACTGGAACGCTGCCATCAGCCCGTTCCAACAAAGTGCTGTGGAGACCTCATGGTGGCGCTGTTTGCGCGCGTCTGGTACCCATAATACCTTGTGTCGAGCATTGGTGGTTCAATGGTAGAATTCTCGCCTGCCACGCGGGAGGCCCGGGTTCGATTCCCGGCCAATGCAGCCAGGATTTTGACTTGGTCTTACAATGTTAGAAAGTGCAGATATGATACTGCTACAAAGGATCAACTGTTGTCTGTTGCGCTCATTGTGAATCACAACACTTGAAGTTGAATAACGGGATCCGTTGCTGTTTTTTGTCCCAGAGACACAGACAAACTTGTGCAGTGCAACACAGCTCAGGACACTTGAAGTCTAACAATTCTATGAAAAACATTTTCCCAGGACTCTTTACATTGTTACAACAAGAAGCTCCCTGTTCAGTCGACAGCATTTTTTTCAGAAGCTGGCTTCCAACGCACCAAACTAGGGGAGCTGCCACTCCAACTCAGCACTTGAGACCACTTAGCCAAAGTGACCTCTTAGGAGTTCTTTTCTTAGCAAAAATGTCAAACTCACACAAAGTCCAAGTTGACAGTAAACTGCAGTCACTGGAAATGAAAAAGGATTGTGTCCAGGCTGACCTTGAACCAGACATGTAAAATAATTGCAGTTTTTACCCGATGAAGACACTGGATGATGGCGCTGTATGCGCGCGTCTGGTACCCATCATGCCTTGTGTCGAGCATTGGTGGTTCAATGGTAGAAATCTCGCCTGCCACGTGGGAAGCCCGGGTTTCGATTGGCAGTAAACTGCAGTCACTGGAAATGAAAAAGGATTGTGTCCAGGCTGTATTTTATATATCGGATCCTGTAGTTGGACATGCTTTCCTCAACCCTCACCCTACCCTATCCCTATTTTATGAATCGGACCCCGAAGTTGGACATGCTTTCCTCAGGTTCTCTGTATAGTCCTGGTAAATACTGGAACGCTGCCATCAGCCCGTTTACGAGCCAAAAACAGCACCACAGAAGGTCTCGTTAGTATAGTGGACAGTATCTCCGCCTGTCACGCGGAAGACTGGGGTTCGATTCCCCGACGGGGAGAAATATTCTTTCTATTCAGCAGTCCCATTACTTACCACCTAAGAAAGGGGCTTTACGCTAGCCCTACTCTCAAGGTGAGGTGAGTAAAAGTTAACTCTCTGTACATCTAAGGAATAAAAAAATAAGGAAATGGTCCAAGGAGAGGAATTCATACATGGTAGGTAAAATACAATGAGAATTTGGGATTGTGACAGTGAATTTTTTAGTCCCTCTCAGGGACTTCTTACTTCTTACTTCTTGCCTGCCACGCGGGAGGCCCGGGTTCGATTCCCGGGTTCGATTCCCGGCCAATGCAGCCAGGATTTTGACTTGGTCTTACAATGTTAGAAAGTGCAGATATGATACTGCTACAAAGGATCAACTGTTGTCTGTTGCGCTCATTGTGAATCACAACACTTGAAGTTGAATAACGGGATCCGTTGCTGTTTTATGTCCCAGAGACACAGACAAACTTGTGCAGTGCAACACAGCTCAGGACACTTGAAGTCTAACAATTCTATGAAAAACATTTTCCCAGGACTCTTTACATTGTTACAACAAGAAGCTCCCTGTTCAGTCGACAGCATTTTTTTCAGAAGCTGGCTTCCAACGCACCAAACTAGGGGAGCTGCCACTCCAACTCAGCACTTGAGACCACTTAGCCAAAGTGACCTCTTAGGAGTTCTTTTCTTAGCAAAAATGTCAAACTCACACAAAGTCCAAGTTGACAGTAAACTGCAGTCACTGGAAATGAAAAAGGATTGTGTCCAGGCTGACCTTGAACCAGACATGTAAAATAATTGCAGTTTTTACCCGATGAAGACACTGGATGATGGCGCTGTATGCGCGCGTCTGGTACCCATCATGCCTTGTGTCGAGCATTGGTGGTTCAATGGTAGAATTCTTGCCTGCCACGTGGGAAGCCCGGGTTCGATTGACAGTAAACTGCAGTCACTGGAAATGAAAAAGGATTGTGTCCAGGCTGTATTTTATATATCGGATCCTGTAGTTGGACATGCTTTCCTCAACCCTCACCCTACCCTATCCCTATTTTATGAATCGGACCCCGAAGTTGGACATGCTTTCCTCAGGTTCTCTGTATAGTCCTGGTAAATACTGGAACGCTGCCATCAGCCCGTTTACGAGCCAAAAACAGCACCACAGAAGTCCTCGTTAGTATAGTGGACAGTATCTCCGCCTGTCACGTGGAAGACCGGGGTTCGATTCCCCGACGGGGAGAAATATTCTTTCTATTCAGCAGTCCCATTACTTACCACCTAAGAAAGGGGCTTTACGCTAGCCCTACTCTCAAGGTGAGGTGAGTAAAAGTTAACTCTCTGTACATCTAAGGAATAAAAAAATAAGGAAATGGTCCAAGGAGAGGAATTCATACATGGTAGGTAAAATAAAATGAGAATTTGGGATTGTGACAGTGAATTTTTTAGTCCCTCTCAGGGACTTCTTACTTCTTACTTCTTGCCTGCCACGCGGGAGGCCCGGGTTCGATTCCCGGCCAATGCAGCCAGGATTTTGACTTGGTCTTACAATGTTAGAAAGTGCAGATATGATACTGCTACAAAGGATCAACTGTTGTCTGTTGCGCTCATTGTGAATTACAACACTTGAAGTTGAATAACGGGATCCGTTGCTGTTTTTTGTCCCAGAGACACAGACAAACTTGTGCAGTGCAACACAGCTCAGGACACTTGAAGTCTAACAATTCTATGAAAAACATTTTCCCAGGACTCTTTACATTGTTACAACAAGAAGCTCCCTGTTCAGTCGACAGCATTTTTTTCAGAAGCTGGCTTCCAACGCACCAAACTAGGGGAGCTGCCACTCCAACTCAGCACTTGAGACCACTTAGCCAAAGTGACCTCTTAGGAGTTCTTTTCTGAGCAAAAATGTCAAACTCACACAAAGTCCAAGTTGACAGTAAACTGCAGTCACTGGAAATGAAAAAGGATTGTGTCCAGGCTGACCTTGAACCAGACATGTAAAATAATTGCAGTTTTTACCCGATGAAGACACTGGATGATGGCGCTGTATGCGCGCGTCTGGTACCCATCATGCCTTGTGTCGAGCATTGGTGGTTCAATGGTAGAATTCTCGCCTGCCACGTGGGAAGCCCGGGTTCGATTGACAGTAAACTGCAGTCACTGGAAATGAAAAAGGATTGTGTCCAGGCTGTATTTTATATATCGGATCCTGTAGTTGGACATGCTTTCCTCAACCCTCACCCTACCCTATCCCTATTTTATGAATCGGACCCCGAAGTTGGACATGCTTTCCTCAGGTTCTCTGTATAGTCCTGGTAAATACTGGAACGCTGCCATCAGCCCGTTTACGAGCCAAAAACAGCACCACAGAAGTCCTCGTTAGTATAGTGGACAGTATCTCCGCCTGTCACGCGGAAGACCGGGGTTCGATTCCCCGACGGGGAGAAATGTTCTTTCTATTCAGCAGTCCCATTACTTACCACCTAAGAAAGGGGCTTTACGCTAGCCCTACTCTCAAGGTGAGGTGAGTAAAAGTTAACTCTCTGTACATCTAAGGAATAAAAAAATAAGGAAATGGTCCAAGGAGAGTAATTCATACATGGTAGGTAAAATAAAATGAGAATTTGGGATTGTGACAGTGAATTTTTTAGTCCCTCTCAGGGACTTCTTACTTCTTACTTCTTGCCTGCCACGCGGGAGGCCCGGGTTCGATTCCCGGCCAATGCAGCCAGGATTTTGACTTGGTCTTACAATGTTAGAAAGTGCAGATATGATACTGCTACAAAGGATCAACTGTTGTCTGTTGCGCTCATTGTGAATCACAACACTTGAAGTTGAATAACGGGATCCGTTGCTGTTTTTTGTCCCAGAGACACAGACAAACTTGTGCAGTGCAACACAGCTCAGGACACTTGAAGTCTAACAATTCTATGAAAAACATTTTCCCAGGACTCTTTACATTGTTACAACAAGAAGCTCCCTGTTCAGTCGACAGCATTTTTTTCAGAAGCTGGCTTCCAACGCACCAAACTAGGGGAGCTGCCACTCCAACTCAGCACTTGAGACCACTTAGCCAAAGTGACCTCTTAGGAGTTATTTTCTTAGCAAAAATGTCAAACTCACACAAAGTCCAAGTTGACAGTAAACTGCAGTCACTGGAAATGAAAAAGGATTGTGTCCAGGCTGACCTTGAACCAGACATGTAAAATAATTGCAGTTTTTACCCGATGAAGACACTGGATGATGGCGCTGTATGCGTGCGTCTGGTACCCATCATGCCTTGTGTCGAGCATTGGTGGTTCAATGGTAGAATTCTCGCCTGCCACGTGGGAAGCCCGGGTTCGATTGGCAGTAAACTGCAGTCACTGGAAATGAAAAAGGATTGTGTCCAGGCTGTATTTTATATATCGGATCCTGTAGTTGGACATGCTTTCCTCAACCCTCACCCTACCCTATCCCTATTTTATGAATCGGACCCCGAAGTTGGACATGCTTTCCTCAGGTTCTCTGTATAGTCCTGGTAAATACTGGAACGCTGCCATCAGCCCGCTTACGAGCCAAAAACAGCACCACAGAAGTCCTCGTTAGTATAGTGGACAGTATCTCCGCCTGTCACGCGGAAGTCCGGGGTTCGATTCCCCGACAGGGAGAAATATTCTTTCTATTCAGCAGTCCCATTACTTACCACCTAAGAAAGGGGCTTTACGCTAGCCCTACTCTCAAGGTGAGGTGAGTAAAAGTTAACTCTCTGTACATCTAAGGAATACAAAAAATAAGGAAATGGTCCAAGGAGAGTAATTCATACATGGTAGGTAAAATAAAATGAGAATTTGGGATTGTGGCAGTGAATTTTTTAGTCCCTCTCAGGGACTTCTTACTTCTTACTTCTTGCCTGCCACGCGGGAGGCCCGGGTTCGATTCCCGGCCAATACAGCCAGGATTTTGACTTGGTCTTACAATGTTAGAAAGTGCAGATATGATACTGCTACAAAGGATCAACTGTTGTCTGTTGCGCTCATTGTGAATCACAACACTTGAAGTTGAATAACGGGATCCGTTGCTGTTTTTTGTCCCAGAGACACAGACAAACTTGTGCAGTGCAACACAGCTCAGGACACTTGAAGTCTAACAATTCTATGAAAAACATTTTCCCAGGACTCTTTACATTGTTACAACAAGAAGCTCCCTGTTCAGTCGACAGCATTTTTTTCAGAAGCTGGCTTCCAACGCACCAAACTAGGGGAGCTGCCACTCCAACTCAGCACTTGAGACCACTTAGCCAAAGTGATCTCTTAGGAGTTCTTTTCTTAGCAAAAATGTCAAACTCACACAAAGTCCAAGTTGACAGTAAACTGCAGTCACTGGAAATGAAAAAGGATTGTGTCCAGGCTGACCTTGAACCAGACATGTAAAATAATTGCAGTTTTTACCCGATGAAGACACTGGATGATAAGTCAGAAGATCACCAAAGGGATTATGAATGACTTGGAAGGGGAACAGGAGAGTGCTTACCAAATTTGGCAAACAATCCAACAAAGTGCTGTGGAGACCTCATGGTGGCGGTGTATGCTCGCGTCTGGTACCCATCATGCCTTGTGTCGAGCATTGGTGGTTCAATGGTAGAATTCTCGCCTGCCACGTGGGAGGCCCGGGTTCGATTGACAGTAAACTGCAGTCACTGGAAATGAAAAAGGATTGTGTCCAGGCTGTATTTTATATATCGGATCCTGTAGTTGGACATGCTTTCCTCAACCCTCACCCTACCCTATCCCTATTTTATGAATCGGACCCCGAAGTTGGACATGCTTTCCTCAGGTTCTCTGTATAGTCCTGGTAAATACTGGAACGCTGCCATCAGCCCGTTCCAACAAAGTGCTGTGGAGACCTCATGGTGGCGCTGTTTGCGCGCGTCTGGTACCCATAATACCTTGTGTCGAGCATTGGTGGTTCAATGGTAGAATTCTCGCCTGCCACGCGGGAGGCCCGGGTTCGATTCCCGGCCAATGCAGCCAGGATTTTGACTTGGTCTTACAATGTTAGAAAGTGCAGATATGATACTGCTACAAAGGATCAACTGTTGTCTGTTGCGCTCATTGTGAATCACAACACTTGAAGTTGAATAACGGGATCCGTTGCTGTTTTTTGTCCCAGAGACACAGACAAACTTGTGCAGTGCAACACAGCTCAGGACACTTGAAGTCTAACAATTCTATGAAAAACATTTTCCCAGGACTCTTTACATTGTTACAACAAGAAGCTCCCTGTTCAGTCGACAGCATTTTTTTCAGAAGCTGGCTTCCAACGCACCAAACTAGGGGAGCTGCCACTCCAACTCAGCACTTGAGACCACTTAGCCAAAGTGACCTCTTAGGAGTTCTTTTCTGAGCAAAAATGTCAAACTCACACAAAGTCCAAGTTGACAGTAAACTGCAGTCACTGGAAATGAAAAAGGATTGTGTCCAGGCTGACCTTGAACCAGACATGTAAAATAATTGCAGTTTTTACCCGATGAAGACACTGGATGATGGCGCTGTATGCACGCGTCTGGTACCCATCATGCCTTGTGTCGAGCATTGGTGGTTCAATGGTAGAATTCTCGCCTGCCACGTGGGAAGCCCGGGTTCGATTGACAGTAAACTGCAGTCACTGGAAATGAAAAAGGATTGTGTCCAGGCTGTATTTTATATATCGGATCCTGTAGTTGGACATGCTTTCCTCAACCCTCACCCTACCCTATCCCTATTTTATGAATCGGACCCCGAAGTTGGACATGCTTTCCTCAGGTTCTCTGTATAGTCCTGGTAAATACTGGAACGCTGCCATCAGCCCGTTTACGAGCCAAAAACAGCACCACAGAAGTCCTCGTTAGTATAGTGGACAGTATCTCCGCCTGTCACGCGGAAGACCGGGGTTCGATTCCCCGACGGGGAGAAATGTTCTTTCTATTCAGCAGTCCCATTACTTACCACCTAACAAAGGGGCTTTACGCTAGCCCTACTCTCAAGGTGAGGTGAGTAAAAGTTAACTCTCTGTACATCTAAGGAATAAAAAAATAAGGAAATGGTCCAAGGAGAGTAATTCATACATGGTAGGTAAAATAAAATGAGAATTTGGGATTGTGACAGTGAATTTTTTAGTCCCTCTCAGGGACTTCTTACTTCTTGCCTGCCACGCGGGAGGCCCGGGTTCGATTCCCGGCCAATGCAGCCAGGATTTTGACTTGGTCTTACAATGTTAGAAAGTGCAGATATGATACTGCTACAAAGGATCAACTGTTGTCTGTTGCGCTCATTGTGAATCACAACACTTGAAGTTGAATAACGGGATCCGTTGCTGTTTTTTGTCCCAGAGACACAGACAAACTTGTGCAGTGCAACACAGCTCAGGACACTTGAAGTCTAACAATTCTATGAAAAACATTTTCCCAGGACTCTTTACATTGTTACAACAAGAAGCTCCCTGTTCAGTCGACAGCATTTTTTTCAGAAGCTGGCTTCCAACGCACCAAACTAGGGGAGCTGCCACTCCAACTCAGCACTTGAGACCACTTAGCCAAAGTGACCTCTTAGGAGTTATTTTCTTAGCAAAAATGTCAAACTCACACAAAGTCCAAGTTGACAGTAAACTGCAGTCACTGGAAATGAAAAAGGATTGTGTCCAGGCTGACCTTGAACCAGACATGTAAAATAATTGCAGTTTTTACCCGATGAAGACACTGGATGATAAATCAGAAGATCACCAAAGGGATTATGAATGACTTGGAAGGGGAACAGGAGAGTGCTTACCAAATTTGGCAAACAATCCAACAAAGTGCTGTGGAGACCTCATGGTGGCGGTGTATGCTCGCGTCTGGTACCCATCATGCCTTGTGTCGAGCATTGGTGGTTCAATGGTAGAATTCTCGCCTGCCACGTGGGAGGCCCGGGTTCGATTGACAGTAAACTGCAGTCACTGGAAATGAAAAAGGATTGTGTCCAGGCTGTATTTTATATATCGGATCCTGTAGTTGGACATGCTTTCCTCAACCCTCACCCTACCCTATCCCTATTTTATGAATCGGACCCCGAAGTTGGACATGCTTTCCTCAGGTTCTCTGTATAGTCCTGGTAAATACTGGAACGCTGCCATCAGCCCGTTCCAACAAAGTGCTGTGGAGACCTCATGGTGGCGCTGTTTGCGCGCGTCTGGTACCCATAATACCTTGTGTCGAGCATTGGTGATTCAATGGTAGAATTCTTGCCTGCCACGCGGGAGGCCCGGGTTCGATTCCCGGCCAATGCAGCCAGGATTTTGACTTGGTCTTACAATGTTAGAAAGTGCAGATATGATACTGCTACAAAGGATCAACTGTTGTCTGTTGCGCTCATTGTGAATCACAACACTTGAAGTTGAATAACGGGATCCGTTGCTGTTTTTTGTCCCAGAGACACAGACAAACTTGTGCAGTGCAACACAGCTCAGGACACTTGAAGTCTAACAATTCTATGAAAAACATTTTCCCAGGACTCTTTACATTGTTACAACAAGAAGCTCCCTGTTCAGTCGACAGCATTTTTTTCAGAAGCTGGCTTCCAACGCACCAAACTAGGGGAGCTGCCACTCCAACTCAGCACTTGAGACCACTTAGCCAAAGTGACCTCTTAGGAGTTCTTTTCTTAGCAAAAATGTCAAACTCACACAAAGTCCAAGTTGACAGTAAACTGCAGTCACTGGAAATGAAAAAGGATTGTGTCCAGGCTGACCTTGAACCAGACATGTAAAATAATTGCATTTTTTTCCCGATGAAGACACTGGATGATAAATCAGAAGATCACCAAAGGGATTATGAATGACTTGGAAGGGGAACAGGAGAGTGCTTACCAAATTTGGCAAACAATCCAACAAAGTGCTGTGGAGACCTCATGGTGGCGCTGTATGCGCGCGTCTGGTACCCATCATGCCTTGTGTCGAGCATTGGTGGTTCAATGGTAGAATTCTCGCCTGCCACGTGGGAGGCCCGGGTTCGATTGACAGTAAACTGCAGTCACTGGAAATGAAAAAGGATTGTGTCCAGGCTGTATTTTATATATCGGATCCTGTAGTTGGACATGCTTTCCTCAACCCTCACCCTACCCTATCCCTATTTTATGAATCGGACCCCGAAGTTGGACATGCTTTCCTCAGGTTCTCTGTATAGTCCTGGTAAATACTGGAACGCTGCCATCAGCCCGTTCCAACAAAGTGCTGTGGAGACCTCATGGTGGCGCTGTTTGCGCGCGTCTGGTACCCATAATACCTTGTGTCGAGCATTGGTGGTTCAATGGTAGAATTCTCGCCTGCCACGCGGGAGGCCCGGGTTCGATTCCCGGCCAATGCAGCCAGGATTTTGACTTGGTCTTACAATGTTAGAAAGTGCAGATATGATACTGCTACAAAGGATCAACTGTTGTCTGTTGCGCTCATTGTGAATCACAACACTTGAAGTTGAATAACGGGATCCGTTGCTGTTTTTTGTCCCAGAGACACAGACAAACTTGTGCAGTGCAACACAGCTCAGGACACTTGAAGTCTAACAATTCTATGAAAAACATTTTCCCAGGACTCTTTACATTGTTACAACAAGAAGCTCCCTGTTCAGTCGACAGCATTTTTTTCAGAAGCTGGCTTCCAACGCACCAAACTAGGGGAGCTGCCACTCCAACTCAGCACTTGAGACCACTTAGCCAAAGTGACCTCTTAGGAGTTCTTTTCTTAGCAAAAATGTCAAACTCACACAAAGTCCAAGTTGACAGTAAACTGCAGTCACTGGAAATGAAAAAGGATTGTGTCCAGGCTGACCTTGAACCAGACATGTAAAATAATTGCAGTTTTTACCCGATGAAGACACTGGATGATGGCGCTGTATGCGCGCGTCTGGTACCCATCATGCCTTGTGTCGAGCATTGGTGGTTCAATGGTAGAATTCTCGCCTGCCACGTGGGAAGCCCGGGTTCGATTGGCAGTAAACTGCAGTCACTGGAAATGAAAAAGGATTGTGTCCAGGCTGTATTTTATATATCGGATCCTGTAGTTGGACATGCTTTCCTCAACCCTCACCCTACCCTATCCCTATTTTATGAATCGGACCCCGAAGTTGGACATGCTTTCCTCAGGTTCTCTGTATAGTCCTGGTAAATACTGGAACGCTGCCATCAGCCCGTTCCAACAAAGTGCTGTGGAGACCTCATGGTGGCGCTGTTTGCGCGTGTCTGGTACCCATAATGCCTTGTGTTGAGCATTGGTGGTTCAATGGTAGAATTCTCGCCTGCCACGCGGGAGGCCCGGGTTCGATTCCCGGCCAATGCAGCCAGGTTTTTGACTTGGTCTTACAATGTTAGAAAGTGCAGATATGATACTGCTACAAAGGATCAACTGTTGTCTGTTGCGCAAAATAATTGCAGTTTTTACCCGATGAAGACACTGGATGATAAGTCAGAAGATCACCAAAGGGATTATGAATGACTTGGAAGGGGAACAGGAGAGTGCTTACCAAATTTGACAAACAATCCAACAAAGTGCTGTGGAGACCTCATGGTGGCGCTGTATGCGCACGTCTGGTACCCATCATGCCTTGTGTCGAGCATTGGTGGTTCAATGGTAGAATTCTCACCTGCCACGTGGGAGGCCCGGGTTCAATTGACAGTAAACTGCAGTCACTGGAAATGAAAAAGGATTGTGTCCAGGCTGTGTTTTATATATCGGATCCTGTAGTTGGACATGCTTTCCTCAACCCTCACCCTACCCTATCCCTATTTTATGAATCGGACCCCGAAGTTGGACATGCTTTCCTCAGGTTCTCTGTATAGTCCTGGTAAATACTGGAACGCTGCCATCAGCCCGTTTACGAGCCAAAAACAGCACCACAGAAGTCCTCGTTAGTATAGTGGACAGTATCTCCGCCTGTCACGCGGAAGACCGGGGTTCGATTCCCCGACGGGGAGAAATATTCTTTCTACCAGCAGTCCCATTACTTACCACCTAAGAAAGGGGCTTTACGCTAGCCCTACTCTCAAGGTGAGGTGAGTAAAAGTTAACTCTCTGTACATCTAAGGAATAAAAAAATAAGGAAATGGTCCAAGGAGAGGAATTCATACATGGTAGGTAAAATAAAATGAGAATTTGGGATTGTGACAGTGAATTTTTTAGTCCCTCTCAGGGACTTCTTACTTCTTACTTCTTACCTGCCACGCGGGAGGCCCTGGTTCGATTCCCGGCCAATGCAGCCAGGATTTTGACTTGGTCTTACAATGTTAGAAAGTGCAGATATGATACTGCTACAAAGGATCAACTGTTGTCTGTTGCGCTCATTGTGAATCACAACACTTGAAGTTGAATAACGGGATCCGTTGCTGTTTTTTGTCCTAGAGACACAGACAAACTTGTGCAGTGCAACACAGCTCAGGACACTTGAAGTCTAACAATTCTATGAAAAACATTTTCCCAGGACTCTTTACATTGTTACAACAAGAAGCTCCCTGTTCAGTCGACAGCATTTTTTTCAGAAGCTGGCTTCCAACGCACCAAACTAGGGGAGCTGCCACTCCAACTCAGCACTTGAGACCACTTAGCCAAAGTGACCTCTTAGGAGTCCTTTTCTTAGCAAAAATGTCAAACTCACACAAAGTCCAAGTTGACAGTAAACTGCAGTCACTGGAAATGAAAAAGGATTGTGTCCAGGCTGACCTTGAACCAGACATGCAAAATAATTGCAGTTTTTACCCGATGAAGACACTGGATGATAAGTCAGAAGATCACCAAAGGGATTATGAATGACTTGGAAGGGGAACAGGAGAGTGCTTACCAAATTTGACAAACAATCCAACAAAGTGCTGTGGAGACCTCATGGTGGCGCTGTATGCGCGCGTCTGGTACCCATCATGCCTTGTGTCGAGCATTGGTGGTTCAATGGTAGAATTCTCGCCTGCCACGTGGGAGGCCCGGGTTCGATTGACAGTAAACTGCAGTCACTGGAAATAAAAAAGGATTGTGTCCAGGCTGTGTTTTATATATCGGATCCTGTAGTTGGACATGCTTTCCTCAACCCTCACCCTACCCAATCCCTATTTTATGAATCGGACCCCGAAGTTGGACATGCTTTCCTCAGGTTCTCTGTATAGTCCTGGTAAATACTGGAACGCTGCCATCAGCCCGTTCCAACAAAGTGCTGTGGAGACCTCATGGTGGCGCTGTTTGCGCGCGTCTGGTACCCATAATGCCTTGTGTCGAGCATTGGTGGTTCAATGGTAGAATTCTCGCCTGCCACGCGGGAGGCCCGGGTTCGATTCCCGGCCAATGCAGCCAGGATTTTGACTTGGTCTTACAATGTTAGAAAGTGCAGATATGATACTGCTACAAAGGATCAACTGTTGTCTGTTGCGCTCATTGTGAATCACAACACTTGAAGTTGAATAACGGGATCCGTTGCTGTTTTTTGTCCCAGAGACACAGACAAACTTGTGCAGTGCAACACAGCTCAGGACACTTGAAGTCTAACAATTCTATGAAAAACATTTTCCCAGGACTCTTTACATTGTTACAACAAGAAGCTCCCTGTTCAGTCGACAGCATTTTTTTCAGAAGCTGGCTTCCAACGCACCAAACTAGGGGAGCTGCCACTCCAACTCAGCACTTGAGACCACTTAGCCAAAGTGACCTCTTAGGAGTTCTTTTCTTAGCAAAAATGTCAAACTCACACAAAGTCCAAGTTGACAGTAAACTGCAGTCACTGGAAATGAAAAAGGATTGTGTCCAGGCTGACCTTGAACCAGACATGTAAAATAATTGCAGTTTTTACCCGATGAAGACACTGGATGATGGCGCTGTATGCGCGCGTCTGGTACCCATCATGCCTTGTGTCGAGCATTGGTGGTTCAATGGTAGAATTCTCGCCTGCCACGTGGGAAGCCCGGGTTCGATTGGCAGTAAACTGCAGTCACTGGAAATGAAAAAGGATTGTGTCCAGGCTGTATTTTATATATCGGATCCTGTAGTTGGACATGCTTTCCTCAACCCTCACCCTACCCTATCCCTATTTTATGAATCGGACATGCTTTCCTCAGGTTTTCTGTATAGTCCTGGTAAATACTGGAACGCTGCCATCAGCCCGCTTACGAGCCAAAAACAGCACCACAGAAGTCCTCGTTAGTATAGTGGACAGTATCTCCGCCTGTCACGTGGAAGACCGGGGTTCAATTCCCTGACGGGGAGAAATATTCTTTCTATTCAGCAGTCCCATTACTTACCACCTAAGAAAGGGGCTTTACGCTAGCCCTACTCTCAAGGTGAGGTGAGTAAAAGTTAACTCTCTGTACATCTAAGGAATAAAAAAATAAGGAAATGGTCCAAGGAGAGGAATTCATACATGGTAGGTAAAATAAAATGAGAATTTGGGATTGTGACAGTGAATTTTTTAGTCCCTCTCAGGGACTTCTTACTTCTTGCCTGCCATGTGGGAGGCCCGGGTTCGATTCCCGGCCAATGCAGCCAGGATTTTGACTTGGTCTTACAATGTTAGAAAGTGCAGATATGATACTGCTACAAAGGATCAACTGTTGTCTGTTGCGCTCATTGTGAATCACAACACTTGAAGTTGAATAACGGGATCCGTTGCTGTTTTATGTCCCAGAGACACAGACAAACTTGTGCAGTGCAACACAGCTCAGGACACTTGAAGTCTAACAATTCTATGAAAAACATTTTCCCAGGACTCTTTACATTGTTACAACAAGAAGCTCCCTGTTCAGTCGACAGCATTTTTTTCAGAAGCTGGCTTCCAACGCACCAAACTAGGGGAGCTGCCACTTCAACTCAGCACTTGAGACCACTTAGCCAAAGTGACCTCTTAGGAGTTCTTTTCTTAGCAAAAATGTCAAACTCACACAAAGTCCAAGTTGACAGTAAACTGCAGTCACTGGAAATGAAAAAGGATTGTGTCCAGGCTGACCTTGAACCAGACATGTAAAATAATTGCAGTTTTTACCCGATGAAGACACTGGATGATGGCGCTGTATGCGCGCGTCTGGTACCCATCATGCCTTGTGTCGAGCATTGGTGGTTCAATGGTAGAATTCTTGCCTGCCACGTGGGAAGCCCGGGTTCGATTGACAGTAAACTGCAGTCACTGGAAATGAAAAAGGATTGTGTCCAGGCTGTATTTTATATATCGGATCCTGTAGTTGGACATGCTTTCCTCAACCCTCACCCTACCCTATCCCTATTTTATGAATCGGACCCCGAAGTTGGACATGCTTTCCTCAGGTTCTCTGTATAGTCCTGGTAAATACTGGAACGCTGCCATCAGCCCGTTCCAACAAAGTGCTGTGGAGACCTCATGGTGGCGCTGTTTGCGCGCGTCTGGTACCCATAATGCCTTGTGTCGAGCATTGGTGGTTCAATGGTAGAATTCTCGCCTGCCACGCGGGAGGCCCGGGTTCGATTCCCGGCCAATGCAGCCAGGATTTTGACTTGGTCTTACAATGTTAGAAAGTGCAGATATGATACTGCTACAAAGGATCAACTGTTGTCTGTTGCGCTCATTGTGAATCACAACACTTGAAGTTGAATAACGGGATCCGTTGCTGTTTTTTGTCCCAGAGACACAGACAAACTTGTGCAGTGCAACACAGCTCAGGACACTTGAAGTCTAACAATTCTATGAAAAACATTTTCCCAGGACTCTTTACATTGTTACAACAAGAAGCTCCCTGTTCAGTCGACAGCATTTTTTTCAGAAGCTGGCTTCCAACGCACCAAACTAGGGGAGCTGCCACTCCAACTCAGCACTTGAGACCACTTAGCCAAAGTGACCTCTTAGGAGTTCTTTTCTTAGCAAAAATGTCAAACTCACACAAAGTCCAAGTTGACAGTAAACTGCAGTCACTGGAAATGAAAAAGGATTGTGTCCAGGCTGACCTTGAACCAGACATGTAAAATAATTGCAGTTTTTACCCGATGAAGACACTGGATGATGGCGCTGTATGCGCGCGTCTGGTACCCATCATGCCTTGTGTCGAGCATTGGTGGTTCAATGGTAGAATTCTCGCCTGCCACGTGGGAAGCCCGGGTTCGATTGGCAGTAAACTGCAGTCACTGGAAATGAAAAAGGATTGTGTCCAGGCTGTATTTTATATATCGGATCCTGTAGTTGGACATGCTTTCCTCAACCCTCACCCTACCCTATCCCTATTTTATGAATCGGACATGCTTTCCTCAGGTTTTCTGTATAGTCCTGGTAAATACTGGAACGCTGCCATCAGCCCGCTTACGAGCCAAAAACAGCACCACAGAAGTCCTCGTTAGTATAGTGGACAGTATCTCCGCCTGTCACGTGGAAGACCGGGGTTCAATTCCCCGACGGGGAGAAATATTCTTTCTATTCAGCAGTCCCATTACTTACCACCTAAGAAAGGGGCTTTACGCTAGCCCTACTCTCAAGGTGAGGTGAGTAAAAGTTAACTCTCTGTACATCTAAGGAATAAAAAAATAAGGAAATGGTCCAAGGAGAGGAATTCATACATGGTAGGTAAAATAAAATGAGAATTTGGGATTGTGACAGTGAATTTTTTAGTCCCTCTCAGGGACTTCTTACTTCTTGCCTGCCATGTGGGAGGCCCGGGTTCGATTCCCGGCCAATGCAGCCAGGATTTTGACTTGGTCTTACAATGTTAGAAAGTGCAGATATGATACTGCTACAAAGGATCAACTGTTGTCTGTTGCGCTCATTGTGAATCACAACACTTGAAGTTGAATAACGGGATCCGTTGCTGTTTTTTGTCCCAGAGACACAGACAAACTTGTGCAGTGCAACACAGCTCAGGACACTTGAAGTCTAACAATTCTATGAAAAACATTTTCCCAGGACTCTTTACATTGTTACAACAAGAAGCTCCCTGTTCAGTCGACAGCATTTTTTTCAGAAGCTGGCTTCCAACGCACCAAACTAGGGGAGCTGCCACTTCAACTCAGCACTTGAGACCACTTAGCCAAAGTGACCTCTTAGGAGTTCTTTTCTTAGCAAAAATGTCAAACTCACACAAAGTCCAAGTTGACAGTAAACTGCAGTCACTGGAAATGAAAAAGGATTGTGTCCAGGCTGACCTTGAACCAGACATGTAAAATAATTGCAGTTTTTACCCGATGAAGACACTGGATGATGGCGCTGTATGCGCGCGTCTGGTACCCATCATGCCTTGTGTCGAGCATTGGTGGTTCAATGGTAGAATTCTTGCCTGCCACGTGGGAAGCCCGGGTTCGATTGACAGTAAACTGCAGTCACTGGAAATGAAAAAGGATTGTGTCCAGGCTGTATTTTATATATCGGATCCTGTAGTTGGACATGCTTTCCTCAACCCTCACCCTACCCTATCCCTATTTTATGAATCGGACCCCGAAGTTGGACATGCTTTCCTCAGGTTCTCTGTATAGTCCTGGTAAATACTGGAACGCTGCCATCAGCCCGTTCCAACAAAGTGCTGTGGAGACCTCATGGTGGCGCTGTTTGCGCGCGTCTGGTACCCATAATGCCTTGTGTCGAGCATTGGTGGTTCAATGGTAGAATTCTCGCCTGCCACGCGGGAGGCCCGGGTTCGATTCCCGGCCAATGCAGCCAGGATTTTGACTTGGTCTTACAATGTTAGAAAGTGCAGATATGATACTGCTACAAAGGATCAACTGTTGTCTGTTGCGCTCATTGTGAATCACAACACTTGAAGTTGAATAACGGGATCCGTTGCTGTTTTTTGTCCCAGAGACACAGACAAACTTGTGCAGTGCAACACAGCTCAGGACACTTGAAGTCTAACAATTCTATGAAAAACATTTTCCCAGGACTCTTTACATTGTTACAACAAGAAGCTCCCTGTTCAGTCGACAGCATGTTTTTCAGAAGCTGGCTTCCAACGCACCAAACTAGGGGAGCTGCCACTCCAACTCAGCACTTGAGACCACTTAGCCAAAGTGACCTCTTAGGAGTTCTTTTCTGAGCAAAAATGTCAAACTCACACAAAGTCCAAGTTGACAGTAAACTGCAGTCACTGGAAATGAAAAAGGATTGTGTCCAGGCTGACCTTGAACCAGACATGTAAAATAATTGCAGTTTTTACCCGATGAAGACACTGGATGATGGCGCTGTATGCGCGCGTCTGGTACCCATCATGCCTTGTGTCGAGCATTGGTGGTTCAATGGTAGAATTCTCGCCTGCCACGTGGGAAGCCCGGGTTCGATTGACAGTAAACTGCAGTCACTGGAAATGAAAAAGGATTGTGTCCAGGCTGTATTTTATATATCGGATCCTGTAGTTGGACATGCTTTCCTCAACCCTCACCCTACCCTATCCCTATTTTATGAATCGGACCCCGAAGTTGGACATGCTTTCCTCAGGTTCTCTGTATAGTCCTGGTAAATACTGGAACGCTGCCATCAGCCCGTTTACGAGCCAAAAACAGCACCACAGAAGTCCTCGTTAGTATAGTGGACAGTATCTCCGCCTGTCACGCGGAAGACCGGGGTTCGATTCCCCGACGGGGAGAAATGTTCTTTCTATTCAGCAGTCCCATTACTTACCACCTAAGAAAGGGGCTTTACGCTAGCCCTACTCTCAAGGTGAGGTGAGTAAAAGTTAACTCTCTGTACATCTAAGGAATAAAAAAATAAGGAAATGGTCCAAGGAGAGTAATTCATACATGTTAGGTAAAATAAAATGAGAATTTGGGATTGTGACAGTGAATTTTTTAGTCCCTCTCAGGGACTTCTTACTTCTTACTTCTTGCCTGCCACGCGGGAGGCCCGGGTTCGATTCCCGGCCAATGCAGCCAGGATTTTGACTTGGTCTTACAATGTTAGAAAGTGCAGATATGATACTGCTACAAAGGATCAACTGTTGTCTGTTGCGCTCATTGTGAATCACAACACTTGAAGTTGAATAACGGGATCCGTTGCTGTTTTTTGTCCCAGAGACACAGACAAACTTGTGCAGTGCAACACAGCTCAGGACACTTGAAGTCTAACAATTCTATGAAAAACATTTTCCCAGGACTCTTTACATTGTTACAACAAGAAGCTCCCTGTTCAGTCGACAGCATTTTTTTCAGAAGCTGGCTTCCAACGCACCAAACTAGGGGAGCTGCCACTCCAACTCAGCACTTGAGACCACTTAGCCAAAGTGACCTCTTAGGAGTTATTTTCTTAGCAAAAATGTCAAACTCACACAAAGTCCAAGTTGACAGTAAACTGCAGTCACTGGAAATGAAAAAGGATTGTGTCCAGGCTGACCTTGAACCAGACATGTAAAATAATTGCAGTTTTTACCCGATGAAGACACTGGATGATAAATCAGAAGATCACCAAAGGGATTATGAATGACTTGGAAGGGGAACAGGAGAGTGCTTACCAAATTTGGCAAACAATCCAACAAAGTGCTGTGGAGACCTCATGGTGGCGGTGTATGCTCGCGTCTGGTACCCATCATGCCTTGTGTCGAGCATTGGTGGTTCAATGGTAGAATTCTCGCCTGCCACGTGGGAGGCCCGGGTTCGATTGACAGTAAACTGCAGTCACTGGAAATGAAAAAGGATTGTGTCCAGGCTGTATTTTATATATCGGATCCTGTAGTTGGACATGCTTTCCTCAACCCTCACCCTACCCTATCCCTATTTTATGAATCGGACCCCGAAGTTGGACATGCTTTCCTCAGGTTCTCTGTATAGTCCTGGTAAATACTGGAACGCTGCCATCAGCACGTTCCAACAAAGTGCTGTGGAGACCTCATGGTGGCGCTGTTTGCGCGCGTCTGGTACCCATAATACCTTGTGTCGAGCATTGGTGGTTCAATGGTAGAATTCTCGCCTGCCACGCGGGAGGCCCGGGTTCGATTCCCGGCCAATGCAGCCAGGATTTTGACTTGGTCTTACAATGTTAGAAAGTGCAGATATGATACTGCTACAAAGGATCAACTGTTGTCTGTTGCGCTCATTGTGAATCACAACACTTGAAGTTGAATAACGGGATCCGTTGCTGTTTTTTGTCCCAGAGACACAGACAAACTTGTGCAGTGCAACACAGCTCAGGACACTTGAAGTCTAACAATTCTATGAAAAACATTTTCCCAGGACTCTTTACATTGTTACAACAAGAAGCTCCCTGTTCAGTCGACAGCATTTTTTTCAGAAGCTGGCTTCCAACGCACCAAACTAGGGGAGCTGCCACTCCAACTCAGCACTTGAGACCACTTAGCCAAAGTGACCTCTTAGGAGTTCTTTTCTTAGCAAAAATGTCAAACTCACACAAAGTCCAAGTTGACAGTAAACTGCAGTCACTGGAAATGAAAAAGGATTGTGTCCAGGCTGACCTTGAACCAGACATGTAAAATAATTGCAGTTTTTACCCGATGAAGACACTGGATGATGGCGCTGTATGCGCGCGTCTGGTACCCATCATGCCTTGTGTCGAGCATTGGTGGTTCAATGGTAGAATTCTTGCCTGCCACGTGGGAAGCCCGGGTTCGATTGACAGTAAACTGCAGTCACTGGAAATGAAAAAGGATTGTGTCCAGGCTGTATTTTATATATCGGATCCTGTAGTTGGACATGCTTTCCTCAACCCTCACCCTACCCTATCCCTATTTTATGAATCGGACCCCGAAGTTGGACATGCTTTCCTCAGGTTCTCTGTATAGTCCTGGTAAATACTGGAACGCTGCCATCAGCCCGTTTACGAGCCAAAAACAGCACCACAGAAGTCCTCGTTAGTATAGTGGACAGTATCTCCGCCTGTCACGTGGAAGACCGGGGTTCGATTCCCCGACGGGGAGAAATATTCTTTCTATTCAGCAGTCCCATTACTTACCACCTAAGAAAGGGGCTTTACGCTAGCCCTACTCTCAAGGTGAGGTGAGTAAAAGTTAACTCTCTGTACATCTAAGGAATAAAAAAATAAGGAAATGGTCCAAGGAGAGGAATTCATACATGGTAGGTAAAATAAAATGAGAATTTGGGATTGTGACAGTGAATTTTTTAGTCCCTCTCAGGGACTTCTTACTTCTTACTTCTTGCCTGCCACGCGGGAGGCCCGGGTTCGATTCCCGGCCAATGCAGCCAGGATTTTGACTTGGTCTTACAATGTTAGAAAGTGCAGATATGATACTGCTACAAAGGATCAACTGTTGTCTGTTGCGCTCATTGTGAATTACAACACTTGAAGTTGAATAACGGGATCCGTTGCTGTTTTTTGTCCCAGAGACACAGACAAACTTGTGCAGTGCAACACAGCTCAGGACACTTGAAGTCTAACAATTCTATGAAAAACATTTTCCCAGGACTCTTTACATTGTTACAACAAGAAGCTCCCTGTTCAGTCGACAGCATTTTTTTCAGAAGCTGGCTTCCAACGCACCAAACTAGGGGAGCTGCCACTCCAACTCAGCACTTGAGACCACTTAGCCAAAGTGACCTCTTAGGAGTTCTTTTCTGAGCAAAAATGTCAAACTCACACAAAGTCCAAGTTGACAGTAAACTGCAGTCACTGGAAATGAAAAAGGATTGTGTCCAGGCTGACCTTGAACCAGACATGTAAAATAATTGCAGTTTTTACCCGATGAAGACACTGGATGATGGCGCTGTATGCGCGCGTCTGGTACCCATCATGCCTTGTGTCGAGCATTGGTGGTTCAATGGTAGAATTCTCGCCTGCCACGTGGGAAGCCCGGGTTCGATTGACAGTAAACTGCAGTCACTGGAAATGAAAAAGGATTGTGTCCAGGCTGTATTTTATATATCGGATCCTGTAGTTGGACATGCTTTCCTCAACCCTCACCCTACCCTATCCCTATTTTATGAATCGGACCCCGAAGTTGGACATGCTTTCCTCAGGTTCTCTGTATAGTCCTGGTAAATACTGGAACGCTGCCATCAGCCCGTTTACGAGCCAAAAACAGCACCACAGAAGTCCTCGTTAGTATAGTGGACAGTATCTCCGCCTGTCACGCGGAAGACCGGGGTTCGATTCCCCGACGGGGAGAAATGTTCTTTCTATTCAGCAGTCCCATTACTTACCACCTAAGAAAGGGGCTTTACGCTAGCCCTACTCTCAAGGTGAGGTGAGTAAAAGTTAACTCTCTGTACATCTAAGGAATAAAAAAATAAGGAAATGGTCCAAGGAGAGTAATTCATACATGGTAGGTAAAATAAAATGAGAATTTGGGATTGTGACAGTGAATTTTTTAGTCCCTCTCAGGGACTTCTTACTTCTTACTTCTTGCCTGCCACGCGGGAGGCCCGGGTTCGATTCCCGGCCAATGCAGCCAGGATTTTGACTTGGTCTTACAATGTTAGAAAGTGCAGATATGATACTGCTACAAAGGATCAACTGTTGTCTGTTGCGCTCATTGTGAATCACAACACTTGAAGTTGAATAACGGGATCCGTTGCTGTTTTTTGTCCCAGAGACACAGACAAACTTGTGCAGTGCAACACAGCTCAGGACACTTGAAGTCTAACAATTCTATGAAAAACATTTTCCCAGGACTCTTTACATTGTTACAACAAGAAGCTCCCTGTTCAGTCGACAGCATTTTTTTCAGAAGCTGGCTTCCAACGCACCAAACTAGGGGAGCTGCCACTCCAACTCAGCACTTGAGACCACTTAGCCAAAGTGACCTCTTAGGAGTTATTTTCTTAGCAAAAATGTCAAACTCACACAAAGTCCAAGTTGACAGTAAACTGCAGTCACTGGAAATGAAAAAGGATTGTGTCCAGGCTGACCTTGAACCAGACATGTAAAATAATTGCAGTTTTTACCCGATGAAGACACTGGATGATAAATCAGAAGATCACCAAAGGGATTATGAATGACTTGGAAGGGGAACAGGAGAGTGCTTACCAAATTTGGCAAACAATCCAACAAAGTGCTGTGGAGACCTCATGGTGGCGGTGTATGCTCGCGTCTGGTACCCATCATGCCTTGTGTCGAGCATTGGTGGTTCAATGGTAGAATTCTCGCCTGCCACGTGGGAGGCCCGGGTTCGATTGACAGTAAACTGCAGTCACTGGAAATGAAAAAGGATTGTGTCCAGGCTGTATTTTATATATCGGATCCTGTAGTTGGACATGCTTTCCTCAACCCTCACCCTACCCTATCCCTATTTTATGAATCGGACCCCGAAGTTGGACATTCTTTCCTCAGGTTCTCTGTATAGTCCTGGTAAATACTGGAACGCTGCCATCAGCACGTTCCAACAAAGTGCTGTGGAGACCTCATGGTGGCGCTGTTTGCGCGCGTCTGGTACCCATAATACCTTGTGTCGAGCATTGGTGGTTCAATGGTAGAATTCTCGCCTGCCACGCGGGAGGCCCGGGTTCGATTCCCGGCCAATGCAGCCAGGATTTTGACTTGGTCTTACAATGTTAGAAAGTGCAGATATGATACTGCTACAAAGGATCAACTGTTGTCTGTTGCGCTCATTGTGAATCACAACACTTGAAGTTGAATAACGGGATCCGTTGCTGTTTTTTGTCCCAGAGACACAGACAAACTTGTGCAGTGCAACACAGCTCAGGACACTTGAAGTCTAACAATTCTATGAAAAACATTTTCCCAGGACTCTTTACATTGTTACAACAAGAAGCTCCCTGTTCAGTCGACAGCATTTTTTTCAGAAGCTGGCTTCCAACGCACCAAACTAGGGGAGCTGCCACTCCAACTCAGCACTTGAGACCACTTAGCCAAAGTGACCTCTTAGGAGTTCTTTTCTTAGCAAAAATGTCAAACTCACACAAAGTCCAAGTTGACAGTAAACTGCAGTCACTGGAAATGAAAAAGGATTGTGTCCAGGCTGACCTTGAACCAGACATGTAAAATAATTGCAGTTTTTACCCGATGAAGACACTGGATGATGGCGCTGTATGCGCGCGTCTGGTACCCATCATGCCTTGTGTCGAGCATTGGTGGTTCAATGGTAGAATTCTCGCCTGCCACGTGGGAGGCCCGGGTTTGATTGACAGTAAACTGCAGTCACTGGAAATGAAAAAGGATTGTGTCCAGGCTGTATTTTATATATCGGATCCTGTAGTTGGACATGCTTTCCTCAACCCTCACCCTACCCTATCCCTATTTTATGAATCGGACCCCGAAGTTGGACATGCTTTCCTCAGGTTCTCTGTATAGTCCTGGTAAATACTGGAACGCTGCCATCAGCCCGTTTACGAGCCAAAAACAACACCACAGAAGTCCTCGTTAGTATAGTGGACAGTATCTCCGCCTGTCACGCGGAAGACCGGGGTTCGATTCCCCGACGGGGAGAAATATTCTTTCTACCAGCAGTCCCATTACTTACCACCTAAGAAAGGGGCTTTACGCTAGCCCTACTCTCAAGGTGAGGTGAGTAAAAGTTAACTCTCTGTACATCTAAGGAATAAAAAAATAAGGAAATGGTCCAAGGAGAGGAATTCATACATGGTAGGTAAAACAAAATGAGAATTTGGGATTGTGACAGTGAATTTTTTAGTCCCTCTCAGGGACTTCTTACTTCTTACTTCTTGCCTGCCACGCGGGAGGCCCGGGTTCGATTCCCGGCCAATGCAGCCAGGATTTTGACTTGGTCTTACAATGTTAGAAAGTGCAGATATGATACTGCTACAAAGGATCAACTGTTGTCTGTTGCGCTCATTGTGAATCACAACACTTGAAGTTGAATAACGGGATCCGTTGCTGTTTTTTGTCCCAGAGACACAGACAAACTTGTGCAGTGCAACACAGCTCAGGACACTTGAAGTCTAACAATTCTATGAAAAACATTTTCCCAGGACTCTTTACATTGTTACAACAAGAAGCTCCCTGTTCAGTCGACAGCATTTTTTTCAGAAGCTGGCTTCCAACGCACCAAACTAGGGGAGCTGCCACTCCAACTCAGCACTTGAGACCACTTAGCCAAAGTGACCTCTTAGGAGTTCTTTTCTTAGCAAAAATGTCAAACTCACACAAAGTCCAAGTTGACAGTAAACTGCAGTCACTGGAAATGAAAAAGGATTGTGTCCAGGCTGACCTTGAACCAGACATGTAAAATAATTGCAGTTTTTACCCGATGAAGACACTGGATGATGGCGCTGTATGCGTGCGTCTGGTACCCATCATGCCTTGTGTCGAGCATTGGTGGTTCAATGGTAGAATTCTCGCCTGCCACGTGGGAAGCCCGGGTTCGATTGGCAGTAAACTGCAGTCACTGGAAATGAAAAAGGATTGTGTCCAGGCTGTATTTTATATATCGGATCCTGTAGTTGGACATGCTTTCCTCAACCCTCACCCTACCCTATCCCTATTTTATGAATCGGACCCCGAAGTTGGACATGCTTTCCTCAGGTTCTCTGTATAGTCCTGGTAAATACTGGAATGCTGCCATCAGCCCGCTTACGAGCCAAAAACAGCACCACAGAAGTCCTCGTTAGTATAGTGGACAGTATCTCCGCCTGTCACGCGGAAGACCGGGGTTCGATTCCCCGACAGGGAGAAATATTCTTTCTATTCAGCAGTCCCATTACTTACCACCTAAGAAAGGGGCTTTACGCTAGCCCTACTCTCAAGGTGAGGTGAGTAAAAGTTAACTCTCTGTACATCTAAGGAATAAAAAAAATAAGGAAATGGTCCAAGGAGAGTAATTCATACATGGTAGGTAAAATAAAATGAGAATTTGGGATTGTGACAGTGAATTTTTTAGTCCCTCTCAGGGACTTCTTACTTCTTACTTCTTGCCTGCCACGCGGGAGGCCCGGGTTCGATTCCCGGCCAATGCAGCCAGGATTTTGACTTGGTCTTACAATGTTAGAAAGTGCAGATATGATACTGCTACAAAGGATCAACTGTTGTCTGTTGCGCTCATTGTGAATCACAACACTTGAAGTTGAATAACGGGATCCGTTGCTGTTTTTTGTCCCAGAGACACAGACAAACTTGTGCAGTGCAACACAGCTCAGGACACTTGAAGTCTAACAATTCTATGAAAAACATTTTCCCAGGACTCTTTACATTGTTACAACAAGAAGCTCCCTGTTCAGTCGACAGCATTTTTTTCAGAAGCTGGCTTCCAACGCACCAAACTAGGGGAGCTGCCACTCCAACTCAGCACTTGAGACCACTTAGCCAAAGTGATCTCTTAGGAGTTCTTTTCTTAGCAAAAATGTCAAACTCACACAAAGTCCAAGTTGACAGTAAACTGCAGTCACTGGAAATGAAAAAGGATTGTGTCCAGGCTGACCTTGAACCAGACATGTAAAATAATTGCAGTTTTTACCCGATGAAGACACTGGATGAT
This sequence comes from Labrus bergylta, assembly GCF_963930695.1. NCBI lineage: Eukaryota > Metazoa > Chordata > Actinopteri > Labriformes > Labridae > Labrus > Labrus bergylta. The sequence continues at coordinate 7,415,657 of NC_089203.1, read as the reverse complement.
AAGTCAGAAGATCACCAAAGGGATTATGAATGACTTGGAAGGGGAACAGGAGAGTGCTTACCAAATTTGACAAACAATCCAACAAAGTGCTGTGGAGACCTCATGGTGGCGCTGTATGCGCGCGTCTGGTACCCATCATGCCTTGTGTCGAGCATTGGTGGTTCAATGGTAGAATTCTCGCCTGCCACGTGGGAGGCCCGGGTTTGATTGACAGTAAACTGCAGTCACTGGAAATGAAAAAGGATTGTGTCCAGGCTGTATTTTATATATCGGATCCTGTAGTTGGACATGCTTTCCTCAACCCTCACCCTACCCTATCCCTATTTTATGAATCGGACCCCGAAGTTGGACATGCTTTCCTCAGGTTCTCTGTATAGTCCTGGTAAATACTGGAACGCTGCCATCAGCCCGTTTACGAGCCAAAAACAACACCACAGAAGTCCTCGTTAGTATAGTGGACAGTATCTCCGCCTGTCACGCGGAAGACCGGGGTTCGATTCCCCGACGGGGAGAAATATTCTTTCTACCAGCAGTCCCATTACTTACCACCTAAGAAAGGGGCTTTACGCTAGCCCTACTCTCAAGGTGAGGTGAGTAAAAGTTAACTCTCTGTACATCTAAGGAATAAAAAAATAAGGAAATGGTCCAAGGAGAGGAATTCATACATGGTAGGTAAAACAAAATGAGAATTTGGGATTGTGACAGTGAATTTTTTAGTCCCTCTCAGGGACTTCTTACTTCTTACTTCTTGCCTGCCACGCGGGAGGCCCGGGTTCGATTCCCGGCCAATGCAGCCAGGATTTTGACTTGGTCTTACAATGTTAGAAAGTGCAGATATGATACTGCTACAAAGGATCAACTGTTGTCTGTTGCGCTCATTGTGAATCACAACACTTGAAGTTGAATAACGGGATCCGTTGCTGTTTTTTGTCCCAGAGACACAGACAAACTTGTGCAGTGCAACACAGCTCAGGACACTTGAAGTCTAACAATTCTATGAAAAACATTTTCCCAGGACTCTTTACATTGTTACAACAAGAAGCTCCCTGTTCAGTCGACAGCATTTTTTTCAGAAGCTGGCTTCCAACGCACCAAACTAGGGGAGCTGCCACTCCAACTCAGCACTTGAGACCACTTAGCCAAAGTGACCTCTTAGGAGTTCTTTTCTGAGCAAAAATGTCAAACTCACACAAAGTCCAAGTTGACAGTAAACTGCAGTCACTGGAAATGAAAAAGGATTGTGTCCAGGCTGACCTTGAACCAGACATGTAAAATAATTGCAGTTTTTACCCGATGAAGACACTGGATGATGGCGCTGTATGCACGCGTCTGGTACCCATCATGCCTTGTGTCGAGCATTGGTGGTTCAATGGTAGAATTCTCGCCTGCCACGTGGGAAGCCCGGGTTCGATTGACAGTAAACTGCAGTCACTGGAAATGAAAAAGGATTGTGTCCAGGCTGTATTTTATATATCGGATCCTGTAGTTGGACATGCTTTCCTCAACCCTCACCCTACCCTATCCCTATTTTATGAATCGGACCCCGAAGTTGGACATGCTTTCCTCAGGTTCTCTGTATAGTCCTGGTAAATACTGGAACGCTGCCATCAGCCCGTTCCAACAAAGTGCTGTGGAGACCTCATGGTGGCGCTGTTTGCGCGCGTCTGGTACCCATAATACCTTGTGTCGAGCATTGGTGGTTCAATGGTAGAATTCTCGCCTGCCACGCGGGAGGCCCGGGTTCGATTCCCGGCCAATGCAGCCAGGATTTTGACTTGGTCTTACAATGTTAGAAAGTGCAGATATGATACTGCTACAAAGGATCAACTGTTGTCTGTTGCGCTCATTGTGAATCACAACACTTGAAGTTGAATAACGGGATCCGTTGCTGTTTTTTGTCCCAGAGACACAGACAAACTTGTGCAGTGCAACACAGCTCAGGACACTTGAAGTCTAACAATTCTATGAAAAACATTTTCCCAGGACTCTTTACATTGTTACAACAAGAAGCTCCCTGTTCAGTCGACAGCATTTTTTTCAGAAGCTGGCTTCCAACGCACCAAACTAGGGGAGCTGCCACTCCAACTCAGCACTTGAGACCACTTAGCCAAAGTGACCTCTTAGGAGTTCTTTTCTTAGCAAAAATGTCAAACTCACACAAAGTCCAAGTTGACAGTAAACTGCAGTCACTGGAAATGAAAAAGGATTGTGTCCAGGCTGACCTTGAACCAGACATGTAAAATAATTGCATTTTTTTCCCGATGAAGACACTGGATGATAAATCAGAAGATCACCAAAGGGATTATGAATGACTTGGAAGGGGAACAGGAGAGTGCTTACCAAATTTGGCAAACAATCCAACAAAGTGCTGTGGAGACCTCATGGTGGCGCTGTATGCGCGCGTCTGGTACCCATCATGCCTTGTGTCGAGCATTGGTGGTTCAATGGTAGAATTCTCGCCTGCCACGTGGGAGGCCCGGGTTCGATTGACAGTAAACTGCAGTCACTGGAAATGAAAAAGGATTGTGTCCAGGCTGTATTTTATATATCGGATCCTGTAGTTGGACATGCTTTCCTCAACCCTCACCCTACCCTATCCCTATTTTATGAATCGGACCCCGAAGTTGGACATGCTTTCCTCAGGTTCTCTGTATAGTCCTGGTAAATACTGGAACGCTGCCATCAGCCCGTTCCAACAAAGTGCTGTGGAGACCTCATGGTGGCGCTGTTTGCGCGCGTCTGGTACCCATAATACCTTGTGTCGAGCATTGGTGGTTCAATGGTAGAATTCTCGCCTGCCACGCGGGAGGCCCGGGTTCGATTCCCGGCCAATGCAGCCAGGATTTTGACTTGGTCTTACAATGTTAGAAAGTGCAGATATGATACTGCTACAAAGGATCAACTGTTGTCTGTTGCGCTCATTGTGAATCACAACACTTGAAGTTGAATAACGGGATCCGTTGCTGTTTTTTGTCCCAGAGACACAGACAAACTTGTGCAGTGCAACACAGCTCAGGACACTTGAAGTCTAACAATTCTATGAAAAACATTTTCCCAGGACTCTTTACATTGTTACAACAAGAAGCTCCCTGTTCAGTCGACAGCATTTTTTTCAGAAGCTGGCTTCCAACGCACCAAACTAGGGGAGCTGCCACTCCAACTCAGCACTTGAGACCACTTAGCCAAAGTGACCTCTTAGGAGTTCTTTTCTTAGCAAAAATGTCAAACTCACACAAAGTCCAAGTTGACAGTAAACTGCAGTCACTGGAAATGAAAAAGGATTGTGTCCAGGCTGACCTTGAACCAGACATGTAAAATAATTGCATTTTTTTCCCGATGAAGACACTGGATGATAAATCAGAAGATCACCAAAGGGATTATGAATGACTTGGAAGGGGAACAGGAGAGTGCTTACCAAATTTGGCAAACAATCCAACAAAGTGCTGTGGAGACCTCATGGTGGCGCTGTATGCGCGCGTCTGGTACCCATCATGCCTTGTGTCGAGCATTGGTGGTTCAATGGTAGAATTCTCGCCTGCCACGTGGGAGGCCCGGGTTCGATTGACAGTAAACTGCAGTCACTGGAAATGAAAAAGGATTGTGTCCAGGCTGTATTTTATATATCGGATCCTGTAGTTGGACATGCTTTCCTCAACCCTCACCCTACCCTATCCCTATTTTATGAATCGGACCCCGAAGTTGGACATGCTTTCCTCAGGTTCTCTGTATAGTCCTGGTAAATACTGGAACGCTGCCATCAGCCCGTTTACGATCCAAAAACAGCACCACAGAAGTCCTCGTTAGTATAGTGGACAGTATCTCCGCCTGTCACGCGGAAGACCGGGGTTCGATTCCCCGACGGGGAGAAATATTCTTTCTACCAGCAGTCCCATTACTTACCACCTAAGAAAGGGGCTTTACGCTAGCCCTACTCTCAAGGTGAGGTGAGTAAAAGTTAACTCTCTGTACATCTAAGGAATAAAAAAATAAGGAAATGGTCCAAGGAGAGGAATTCATACATGTTAGGTAAAATAAAATGAAAATTTGGGATTGTGACAGTGAATTTTTTAGTCCCTCTCAGGGACTTCTTACTTTTTACTTCTTACCTGCCACGCGGGAGGCCCTGGTTCGATTCCCGGCCAATGCAGCCAGGATTTTGACTTGGTCTTACAATGTTAGAAAGTGCAGATATGATACTGCTACAAAGGATCAACTGTTGTCTGTTGCGCTCATTGTGAATCACAACACTTGAAGTTGAATAACGGGATCCGTTGCTGTTTTTTGTCCTAGAGACACAGACAAACTTGTGCAGTGCAACACAGCTCAGGACACTTGAAGTCTAACAATTCTATGAAAAACATTTTCCCAGGACTCTTTACATTGTTACAACAAGAAGCTCCCTGTTCAGTCGACAGCATTTTTTTCAGAAGCTGGCTTCCAACGCACCAAACTAGGGGAGCTGCCACTCCAACTCAGCACTTGAGACCACTTAGCCAAAGTGACCTCTTAGGAGTCCTTTTCTTAGCAAAAATGTCAAACTCACACAAAGTCCAAGTTGACAGTAAACTGCAGTCACTGGAAATGAAAAAGGATTGTGTCCAGCCTGACCTTGAACCAGACATGTAAAATAATTGCAGTTTTTACCCGATGAAGACACTGGATGATAAGTCAGAAGATCACCAAAGGGATTATGAATGACTTGGAAGGGGAACAGGAGAGTGCTTACCAAATTTGACAAACAATCCAACAAAGTGCTGTGGAGACCTCATGGTGGCGCTGTATGCGCGCGTCTGGTACCCATCATGCCTTGTGTCGAGCATTGGTGGTTCAATGGTAGAATTCTCGCCTGCCACGTGGGAGGCCCGGGTTCGATTGACAGTAAACTGCAGTCACTGGAAATAAAAAAGGATTGTGTCCAGGCTGTGTTTTATATATCGGATCCTGTAGTTGGACATGCTTTCCTCAACCCTCACCCTACCCAATCCCTATTTTATGAATCGGACCCCGAAGTTGGACATGCTTTCCTCAGGTTCTCTGTATAGTCCTGGTAAATACTGGAACGCTGCCATCAGCCCGTTCCAACAAAGTGCTGTGGAGACCTCATGGTGGCGCTGTTTGCGCGCGTCTGGTACCCATAATGCCTTGTGTCGAGCATTGGTGGTTCAATGGTAGAATTCTCGCCTGCCACGCGGGGGCAAGTTGCGAATAGCTGTAACAGAAAATCAGCCAATAGGATTAAAGTATCTTTTTTTTTTTCCAAGGTGTTCGAATGCTTGCTTCAAATCCCCACTGAGACAAATCTGAGATGTGATTTAGGCTATTGTGTTGTGATGAAACACATTGTTTAATATTGACTTTAATAGATTCCCTTTGTTGTTACCTTGTTTATTGAGAGTGAAGTACCTGAAGTACATGTATAAATCATTTTAGTTTAAAAATCTAATTTACTACTATTTACTAAGATCTGAATATGTCATTGATTTCCTTGTTTTGTGTACAGATTAAATCATGCACACCTTCTAAAAAGTAATATAAAAGTTTGAAACCGCATTAAAATGTCCATGTTGGTGAACTGGCAGCAGTACATCTTAGCATTTTTATTCAGACCCCATAAAGCACATGAGACAGAAGGTTTTGTATATAAATGGCACATTTAAGTTGAAAAGAAGCTATATTATTTTAATTCCAAGCAGTAAAAAAGACAATAAATTTCAATTTTTTCATGAAAATAGTTTAATTTACAAGCAAGTTATAATGGATGGTGGGTGGAAGTAGGGTGGTATAAGATAAAAAGCAGCATCAGAACATTCAGTGAAAGTTATAAATACAAGGTTAATTTAACATCCTCTTAAACCAGTGATTCCCAAAGTGGGGCCCATGGTTATGACAGTTGAAGGCATCGAGCTTAAATAAAAGCAATCCACATCGTTTTGCATTGCCAGCAAAGCATGGCAAATTGTGTTGTAGGACTTCCAGGTAAATGCCAGGGTGACAATTAATCTACAGCAGAAGTCACAACTTTGAAAACAAAGACAAGAAAATATGGTAAGTCATATCTTGCCCTCAGCTCTAGCTGTACAACGGCAGTTAGAAAAGATAGCTACACTCCTTACTTTGCCACATGCTACATGTGTGAGAGTTTTTTCTGCAGTTGCCTCAAACAAGACAAAGTACAGATCAAAGGTGAACATTTAAAATGAACTTAGAGAGGCAGCTGAAGCAGACAGAGGCACCCCAGACTAAAGCAGATCTGTAACATAAAACAAAGCCCACACCAATCATTAAAAACTTGTAGGACTGAAAGTATAAATCTTAAAAGCAGATTTTCATCCCCTCCTCTCCGACGGACCACAGCCAGAGCATTCTGCTGAACAAGGTCAGCCCGTATGGGGGCAGACTTGTCCTGCAGAGTGGAGTCCTCCTTAATTCTTCTGGCTTCCTTTGACGGCTCCTAGAGGAGAAATCCGAGTGGTCCCTTGCGGAACACAACACAGACTTTCCCCGGGAAGAACAACACTTTCTTGTGCATCTTTACCTAAAAGAAAATAATAGAATTTTAGATTCATTTTAATCAGATACAGTGAGAATATATTTGTGAAAAAAATACCAGAATATTTCAGATCACATATTAATCCCACTCAAATAGAAATGGCCAATTAAATATTTTACAGCGGCAAAACTTCTATGATCTTCACTAAAAAGTTCAGAAGGCTAAAAAGACAATAGTTTTTCACACCTTTCTGATCTTCACCTACTCTGGGATCTAAGGGGGAGGAAGTGTGTGTGTGTGTGTGTGTGTGTGTGTGTGTGTGTGTGTGTGTGTGTGTGTGTGTTTCTGTACATCTGAGAGTCTACCTGAGAACTAAAGGGTAAGAGGGTGGGGTGGGAGCAGCAGGAGGAGGAAAGCACAGCATGTGTGAGCAAGAATAGAGGGGGGAGTGAGAGGGGCAGTAGATGTGGGAAAAAAACTGTGTGTGCCTAAGCACCTGAGTTTAAGTGTATGAGTTTGGAGAGGGGCAAATGGGGCAGGAGAGGAGTTCCTATCAAATAATTGAGGAACAAAATGACATTTGATATTGTAGTTAAGACTTAATTTGACTCTGAAAGATAGTGTAACACCATGGTCCTGATAAAAGTTTACTTTACTTGACCATTAAATAGATAACGTTTGTTTGTTAAATCAAGTTTGATAGTGTAATTTATCACGTTATTGCACCAATATTGTCTGACAGAGAAAATAAATAATAATAAATTGACCCTATAGTTTTAAATTTATGCCAAACAAAGTCTCTTACCTTTGATTAGTGAATACTGCGTGATGAGAATTCGAAGAAAGTAGATAGTGTCTTGTCTCCACCGCAGTTCGCTCTGAAGAAAAACTCGGGACAGCGCCACTAAGTCGTAGTGGCCAAAAGTATACTACATCCGTAGTGGTTTAGCACTACCATAGAGAATGAATGGGAAACGGTTTAGGGCTTTTAGCTAAACAATTCTCGATGCGGGCGCGGGGGCAAGTTGCGAATAGCTGTAACAGAAAATCAGCCAATAGGATTAAAGTATCTTTTTTTTTTTCCAAGGTGTTCGAATGCTTGCTTCAAATCCCCACTGAGACAAATCTGAGATGTGATTTAGGCTATTGTGTTGTGATGAAACACATTGTTTAATATTGACTTTAATAGATTCCCTTTGTTGTTACCTTGTTTATTGAGAGTGAAGTACCTGAAGTACATGTATAAATCATTTTAGTTTAAAAATCTAATTTACTACTATTTACTAAGATCTGAATATGTCATTGATTTCCTTGTTTTGTGTACAGATTAAATCATGCACACCTTCTAAAAAGTAATATAAAAGTTTGAAACCGCATTAAAATGTCCATGTTGGTGAACTGGCAGCAGTACATCTTAGCATTTTTATTCAGACCCCATAAAGCACATGAGACAGAAGGTTTTGTATATAAATGGCACATTTAAGTTGAAAAGAAGCTATATTATTTTAATTCCAAGCAGTAAAAAAGACAATAAATTTCAATTTTTTCATGAAAATAGTTTAATTTACAAGCAAGTTATAATGGATGGTGGGTGGAAGTAGGGTGGTATAAGATAAAAAGCAGCATCAGAACATTCAGTGAAAGTTATAAATACAAGGTTAATTTAACATCCTCTTAAACCAGTGATTCCCAAAGTGGGGCCCATGGTTATGACAGTTGAAGGCATCGAGCTTAAATAAAAGCAATCCACATCGTTTTGCATTGCCAGCAAAGCATGGCAAATTGTGTTGTAGGACTTCCAGGTAAATGCCAGGGTGACAATTAATCTACAGCAGAAGTCACAACTTTGAAAACAAAGACAAGAAAATATGGTAAGTCATATCTTGCCCTCAGCTCTAGCTGTACAACGGCAGTTAGAAAAGATAGCTACACTCCTTACTTTGCCACATGCTACATGTGTGAGAGTTTTTTCTGCAGTTGCCTCAAACAAGACAAAGTACAGATCAAAGGTGAACATTTAAAATGAACTTAGAGAGGCAGCTGAAGCAGACAGAGGCACCCCAGACTAAAGCAGATCTGTAACATAAAACAAAGCCCACACCAATCATTAAAAACTTGTAGGACTGAAAGTATAAATCTTAAAAGCAGATTTTCATCCCCTCCTCTCCGACGGACCACAGCCAGAGCATTCTGCTGAACAAGGTCAGCCCGTATGGGGGCAGACTTGTCCTGCAGAGTGGAGTCCTCCTTAATTCTTCTGGCTTCCTTTGACGGCTCCTAGAGGAGAAATCCGAGTGGTCCCTTGCGGAACACAACACAGACTTTCCCCGGGAAGAACAACACTTTCTTGTGCATCTTTACCTAAAAGAAAATAATAGAATTTTAGATTCATTTTAATCAGATACAGTGAGAATATATTTGTGAAAAAAATACCAGAATATTTCAGATCACATATTAATCCCACTCAAATAGAAATGGCCAATTAAATATTTTACAGCGGCAAAACTTCTATGATCTTCACTAAAAAGTTCAGAAGGCTAAAAAGGCAATAGTTTTTCACACCTTTCTGATCTTCACCTACTCTGGGATCTAAGGGGGAGGAAGTGTGTGTGTGTGTGTGTGTGTGTGTGTGTGTGTGTGTGTGTGTGTGTGTGTGTGTTTCTGTACATCTGAGAGTCTACCTGAGAACTAAAGGGTAAGAGGGTGGGGTGGGAGCAGCAGGAGGAGGAAAGCACAGCATGTGTGAGCAAGAATAGAGGGGGGAGTGAGAGGGGCAGTAGATGTGGGAAAAAAACTGTGTGTGCCTAAGCACCTGAGTTTAAGTGTATGAGTTTGGAGAGGGGCAAATGGGGCAGGAGAGGAGTTCCTATCAAATAATTGAGGAACAAAATGACATTTGATATTGTAGTTAAGACTTAATTTGACTCTGAAAGATAGTGTAACACCATGGTCCTGATAAAAGTTTACTTTACTTGACCATTAAATAGATAACGTTTGTTTGTTAAATCAAGTTTGATAGTGTAATTTATCACGTTATTGCACCAATATTGTCTGACAGAGAAAATAAATAATAATAAATTGACCCTATAGTTTTAAATTTATGCCAAACAAAGTCTCTTACCTTTGATTAGTGAATACTGCGTGATGAGAATTCGAAGAAAGTAGATAGTGTCTTGTCTCCACCGCAGTTCGCTCTGAAGAAAAACTCGGGACAGCGCCACTAAGTCGTAGTGGCCAAAAGTATACTACATCCGTAGTGGTTTAGCACTACCATAGAGAATGAATGGGAAACGGTTTAGGGCTTTTAGCTAAACAATTCTCGATGCGGGCGCGGGAGGCCCGGGTTCGATTCCCGGCCAATGCAGCCAGGATTTTGACTTGGTCTTACAATGTTAGAAAGTGCAGATATGATACTGCTACAAAGGATCAACTGTTGTCTGTTGCGCTCATTGTGAATCACGACACTTGAAGTTGAATAACGGGATCCGTTGCTGTTTTTTGTCCCAGAGACACAGACAAACTTGTGCAGTGCAACACAGCTCAGGACACTTGAAGTCTAACAATTCTATGAAAAACATTTTCCCAGGACTCTTTACATTGTTACAACAAGAAGCTCCCTGTTCAGTCGACAGCATTTTTTTCAGAAGCTGGCTTCCAACGCACCAAACTAGGGGAGCTGCCACTCCAACTCAGCACTTGAGACCACTTAGCCAAAGTGACCTCTTAGGAGTTCTTTTCTTAGCAAAAATGTCAAACTCACACAAAGTCCAAGTTGACAGTAAACTGCAGTCACTGGAAATGAAAAAGGATTGTGTCCAGGCTGACCTTGAACCAGACATGTAAAATAATTGCAGTTTTTACCCGATGAAGACACTGGATGATGGCGCTGTATGCGCGCGTCTGGTACCCATCATGCCTTGTGTCGAGCATTGGTGGTTCAATGGTAGAATTCTCGCCTGCCACGTGGGAAGCCCGGGTTCGATTGGCAGTAAACTGCAGTCACTGGAAATGAAAAAGGATTGTGTCCAGGCTGTATTTTATATATCGGATCCTGTAGTTGGACATGCTTTCCTCAACCCTCACCCTACCCTATCCCTATTTTATGAATCGGACCCCGAAGTTGGACATGCTTTCCTCAGGTTCTCTGTATAGTCCTGGTAAATACTGGAACGCTGCCATCAGCCCGTTTACGAGCCAAAAACAGCACCACAGAAGTCCTCGTTAGTATAGTGGACAGTATCTCCGCCTGTCACGCGGAAGACCGGGGTTCGATTCCCCGACGGGGAGAAATATTCTTTCTACCAGCAGTCCCATTACTTACCACCTAAGAAAGGGGCTTTACGCTAGCCCTACTCTCAAGGTGAGGTGAGTAAAAGTTAACTCTCTGTACATCTAAGGAATAAAAAAATAAGGAAATGGTCCAAGGAGAGGAATTCATACATGGTAGGTAAAATAAAATGAGAATTTGGGATTGTGACAGTGAATTTTTTAGTCCCTCTCAGGGACTTCTTACTTCTTACTTCTTACCTGCCACGCGGGAGGCCCTGGTTCGATTCCCGGCCAATGCAGCCAGGATTTTGACTTGGTCTTACAATGTTAGAAAGTGCAGATATGATACTGCTACAAAGGATCAACTGTTGTCTGTTGCGCTCATTGTGAATCACAACACTTGAAGTTGAATAACGGGATCCGTTGCTGTTTTTTGTCCTAGAGACACAGACAAACTTGTGCAGTGCAACACAGCTCAGGACACTTGAAGTCTAACAATTCTATGAAAAACATTTTCCCAGGACTCTTTACATTGTTACAACAAGAAGCTCCCTGTTCAGTCGACAGCATTTTTTTCAGAAGCTGGCTTCCAACGCACCAAACTAGGGGAGCTGCCACTCCAACTCAGCACTTGAGACCACTTAGCCAAAGTGACCTCTTAGGAGTCCTTTTCTTAGCAAAAATGTCAAACTCACACAAAGTCCAAGTTGACAGTAAACTGCAGTCACTGGAAATGAAAAAGGATTGTGTCCAGGCTGACCTTGAACCAGACATGTAAAATAATTGCAGTTTTTACCCGATGAAGACACTGGATGATAAGTCAGAAGATCACCAAAGGGATTATGAATGACTTGGAAGGGGAACAGGAGAGTGCTTACCAAATTTGGCAAACAATCCAACAAAGTGCTGTGGAGACCTCATGGTGGCGCTGTATGCGCGCGTCTGGTACCCATCATGCCTTGTGTCGAGCATTGGTGGTTCAATGGTAGAATTCTCGCCTGCCACGTGGGAAGCCCGGGTTCGATTGGCAGTAAACTGCAGTCACTGGAAATGAAAAAGGATTGTGTCCAGGCTGTATTTTATATATCGGATCCTGTAGTTGGACATGCTTTCCTCAACCCTCACCCTACCCTATCCCTATTTTATGAATCGGACCCCGAAGTTGGACATGCTTTCCTCAGGTTCTCTGTATAGTCCTGGTAAATACTGGAACGCTGCCATCAGCCCGTTTACGAGCCAAAAGCAGCACCACAGAAGTCCTCATTAGTATAGTGGACAGTATCTCCGCCTGTCACGCGGAAGACCGGGGTTCGATTCCCCGACGGGGAGAAATATTCGTTCTACCAGCAGTCCCATTACTTACCACCTAAGAAAGGGGCTTTACGCTAGCCCTACTCTCAAGGTGAGGTGAGTAAAAGTTAACTCTCTGTACATCTAAGGAATAAAAAAATAAGGAAATGGTCCAAGGAGAGGAATTCATACATGGTAGGTAAAATAAAATGAGAATTTGGGATTGTGACAGTGAATTTTTTAGTCCCTCTCAGGGACTTCTTACTTCTTGACTGCCAAGCGGGAGGCGAGGGTTCGATTCCCGGCCAATGCAGCCAGGATTTTTGACTTGGTCTTACAATGTTAGAAAGTGCAGATATGATACTGCTACAAAGGATCAACTGTTGTCTGTTGCGCTCATTGTGAATCACAACACTTGAAGTTGAATAACGGGATCCGTTGCTGTTTTTTGTGCCAGAGACACAGACAAACTTGTGCAGTGCAACACAGCTCAGGACACTTGAAGTCTAACAATTTTATAAAAAACATTTTCCCAGGACTCTCTACATTGTTACAACAAGAAGCTCCCTGTTCAGTCGACAGCATTTTTTTCAGAAGCTGGCTTCCAACGCACCAAACTAGGGGAGCTGCCACTCCAACTCAGCACTTCAGACCACTTAGCCACAGTGACCTCTTAAGAGTTCTTTTCTTAGCAAAAATGTCAAACTCACACAAAGTCCAAGTTAACAGTAAACTGCAGTCACTGGAAATGAAAAAGGATTGTGTCCAGGCTGACCTTGAACCAGACATGTAAAATAATTGCAGTTTTTACCCAATGAAGACACTGGATGATAAGTCAGAAGATCACCAAAGGGATTATGAATGACTTTGAAGGGGAACAGGAAAGTGCTTACCAAATTTGGCAAACAATCTGTTGCTGTTTTTTGTGCCAGAGACACAGACAAAGTTTTGCAGTGCAACACAGCTCAGGACACTTGAAGTCTAACAATTCTATGAAAAACATTTTCCCAGGGCTCTCTACATTGTTACAACAAGAAGCTCCCTGTTCAGTCGACAGCATTTTTTTCAGAAGCTGGCTTCCAACGCACCAAACTAGGGGAGCTGCCACTCCAACTCAGCACTTCAGACCACTTAGCCACAGTGACCTCTTAAGAGTTCTTTTCTTAGCAAAAATGTCAAACTCACACAAAGTCCAAGTTGACAGTAAACTGCAGTCACTGGAAATGAAAAAGGATTGTGTCCAGGCTTACCTTGAACCAGACATGTAAATAAATTTACCAAATTTGGCAAACAATCCACCATAGTGCTGTGGAGACCTCATGGTGGCGCTGAATGCGTGCATCGGCTACCCAGCATCCCTTGTGTCGAGGATTGGTGGTTCAGTGGTTCAGTAAATTGCAGTCACTGGAAATTAAAAAGGGGTATGTCCAGGCTCAGCTTAATCCCGACATGTAAAATAATGGCAATGGCAATGGAAGCAATTTGACTGTTTGGACCTCCATTGAATGTTAGAGCCTACATGAGCTGGTTGTAACAAATGGGGGCTCGTCCAAAAAAAAAAAAAAATCTGTAAGTTGATTGTTTATCTGTTTTGTAGTGATTTAGAAAACGTTGGTTGGAGGGCTCATAGTAGCTTGCTGTCTGGTTTATGTAGCTTTCTTTGAACTTAAAAGTTGGGATTGTATTTTCACTAGTTTTCGTGTTTTCGTCGTCATTAACACTTTCCCCGCCAGAGTATTCTAGAATGGTTATTTTACCTTTATTTTACCAGGTAGTCTCAATGAGATTTTGTAATCTCATTTTCAAGAGAGACCTGGGTACATCAGTGGCAAATAAAATAATAAAAAACATTTAAGTAACAGAGATCAAAAACCCTAAGTAGATGCATGGCCAATACACACAACAACATCATACAAACACATTAAAAGGTCAAGAAAAGTCAAGTGTCCAATGCAGGGCTATTAACAAAGATAACTCCCAATTGATTTAGATTTGTAGTCTTTCAGCATCGCTTTAAATTCCACTAGAGTGAACATGGGCATGTTTCTGAAAGAAGGTTTTGTGCAAACTCTGAGTTAGTTAACCCTGAAATGAGAGAAACTCTGGGTATTCCGTTTCAGAAGGGGAGGTCACTCACACTCGAGAAAGAGGGGTAACTCCAGCCCGTTCCAGAGGGAGAAGTTACTTTAGCTCTGAGTCAGTTACTATGGTAACTGAGTCTGTGAAGCTAACCTGGTTGGGAGCAGGTTTTCTTCAATGAACCCAGAGTTTCTCTCGGTCTCCGCCCTCTTTCAGAGCCAGAAACGCTGTTTAATTTCCTCATTCTTTCATTCAGTCCGTATCACACGCGTTAGTGAAGATTCACCGTTTGTCTGAATAAAAATCCAGGTTGTTTTAATATATGTTAGGGTGGCAATACTACAGCGTATAAGACAAACTATTTTATCAAACATGGCATTTAGTTGAGCATCGGTATGAAGGGGCTGCATTAGGCTACTCTGCAGGGAATTAGAGCCAAACATTAAGGTCAGGAGATGTTCATTTAATTAGGGTTAATTAAAAAACTAAACGGGATAAAGCTGAGAGGACATTTAGCCTATGTGTGTGAATACAGCATTATGTTGGGGAAAAGTTAATGCACATTCAAATAGACTCTGAATTAAGTTAAGCTTAAATATATGAGCCTATGTTCTTATATTTCAAGTTGCTTTTCTTCTGCTGGATTGCATCTCAATGAAAGGTGTAATGGCCTACCATTCCACCAGTTTTGACCTGCAATATAATAGCCTAATTCTGATTAGATATTTTAATTAATAGACTTTACTCGCTTACGCGAGCAGTTGTTTTATCTTACACCACTTTTCTCTCCTTTGCCGCTGCACTGCAGCAGTGTTACTTTTTTTTCCTCAATAAAACTGTTCATTACATCGTAGCCTATGGCCACATGAAGATATTGTTATATTTCGAGATGGTTAAAGTACGAGGATCTCTTTTTTGTCACCTGTTGCCATGGTGAATTGTAGATTCGGGGCTCCATTCATGGTGGCTTTTATAATCGCGGTGCAAGAGCTGAACACCGAGTGGACCTACTCAGAGTTGACTTAACAAATTGAAATCTGCTGATCTGGAACCGAAAACTCAGAGTTTCCCACCTGAGAGTAAATCAACTCAGAGCTCAAGCTTAGACTGAGGGTTTGTTGAACCTTGAACGGGCCCTGTTGCGTACGCACAAAACGGGGTCTGAAACTGACGTAGGCCTACGCCTTTTCCCATGCACAGTTTGTGATCTATAAAAACAAACCTGACAGTAAAATGTGCGCACTGGTAGGCAAACTCTGACCCAGTCATACGTACATTTTGGAGGCATGGGAAATTGGCGACACAGATGGCGAAGTGGTGAATTGAAGCCTGCGGATACATATTGATGTCTCTTCCACATTTTATTTCACTAAATATCAAACTTTACTGACAGATCCACGTCATCATAATCATTCAAACTGACGGTTTTATTTAGGCTATAATCGCGCATGTAGTGCAACTCAGTAGGGGCCTGACCACCACTGGCCCAACGGTGGGGTGGGGCACCAGTTGTGGTGAATCATGATTTAAAACGTGGTTTTAATGATGTAACAAGAGTCATACTTAAAGTTTTAAGGTCCTTTATTAACACTTTATTTTCTGAAATAATTTACAAAAACGCAAAACTTCAGTGTAAAGGCAGATACAGTAATGTATGCACAATGAAATGCACCTAACACAACTTCAGCAGATGCTTACTACTAGCTAGGCCTATTTAATTTACAACTTAACTTCAAAATAAAGTTATTAACTTAACATTAATTCATTAACAGAGTAATATTGAAGTGCTTTTGACACTGCTGTAACATAGAGGGGAGCAGTAAAATGACAGATTTTTAATTAAATAAACGGTACGAATCTAATAGTATTTTTATTCATTTATTCTGTCCTTCTGTCTGTCGTTTTTGTTGTTTTCTCATGAATGATACTATTAATATGGTTTTGAACTATTTGAACTATAAGTGTCTAGTGTTGATATATTGATGTTGTATTGATGATATCTCGCCCAGGCCATAGTGTGAATACAGATTTGGCTAAAATAAATGTCATCTTTTTGTTTTATGTACCGAAAAATATTCACACTATCCAAACTACTGGAATAACCTATCTATAAACATCGGAGAAAATAGTAGGCCTACAATAGTTTCCTTTACATTATATTAATTTTCACTGACACTGTCAAGCCCGACATTACTTTCTACTCACGTCTGTATTTCTGCATCAGTTTACATTTCAATGGTGCACAGTGCGGTATCAGAGACATGTTTCCTTCTGACTCCTATGACTTTCTCTCACCCAATCAGAGCTCTCATTGCTCATGCTAAAAAAGAACCAAACAAACCAATGGACGATCTGAGGAGGCGGAAACTAGCCGGCTGAATCGGGCTGATTGATGCTGAGTTCAAGGCATCTTGGAAGTACGGGACAAACCGCGTCCCGTATTGATTCAAAACGGGACGCAATATTAAAGTGTAAAATACGGGACGATTCCGTATTTTACGGGACTGGTGGCAACCCTACACAGAGCACACAGAGACACGGCGATGGCTTCACACATCTTCATCAACTGCACGTATTTATTGTGTAAATAATTCAAGTGTGGACATTATGTGTATGGGGGGAGGGGGTCACTCACCAAGGAAACGGGGGGTTGGCATTTAGTTGTGTTAAATTGTACTGTAGGTTCAGTGTTGCCAACTTGGCCACTTTGTCGCCATCTGGCGACTTTCCAAACCCTCTTGGCGACTTTTTTTTTTGTCAAAAGCTACTAGCGACAAATCTAGCGACTTTTTCTGGTGTTATTGGAGATTTTTTGGTGTTAGAAACTGACGTGAAAGCACGCATTGCTCTGCAGTTACTGTCCTCAACGTGCAGCGGGTGCTGCCGTGAGCCCCTCCCCCTTCCATAAGCACTCAGAGGCTGTCAATCTAGCCTCGCGCAACAGACCCAGCTGCAGTCAGAGCAGAGAGGAGACCCTCACCACTCTGCGTCCAGACTGCAACGAAGCCGCTGC
This sequence comes from Labrus bergylta, assembly GCF_963930695.1. Classification (NCBI taxonomy): domain Eukaryota; kingdom Metazoa; phylum Chordata; class Actinopteri; order Labriformes; family Labridae; genus Labrus; species Labrus bergylta. The sequence goes on along the minus strand of NC_089203.1, from coordinate 7,398,516 downwards.
TCTTCCCGCCCTGGCTTACAGAGCTACATGTAAATGTTTCTTCACTTTCACACAAAAATAAAACACTGCATTTCACTCGTGCAGTCGTTTGATTAAATTTTATATTCTAACATTTAACAATACAGGACACAATTGATTTATGTAAAGTGGGTCATGAAACCAGAAAAAAAAAATTGTAGTTCATATTTGGCAATTGGCAGATTATGCAAATTAGGTGATGACGTCATTTAGCGACTTCTAGCTACTCTTAGGGCAGCCAATAGCTACTTTCCTTACTGAGGAGTTGGCAACACTGTGTAGGTTGCACTACAGTACAATTTAACACTGTTGGGTGTTGACACGGATTGTGTCCAGCGCTCTGTGTGGTGAACTTTCTGTTCAGTGTGGACATTAAGTCGGGGCATCTCATTAGGCATATACTGTATATCCTCATAATTAGTCAAAGAGCAGATGGAGTTTCCCACGAAAAAATGTGGCCAACAATTAAAAGTTTTTGTTCGTTGATCAAACTTTTGATTTATAATATCATAGAGTGAAGGAGACTGCAGCTGACTGACATGTCCTCTCTGTCAATATATGAAGAAATCAGTGTGTCTACCGTAAACATTTAAACATTGCAGATATACTTGTGTGTAATGATAAACGGTGGATGTTTTGGCACATAGGACAGTATGAATGCAGCAGCAACGTGGTGTCATTCTCTGATTTTTTGTGTGATCCTCCTGCTGTAGTAAACTACCGATATGTCCATTTTATCCTTCATTTCATTCACAAGCTCCTTTGTTTCTGAATCAGAAAGTTTATTTTCTTTGTCTAAACTTTCCGGGTTTCATTGGGATCCAGAGCTGGAAACGTTTGATCTGCCCCCTCGTTTGTATGCATTTCATTCCAAGCTGCTTTGCATTGGCCGTTTATGGTGGAATGTGGGCATGTAGAGGGCAAAACATGGGTCTAATCTCCATGCGCACATTTCCAGATGGATCGTGATTTTTAAAGGGAACATTGCGTGCAGGTGTGCGTACGAACGGTTTTATAAATATGAATTATTGTGTGTGCACGCCATTTCCGGGTTTTTGTCGCACATACATATTTAGTATGGAAAAAATGTAGACCCCAGTTCACTCAGACGCCAGCTGGCCTGTAGTTTGTTCCAGGAAAAGGGAACGGAGTACCTAAAGGCCATCTTACTTAATTCTGATCATATTCACCAATCTTTGAAGACCTACAGAATATCTTGTTCTTTGAATATGTAAATAGTGAATACATCAAAAGAAAGATCAGAGCTTCTGTTTTCATATACATAAAAAAATTATTCTAGCTTTATTCATTCTTTTTCTATCAGCACTTGAACATCGGCAAGTTTCATAAAAAAACAAAACAAAAAGCTGAGAAAACAGCACTTTTGTATAAGACACTTATTTTCAAGCAGAATATTTACTTAATGTTTACAATTTGGTTATTTTTAACTTTCATATGGTAACTACAGTTATATTTTTTAAATAAAAAAATTAAAATGAATACATAAAATTATGAATTCTAATTGAATAGTAGTGCAAAATTCCCCAAAATGACAGGGGTCTCCACAACATTTACAATAGTGAGACCTCTTACTAACTTCACAAATTTACACATTGTTCTTCAGTTATACATTCAGAAATCATTTCCTCCTTTTGTTTAACTTTTCTTTTAACAAACACTTAAATATTGGTAATTTTCAACTATAACAAAAAGATAGGGGGCACCACAACATTTACAAATGTGAGATCTCTTACTTAACATATTTACTAAGGCTGCCAATATAACGCGTTAACTTTGATAAATTAATTATAGAAAAAATAAAGCGTTAAAAATAAATAATAATAATTAATCGCGCTCTGTGACCTTTTGTCACGCTCTATGGTCAAGCCCCATGACCTTGAGGGTCCTCCTGAATGAAAACACTTCAGTAGTAAAGAAAAATGTTCGAGCTTGAAATATTACCTCAACGCGAAGCACATAGTCGTGAGCTCGGAGTCGAAGGTCAGTTCAGCCACTGGTGCTAACAGTAGCAACCAGACTCGACAAGCTACACTGGTGGAGGCGTTCAGACTAAAGTTTAGTAAATCTACTAGTGACAGGTTAACCAACAGAATTGCAATGGACTGCAGGCCAATTTCAATGGTCGAGGACAGGAGGTTAAGGGAGATGTTGCAGATTGCGTCATCTGACACAATTTATAAGCTGCCATCCAAAAGCACTATCACATTTAAAATTCAGCAGCTATATGACACCAAAAAGACTGCAAAAGCTGACGCATTGGCGAAGGTCGAATATATTGCCTTGACTGGAGATCACTGGACCTCGGTGAGCAATCACAATTACCTCGGCGTGACTGCACACAACATTGACAGTGAGTGGAAGCTTCAATCATTTGCTTTAACGATACTTAAAGCGGTCACTAGGCACACCGCTAAAGCTTGCTTGAACAGTTTCTGTCTGTGGCAGACGACTGGAAAGTTCAACATAAAGTAACTACAGTCGGAACCGACAGTGCTGGAAACATGGTAGCTGCAGCGAGAAAGCTTCCTTTCGAGCACTAAACCTGTATTGCTCATATGTTACAGAGAACGATCACTGTTAGCCTTAGTGACAGCGGGTTTGTTGACGCTTGGGCTAGGTGTTGCAAGATGGTGGGCCATTTTAAACACAGCAACGCAAATACGGAGGAACTACGCAAGCAGCAAACATAACTTGGGAAACAGAGAGAGCAACTAATACAGGACATTTCTACAAGATGGAACTTGTGGCTCACCATGATCTCTCGTCTCCTGAAGAACCAGGAGGCTGTGACGGCTACTTTGGCCGGACAGAAGCACAAGTTAGTCAAGTTGACAACATCCGAGTGGGACAAACTGCAGAAGCTGGAGACGATCCTTGAACCATGCAGGTAAAAGCACAAAAACCATTTAGGTTTTATTATTAAAAATGAGATAGTTTTTTTTTCTTACTTTATCTTTTGTGCAGCTTTTTTTAACTGACCATGCCATATAACTAAGTGCAATATCTTAGTTACTTCTGATGGATGATACTACATAGCAACAACTACCATCGGTGTGTGAATGGGTGTCAATGGGTAGGTGTGACACGCAGTGTAAAAGCGCTTTGAGTAGCCGGAAGACTAGAAAAGTGTTATATAAGCTCAAGTCCATTTACCATTTACTAATAATTACAATAGAATACCTACAAGAACATATGTAAATGTTTTATTCAACAGTGTGATGTGCATAAAGAGAGAAACACTTTAGTTCACCCTTTTCATATCATTTCTTACCTCTGGCACCTCTGAAAGGTGAGGTTGGAGAACGAGACTTGGATCTTGACTCTCTTGACTCAGTGTCTGAAATAATATAACAGTAAAATATCAGATAAACATCCATTTGATAAGTAGTTTGTTCACAAAATAACAGATAAATCATTTGTATTTCATCTTCTCTTGTCTCATGATTTAGATATTTAGCAGATGCTCTCATTGTACCTAACAGTCATACAGTCTTAGTAACAACCTATCAATCTAAATAAAACATGGTTATCATATCTCACCTCTTCCAGATATTTGTATTTCATCTTTCATGATTTGAATATTTAGCAGATACTCTGATCGTGTAGCATCTAATTACCATATAGTCTAAGTAAACTATCAAACTAAATAAAAATGTTTTCATATCTTACCTCTTCCACCTGGGGTAGGTCTGAATGAAGGAGACCTGAACCTTGGATCCCTGGACTCTGTGTCTGGAAAATTACAATAAAATATCAGACAGACATACGTTTGGTGTGTACAAATGAGAGCTAAATTATTTATATTTCATCTTCTCTTGTCTCATGATTTAGATATTTAGCAGAAGCTCTCATCTTTTAGCATCTAACAATCATACAGTCTTAGTAACAAACTATCAAACTAAATAAAACATGGTTATCATATCTCACCTCTTCCACCTCTGATAAATCTGAATGAAGGAGACCACCTGGATCCTGAATCCCTCCTCTCTGTGTCTCTTCCATCTTCATCCAGATCAGAATCATGTTCATCAAAACACAAATTTTCAGAGTCTGTGTCCATTAGTAACTCTAAGGCTTCTGCAGCCAAATACCATTTTGTGGGCGCCGGCATTATCGCGCAGTTCAATAGCTTCTAACTTACATATAAAGAGTGAGTGTAGTTTCAGACACGCGTAAACTCTGGTAAACTTTACTCTCTTTGTCTCCGGTTTCCCGCGGTTCGTCTTCTTCGCTTTTTTTGTGCCAAAAAGTCCTGTTCTATTTCACAATATCCGTCAGAGCACCCCTTTTTTGGGGGGGCTGTAGCAGCAGTTCTCACAAGGAGGCTGTTGACTTTTTTTTTTCTTCAGGTTTTTAAATTTTTGTGTGTTGTCCACGTAGCATAGAGCAGTTGTCTTGGGGGTGCCATCCGTAGCATTGGCTGAAGGCAATTAGCCTTACCCTTTGCAAGTGGGCTCTATGCGCGTAAGTACCCACCACCAGTAAACATGAAGATTGTAGAGTTGAGTTATTAAGATTTTGGGTAGGCAGTTCAGGTGGGTGAATGCTCCTTTTCTTTATCAGCCCTCTATATGGTTGTGGACTGTGTGTTGCACCAGATTTGTTTTACTTCTGGTGGTGACAGTTTTTTATGGTAAGGTGTATATTTTTGTGCTCAAAATGTCAGCCGAATACAGAAATCCTTTGGTTGCCAAGTTTTTTGCAACGTGCTTGTCGCAGAACATTGTCTCAATTTGCAAAGGCAGATTTGGTTGATTTAGGTGTGCATTTAGGTTGGAAAAAGCCTGAGCAAATCCCTTAAAAGGCTGAGTTGAGGGTCATTGTTGAGGGGTTGGCAGTTTCTGTAGTTGTATTGTAGGGCTGGACCCGAATATTCGGCTAGTCGAATATTCATTCGTCGGGTAGGCAATCAATTATTAATTTTGGGATTCAAATATTTGTTTTGTTTTTGTTTTTTTTGGGTACCTGATATTCCTATTGTTACGAGCTAACACACAGCTCCACAGCTAAAGGATATCCTTGCGCCTAACGCTAAGGCCAGTGAGCCCGTAATTTAATGCCTCTCCCTACGTGTTGCATAAACATGAATGTGTATCCTGCCTTCTCTGAATGTGTGTGCAACTGTCCTGTTTGTTTGAGCGGTGCGTGTAGGTGACTCACCCCAAAGAACCTTGTACGTGCCGCGACCAGCTCACTCGGACAGCCCGATCCACGGAGCCACTTGGGTATGATCTCCTCCGCCAGCCCTCTCTTTCATATCAGTTTAGTTCATGTTTTTAGAAGCACCCGTCAAGTGTTGAAACAAAAACAAACGTTACTTCAGATTCAGTCTCTCAGGTGTCAGCGTCCTCGTGGCATCTCTTCGACTCGAAACCAATTTCCCCCTGGCTCCTCTGCAGGTGCTGCTAATGAAGATTACAGAGACAGAGCCACCACACCCCCCTCAGGTGTGTCATCAGTACTGACCCTGCTTCTCTTCCTTCTAACCACGCCTACCGCTAAAGACCCTGAAGTGAATCCTCCTAACACCTTATCATAACACCTATCCTCACAGCGGTCAGTGAACGTCACACTTCAGTTCACCTTGGCCGTTTAAGGGAAAACAAAATGCTGAAGACTTCAGCTGTGTAGGAACACTTTAAATTACGGTAAGTGAAGACAAAACAAAGGCAGTGTGCGATAGAGACTGTTTTGCTCTGTCGGACAGTGCACGCCCATTCACACTGGATCCGTTTCTGGAACGTCAGCGAAGTGGAGTGCACCCATAATCAGCTGTACACACATCACAGCTACAAGGTCTCGCAGGAATATAGGGAAAAAAGTGCAAACAACATGTTGCTTTGTCTTTCTAAAGATGATTTGGTGTTCATTTGGTACCTGTTTTGACGTAGTGTTGATAAAGTGATTAACAATACGATCGCGAGACCGTATATTGTGTTTTATTTTGTAATTGATCGGCTGTTCTGTGCGTTTCCTTGTCTGAGTTCCTTTATGGGCTGTCATATTCTGTCCAGCTTGATGCATGCCTGCAACGTACTCCAGCGAAAATAGACTAGCAGCGTATATGACACAGAGTGCCGTTGGTGGCACGCACCGGAGACGGACCGCAGTGCAGTGTGAACACAATGATTGACTAGAGTGAAAGCTAAGTACACCGTAGTGTGCGCCGCTGACGGACCGCTGGAGTTGGTAAGAGAGGGGAAAGCTCTGGTTTGCCAGGGCAGACTGTTGTTGGTTATGATGGATTTGAGGTTGCTGGTAATTTGCGCTTGTTGCCCAAGTTCAATGAGGAGGATCCGGACACATTATTTTCTTTGTTTGAGCGGGTTGCAAATGCAAGTAGTTGGCCTGATGCTGACCGCACCCTAATGCCACAGTGTGTAAACACGGGTAAGGCTCAGGAAGCATATTCTGCCCTTAGTCCTGTTGATTGCATTGATTATGCTAAGGTAAAGGCTGCAGTTTTGAAAGCCTATGTATTGGTTCCTGAGGCATATACACTGTAAGACTGTTGCTGTGATAATCACAGTATTATACTGGCAGCTGGTTGCCAGTATAATACTGTGATGTACTTCACAGTAATGTTACTGTAATTGCAATTACAGTATAGTTTTGATTACTGTGAAGTCAAATACAATACAGTACTGTACTTGTTAACATTACTGTGAAATTGAATACAGTTCAGTACTGTATTTGTGATTGTTACTGTGAAATTCAAAACAATACAGTACTGTACTTTTTAATGCTGCTGTGAAATTGAATACAGTTCAGTATTGTATATGTTAATGTTACTGTATTCATTATAACAGTGCTATACTGCAGAACCTACCGCTACTGAAAATCTGTTGCCAGTATATTACTGTACATAAAATATAGTTTATTTAGCTAAATGATGATAATATTTGTCAACCTCAGTTCAGTGTTACAAAGCTCTTAAAAAATATTACATAAAACAACAACAAATAAAACAATTACAAAACATGAACATACATAACAGCAGGCCTGACCAAAAGAAACGGACAGACCAAGGATGAGGGACAAAATATTTACTCAGTTACTATATCTGAAGAAAGATTACATTGCTTTCACTAACACAAGTAAAAACATTATGGTAATATTCACAGGTATTCAATCTTTGGTACGTCCACATATTGCCTTAATTAAAGCTTGTATTCTTTCTGGCATTAATTCTAAAAATGTGTACAAAATTTGAGAATCCACAGTGATGTTGTCCTGTGATGTTATATTATATGTTCCTATTTCAAATATTCCCATAGATCGGAATGCTTTTCCCCACAACTTTAAGCCAGATGGGTTGGTATGCCTCTGTAGAATAGAGCGGTACTTCTCTTTGGTCAGTGTGTTGTTGATCCTCTACAAGTCACTGAGTTCGATAGGCGAAACAGCTCCAAACCTGAATGTTGCCACCACTTTATCTAGAATTGGTAAAAAGATACAGAAATTTCCCTGCTGATGACTCAAAGAAAGTCATGAGCAGTTAAACGACCATGACGGCAGTAACATTCGGGTTTGGGGATGTTTGTTTATTCTGGAGTCATTGGCTTGCACAGGATCAGCTACACACTAACCAAAGATAAGTATTACTCTATTCTACAGAGGCCATAGCAACCCCAACCACAGGCTGTAAATAAGGAAAAAGTAGATATATATTTTAAAAAAAAGGAAAAATATGATCTACCTTCAAATACACTGTATCAACAAGTATTTTGTTCGTTTTAATGAATTAAGAAAAAAAGACAGCTTTTTTTGTCAAATGTAACTGTAAAATGCAGACAATCCCCCCCCAATCCTATGCTAGAACAAGTACAGCTGACAGGTCAAGAGTTCCATGTTTTAAACACAACAGGAATATTTTTTTTAAAACATTAAAGATGCAACTTTTGAAATGAACACTATAACAGCATCAAACAACTATTAGAATGATGTAAAGCTATCTTTCTGTGTGTTTAGTTTCCAGTTTGTTGTGGTCAGCCTCAGCGCGCCGGGTAAATAGTCTACTGAAATTTGATTCAAACTCATTTCAGACAGGAAATAGGAAATGCAGTTGCTGAATCTGGATTCATTTTAGATCTTAAAAGTCAAAATTTCAAACTTTGTACCTCAAGAAGACAGTGATTGATGGGCCCAATGACAGACGGTTGTGGCTCAGGAGACAGAGCAGGTCATGGTCAGACCTTGTATGAAAAGCTCCGCCGCCATTGGTGTGTAAATGTGTGTATGTGAATGAGAAACAAAACATTGTAAAGCGCTTTGGAAAAGAGGATATATTAGTGCAGTCCATTTACCATGTAGGTGCAGGTGAAATATCTACTGGCTGAAAATGTAGCATACAGCTGCTCTAATGGGGCCATATGGTTCAAAGGCCCTCTATTGAACTCTAATAGTTTTGCCAGTCAAAGTCTAAAAAGTCCTTGAGAAAGGATGCAACTCGGGGATTCACAGCTGTAACCTTTCGCTGGACTGTCTTACCACTCCTTCGGCTGACCTGGACCCTTGAAGTGCATTTGGTGTTGTCTGAGTTTATCCTCACAATAAACCTGTAAAACAAGAAACAGTCTGTTTCAAGGGAAACTCTTTTTGTCAGTGTGATAAGGTAGATCCTAAAATGTAAATCATTTTGTCTTTGTTGATTATGTGTGCTGTTCCACAGCAGACTGCTCTGAGGCGAGTTTAACAATGGATATTTATTGCTTGTTTGCTTTTCTTTATTTTAAATGGGTAGTTAAAATAGTTCATAAGAGGGCTCAAGACTATATTTGGGAAAGTAGCTGTCAGGTATACACGCTAGCTTCGCCTGACCACTCTCTCAAATGTTAGGCTAAACCATGTAACATCAACACATAAAAACAACAGATAAATTGCGATCACAGCCAGATAACGTCACTGTTTAGTCATAATCTGTCTGCTGTAAAACTTTAACGTAACTCACCGAACTCCTGTGTGTGCAGGCTGACACTGAGGATTGGTTTCTCTTCCCGGCGGCTCGGTGTCTCTTCCCGGCGGCCCGGTGTCTCTTCCTGGCGGCTCGGTGTCTCTTGCCGGCGGCTCGGTGTCTCTTCTCGGTGTCTCTTCTCGGTGTCTCTTCCCGGCGGCTCGGTGTCTCTTCTCTGTGTCTCCTCCCGGCGGCTCGGTGTCTCTTCCCCGCGGCTCGGTGTCTCTTCAGCGCAGCTCTGTGTCCGAACGGGAAAAAGACAATTTAAACGTTGACCCACAACAAACAACACATATATAACATTAGAAAGACAATACGTCACTGATGTCCAACTCTTCTTGTTCCACACTCGGTTCCACTGTCAAAAAGCCGTACTAGCTGTGTAATGTAACTAGCTAATGTTAGTAAATGAGACCAACACACCGTAGAATAACATTAAAGAACGACGTCGTGGATATCAAATCTTTCTGATTCTCACGTTTTCCAAATGAACAACACTAACTATCTAACCTTACCTTTAGTAAAGTGATCCACACCGAAGAACACTAACTTGTAAAGATGATTGTCAGCAGCCATAATGTTATAGAAACCCCCTGTCACTAAATCTCAAACCACCTAACTCTTTAAAATAAACATAAACCTCAAATAATTGTTTTTAATGTAAATAGAATACTTTAAAGTAAAAACGGAGTCAAATCTGGAATTTTATATCATATAAAACTCAATTAAATTTCCAGATAGCTAGAATCACAATTTAGGAGAGATGGCTAAATCAGAGTAATGGTGATACATTAGCTTTAAGGCTAACTACAAATGTTAAGGTAACAGTAGTAATAAGTGGTTGAAAGACCTGACTTAACTGTTAAGATATGAACTAATGTTATCCTTATGAAAGTATTTTTAAAAATATAAAATGGTAATGGAATAAGATATATTTTACTTACATATTTTTGTGAAGTCACAGCCTTTGCATCAAAGTCCCGCCGTCTTCCCAGTCTTCCCCCCCAAAAATGTTCAAACCCAGCTTTTCTGTGATTGGTCTATTTTTCGCGGGCAGATCAGGTACTGTAAATGGATTAACAAAGGGCTCAAACTACTGTGATATCCACACAGTCTGATAATATTTACCCAAAATGCATTGCAATTCACAGTACTGTACAGTGAACCCATTTTACAGTATCATACTGTTCATATTAAAGTATAATATTGTGGCATTCACGAAAAAGGGTTACAGTATAGGCAAAGATTTAGAAGCTGGAGCAAAGGTGATGGACAGACTCACTTAAGAGTTTGCACGGAATATTTCAGCTCACTTTGCACGCTGGTGTTCTGCCTCTGAGGTAGATCATTACGATGATTTGTGTAACCTTATTGTATTGGAACAATTTAAGAACACTGTTCCACACCACATTGCTGTACACATCAATGAGCGTAAAGTTAAGACAGCTTCAGCAGCTGCAATGCTGGCAGATGAGTATGTGTTGACTCATGCATGTAGCTCAGAATGGCGCTGGGGGGTTAGAGACAATGTAGAGTTCAGTCCAGGGAAGTCTCTTGGGACTAATCAGGGTTCTCAGGCCAGTGTAAGAAGTGTACCGGGTACAAATGGTAGATTTGATCCAGGAAAAGTGTGCCATTCATTTAAAAATAAGGGTCACTGGTAGGGGGAGTGTCCAATTTGCAGGTCAGAACAGAACCCGGCCAAGAGTGTATGTGAAATCTGCTGGTCTGGTGGATTCAATGTCATCAGTGCGGAGGTAAGTGGAGTCAGAAACATCTCCCCAAAGGGGGTTGATGCTATGCTCCTTTCATGTCACATGGGTTTGTGTCTCTGAATGATGGTGAGATGAAACCTGTAAGTATTTTGAGGGATTCAGGGGCATCCCAGAGTTTCATTTTGGATTCGCTGGTTGTTGTTTTTACAGCCCTCCAACTTTAATATCTGTCACATAAAGGGTAAGGATAACATGATGGCAGATGCTCTTTCTACAGCAGTAATTTGATGTTTATGTCGACCCAAGTGGGTTTCGTTTTTTTTTTTATGGGGGGGAGGTGTGACGGCCCTGGCCATGGTGTTTTGCCTGGTACTGTTGTTGTTTGGTGTTTCAGGTTTTTGCATCATTTGTTGGTTGGTGGTGGCAGGCCTGCTGGTTGTTGGGAGACCCGCCCACCTACCTGGTGATTGCAGATGGGCTTCACCTGAGTATCAGGGCATATAAGCCAGGCTGCCACAGCTTGCTGGCTCTCTTCCTCTGGACAGCCTAGACTAATTACCTTCTGCCACAATTTTTATTTTTTTTGTGTGTTGTTTGGAATAAACTATACCTCAGTAGCAAGTTGACTGTGTTGACCTCCATTGAATGTTAGGGCTGACACGAGCTGGTCGTAACAACAGTAAACTGCAGTCACTGGAAATTAAAAAGGAGTGTGTCCAGGCTCATCTTAAACCCGACATGTAAAATAATTGCAGTTTTTATTTGATGAAGACACTGGATGAAAAGTCAGAAGGTCAACAAAGGGATTATGAATGACTTTGAAGGGGAACAGGACAGTGCTTACCAACTTTGGCAAACAATCCACCAGAGTGCTGTGGAAACCTCATGGTGGCACTGTGTGCGCGTGTGTGCTACCGATCATTCCTCGTGTTGAGCATTGGTGGTTCAGTGGTAGAATTCTTGACTCCGGCGCAGGGTCCAGTTGCGAATAGCTGTAACAGAAAATCAGCCAATAGGATTAAAGTGTTTTTTTTTTTTAAATCCAAGGTGTTCGAATGCTTACTAAGAGTGTGGGTTCAAAGCCCCACTGAGACATCAGACATGAGATTTAGGCTATGATTGTAAATCATTGAAAATACTTCCGGATTTAAAGTTATTTCAAACTGCGCATGGGAAATTCGATTGTTGTAGTTTTTAACAGGTTGTTATGATGTCACAATTGCCTCTACTTGACGAAAATACAAATCCACCAAATTGCCAGTATAGAAAGTTATTTTATTCATCAAAATAGTTTTATTTGACTAGCAAGTTACAATATTCAGATATTTACATTTTTTAACATCATATCAACAGAAACACCTATTAACTATTATCAACACACTCATTAAAAAGGGGACATCTGCCTTATGCTGGCATGGGTGCCAGTAGGAATGCAGTGCAGGGGAAGGAGTGAGGTATAGGAAAAAGGGGAGTAGGGTGGCATAAGTAAACACTTTCATATTTACATATATACATACATCTATTCAAAAATTAAATTTCATTTACACAGAATACGATACAATAATTATATAAAAACTTGGAATACTTTACTGCTTCCTTTCATCCACCCATCTTTGTCTCTCTGACTCATAGAAAGGAGACGCATGAAACTCTTTCCAGCTCATCTCTCTGGCCAGTCCACAAAGAGTACACTTCAGAAGGGCAGTAGATATATATCCACTATATAGCCACTCCTGGGAAGCCCGAATGGATGTATGAGCTGTTCGGCACCTGTTTCAGTTCCAGGTGACAGAATCTGCAGAGGCGGCCGGCTTGATGGGGGTCTGGCAGTTTCCTTTTTTTTTTTTTCCACCTTCTCTTCCACACATTTTTTGGTTTCCTCCAGCTCCCTCTGGAAGAAATCTGTATTTACAAACTGCTCAAAGGGCATCTTGGCATCTGAAAGTCCCTCAGCAGCATAACTCTGATGCACCTTCTTTGAGCAATAGAAATAGCGCACAGGCCCCTGTTGGTAGAAAATGTGGCTGGAGGATCCATCAGTCTCGTATCAAGACTTGGGCTGTCCGCTGGCAAGACACGTCTTTGTCTGCCTTCTGCTCTGGCTGGGGCTGTTGTTGCTGTTGCTGCTGCTGCTGCTGCTTTTCCAAGATGCCCTCCACAGTTTTCTCAAGGGAGTCTTGGGTTAGAGGTGTGGACTGGGCAGGTGTAGGGGGCTTGACAACAGCTGCCTCCATGGTGACCATTTAAGCGTTTAACTCAGTGGAGACATGAGTGTCAGTGACCCAGTGAGCCTGGTGGAAATGGGACCCCTCCTGCTGTGATGTACCTCTGACAGGGAACCAGATTGAGACTTTGGCACCTTCACCTGGTATGTGGTTCAGCTGAAGAGTTCCTCCGTACCTGTACATTATGCCCTCGGAGAGTTCAGGGTCACTGAGGCACCCACGGAGAATGTGCACTCTCTGTATTCTCTGTATTCTCCAAGTGACTCAGGACTCTCTCCACTCTGTCCAGCAGCTCTGTTGGTTGTGGTATTTTAATCTTGCAGTGCTCCTGTGTGTGTTGTTTAGTGGGATTGGCTGGATGAATACCACAGAACCTATAGGCATCCTGGAGCCTTTTTAGGTCTTCCTGATCTACAACACAGAAGGCATCAGAGACGAGCTGGCAGAAAGTGATGCTCAGAGGTGCACTCCTGTGAAAAGCGCCTCAGACAGTGAAACAAGTCCAGTTATACAACAATGTTGTTATTGTAATGTGACTGTGAGGCACAGGTGTTTAACTGCCTTCCAGTGGCAATCCAGCAACAATGGACGGGGTAGTCTTCCAGGCATCCCAGTGCAGATGTTCACCAAGGACGCAGTTGGGGATCTTAAACGCAGCACAGCAATCCCTAATGTAAGGCACAAAGACACAGAAGAATTAAAAAAAACATTGAAAATAAAATTATTTTTATTTAATTACAGAAAACATTGTCAGTTTGAATGAGATTGAAAACAGAAGATGGCTCTGCTCACCTGTCCATCCAGTGGTAGCCTGCCTTTTTCACTCCGGCATTGCTGTACCTCTTGGCCATCCCCTGGTACATTGCCTCCAAGGACCTCTCAGTATCAGACTGAACCATCACGCAGGAAACAATGAGGCAATTTTTATTCATCACAGCATAACTGGACATCACCCCAGAGGCCAAGGTCACCTTCCTTGCCACTTTTCTGGTGTGGTCAGACCTGAAAACATGCCCAAATGTTCTTTGAAGGAGCCTGGACATAGCTGGCTCTTGATGTTTAAACTCCTCTAGCAGGCAGTCAGTCAGGTAGAAACCGGACAAAGAGACTCCACCCCAGCCATCCTGCTTGTCATATGGCCCAAAAGCGCGTGGCTGGATTTTTTTTCTCAGAAACTGCCCAATGGTCCTCTGACCACACACTCCAGCCTCAGCATCTTTGACATTCTCTATGGCTTGAAGGTATGCCAGGTGAGCTCGCTCATACTTCAGGTGCATGAGCTCATTCACCTGGTTGGCCATATCCGTGCTTGGGCAGTTTCTCCAGCCATCGCGGACTGTCAGCGAACCAGTTCTTTCGACAGACCTTGCAGTAGAGTTGTGAGGAGAGGATGAAATATTGACCGCTGGTGCCGACAATCACCCGAGGCCTGCCCACCCCTGCATAAACTACCTGTGGATGAGGACAGCCATGGAGACAGGGCAAGATGTAATTGTTCCTCAACCTGAGTCACTCTCAGGTTTCCAAATAAAAAATGGGTGGAGCTGAAATAAGTTGGGGGATGGGAGCTCAGCCACCGAATCTATGAGCTCCGAATCCAGAGCTTCTGGTGCTGAGAACAGCTCCAGCTGCTCATGTCATGGTCATGCCCAGGCACAGGAACAGGGGGCTGAGCCAACTAGGGTTTAAAAAAAGAAAGACTATAGAACACAAATATTTATTATTATTTTGGCTCAGATAATTATTAAAAGTTGCATAGTTTCAAGCAGAATATGTTAGTGTCAGGAGTCAGAAAAATGGAGGGAATGTTTACATTCTCTATGTTTTCACCATCTTCAGCACTGTCTTCAAGTCTAACTTACTTTTGTGCAGAGGTGCAAGCAGCACTTGTACTCCCAACTTTGCCAATCTGTTCATGGGTCTGTGGGAAAATAGATATATCTTTAACAATAAACCTTTTGCAAACAATATCCTGTTCTTTAAAAGGTACATTGATGAGATATTTACGGGGTTCAAAGGCTCAGAGGATGAAATTAAGAAATTTAGTGATATACAGTGGGTACGGAAAGTATTCAGACCCCTTTACATTTTTCACTCTGTTTCATTGCAGCCATTTGCTAAAATCAAAAAAAGTTCATTTTATTTCTCATTAATGTACACTCAGCACCCCATCTTGACAGAAAAAAAACAGAAATGTAGACATTTTTGCAAATTTATTAAAAAAGAAAAACTGACATATCACATGGTCATAAGTCTTCAGACCCTTTGCTCAGTATTGGGTAGAAGCACCCTTTTGAGCTAGTACAGCCATGAGTCTTCTTGGGAATGATGCAACAAGTTTTTCACACCTGGATTTGGGGATCCTCTGCCATTCTTCCTTGCAGATCCTTTCCAGTTCTGTCAGGTTGGATGATGAACGTTGGTGGACAGCCATTTTCAGGTCTCTCCAGAGATGCTCAATTGGGTTTAGGTCAGGGCTCTGGCTGGGCCAGTCAAGAATTGTCACAGAGTTGTTCCGAAGCCACTCCTTTGTTATTTTAGCTGTGTGCTTAGGGTTATTGTCTTGTTGGAAGGTGAACCTTCAGCCCAGTCTGAGGTCCTGAGCACTCTGGAAGAGGTTTTCTTCCAGGATATCTCTGTACTTGGCCGCATTCATCTTTCCTTCAATTGCAACCAGTTGTCCTGTCCCTGCAGCTGAAAAACACCCCCATAGCATGATGCTGCCACCACCATGTTTCACTGTTGGGATTGTATTGGGCAGGTGATGAGCAGTGCCTGGTTTACTCCACACATACCGCTTAGAATTAAAGCCAAAAAGTTCAATCTTGGTCTCATCAGACCAGAGAATCTTCTTTCTCATAGTCTGGGAGTCCTTCATGTGTTTTTTTGGCAAACTCTATGCAGGCTTTCATATGTCTTGCACTGAGGAGAGGCTTCCGTCGGGCCACTCTGCCATAAAGCCCCGACTGGTGGAGGGCTGCAGTGGAACTTTCTCCCATCTCCCTACTGCATCTCTGGAGCTCAGCCACAGTGATCTTTGGGTTCTTCTTTACCTCTACCTTTACAGGTGTGTGCCTTTCCTAATCAAGTCCAATCAGTTTAATTAAACACAGCTGGACTCCAATGAAGGAGCAGAACCATCTCAAGGAGGATCAGAAGAAATGGACAGCATGTGAGTTAAATATGAGTGTCACAGCAAAGGGTCTGAATACTTATGACCATGTGATATTTCAGTTTTTCTTTTTTAATAAATTTGCAAAAATTTCTACATTTCTGTTTTTTTTCTGTCAAGATGGGGTGCTGAGTGTACATTAATGAGAAATAAAATGAACTTTTTTGATTTTAGCAAATGGCTGCAATGAAACAAAGAGTGAAAAATGTAAAGGGGTCTGAATAGTTTCCGTACCCACTGTACATAAGTAGCACACACCCACTTTGCATTTCACCATGGAATATAGTCCTGATAGTTGATTTCTATGAATGAAACTAGGAGATTGGAGACATCTATTTATAGAAAAGAAACTGACAGAAACACCTTCTTACACTCGACAAGTTTCCATCCCCATCATATGGTTAATAACATTCCATATGGTCAGTTTGTAAGACTGAGAAAAATATGCAGTAAAGATGAGGAATATGAAACTCAGGCTCTAGAAATGTCCCAACGATTTAGACTAAGAGGATATGACCAAACACTCATTAACCAGGCCATGGAAAAAGCCAGAGGAAGAGACGGAGGAATTATTAAATTGCCCTGCTAAACTCACTGAAAACATGAGTACTTTTGTGTCCGAGTATTCTACAGCGTCCATGCAGGTCAAACAGATAAACAACAAACATTGGAAAATCCTAGAATGTGACCCAAGCCTGAATCACCTTACGTCTTCAAGGCCTCGCTTCTGCTTCAGGAGAGGCAGGAACATCCGGGATTCTGTTGTCAGCTCTTTATATAAAGGAACCTACACAAACCAATTGGCTTTCTAAACAAGTGTATGGTAACTACAGATGTGGCAGATGTGCGCACTGTTCAAACACTCTTGACACTAAAACATTTCATCATCCTCACTCAGGAAAGAAATATGACATAAAATAATTCATAAACTGCCTTTCTACCCATGTTGTCTACACCCTGAAATGCCCATGTGGCCTGATGTATGTAGGCCAAACCAAGCGTAACTTAAAGCTAAGAATCGCGGAGCATAAGGCTGCCATCAGAAATGGTAACATGGATTATGCCATTGCTAGGCACTATAAGGAGAAAAACCATGGGTCTGCTATCACCCTCCAACACATTGGCATTGAAAGAGTGAGGCTTAAACCTAGAGGGGGCAATTTGATTAACCAACTTTTAAGAAGGGAGGCATTTTGGATTTACGAACTGAACACAATTGAACCACATGGACTCAATGAAGCACAGGACTTGAGCTGTTTTTTGTGTGGCTAATTATTATATCTTGTCTCCTTTTTCAGGGAATGAGAAGTGAGAAGTGAGGACTCTCCCTATGAAGACTCATAGGGAGAGTTTAGCCACTAGGTCCTATCTCACTCCCCCTTCCTGTTAAGACGGAGAGGGACAGATACAGTAATGTACGGTGGCCCTGAAGTGCAAAACACAACAACAAATAAGAAAACACAACGACAAATCACAAAACACAACCACAAATCAAAAAACACAAACACAAATTACAAAACACCACAACAAATTGAAAAACACAACCACAAATTACAAAACACAACCACAAATAAGAAAACACAACAACAAATCAAAAAACACAACCACAAATTACAAAACACAAACACAAATCAAAAAACACAATGACATTAACTTGAACCGGAAAAGGTAGGTACCTGCAGTCAACAAGGATCGTCGCTGATTGGACGAACGTAATGTCCGTCTTTTTAACCGGAAGCAGCATGCTTCTGCGAGTTGATTTCAAAACATGAGCGAAACCGGAGAATCAGACTTTCTACTCTCAGAGAATATTTTGATGCAGGCCATACATATGAGGTGATATTGGATATGCTGTCAACTTTTCACAACATTCGTATTAGTATCCGTACGCTAAAGACATGTTTAAAAGAAGCAGGTTTGTACAGACGACGGAACTATTCTCCAATAGCCGAGGTTCAGGCTGAGCTGCAGGGGCCCGGACAACTCTTCGGCTATCGGACTATGTGGCAAGTTCTTCAACAAAAACACAAACTACGTGTGAAACGAGAAGTATTAATGAGCTTGTTGAAACAACTAAATCCACATGGGACGGCTTTGAGAACATGCCGGAGGTTTACAAGACACACGTATCATTCCATGGGTCCGAACTACGTATGGCATGCAGATGGCTATGACAAACAGAAACCCTTTGGATCGGCCCTCTCAGGATGTATAGATGGCTTTTCAAAAAAAATAATGCGGCTTGTTTGTGGAACTACTAACAACAACCCATCTGTCATCACGCACAATGATATTAATTGTATATTAAAAGTGCTGCCGTGATCCCATTGAGATTCAGAACTGACCTCGGAACAGAACATGGGACAATTGCAGCAACACAATGTGCCCTCCGCCATGCACATACGGACTACTATGGAGGCTCGTCAAGCCACAGTTACGGCTCATCAACAGGGAATCAGCGTAGCGAGTCCTGGTGGTCCTTTTTCAGAAGAGGATGGTATGTAACTATGTATTGCCTAGTGATCAGATCAATTATTCAATATTCACTATTATGAATTATTGTTTTCAGACAACTCTTTAAAATGCTGATAACATTCCTCATCTCAGCCCTCTAGATTATTCAATCAATTAAACATTTCTCCTCGTGTAAAAAAACAAAACAACAACAACTTTGCATTTAATGTATTCCTAGGTCTCTATTTTGGATGGACCTGTTTGGAGACCTAAGAGACTCTGGACACTTCAACGGTTGCCGTGAACACCAGTGCTTACTGAGATTCTGCTTCAGTAATGTTCTGCAGAAAGCCCTGGATGAATGTACGGACCTCTGGAACAAGCACAGGGTTCGACCATCCAGACTTGCCTTATGTCCTGGAGGGATTCCAAACGAACTCTATTTGTTGCCTCACAGGTAATCCACATCAACTCAGAGTTAAATGATCATAAACTGAATATTGCAAATTGCACTGAACTTGTTATGGTAACTATATTTGGATTATTGTATATTTTTGTAAATTATAGTATTTAATATAATTTATAGGCTAGTTGTCCTGCCTTTGTTTACTTTCACATTTCTGTATCAACAAGCAAACACATCTTATTAACAATGGCCATTTCAAACTACATTTCTAATATCTGGTTAAAAAACCTTTTCATAATTCTATTTTCTGAATTTGCAGGTTTGGTTCAAGGGACTGTGGATTTGCTGTTGAAGACAGGGAACTAAATGTGTTTCCGGAGGCCAGGCAAACAATTGATTCGTGCAGTGACCCAGACATTCAGGTTTATCTACAACAGGCTGTGGAACAAAATGGATTACAGCAGCCACAAAATAGCTGGGCTATAGATGTGGACTATACTGAAGCCCTTACCACATATTCCATGTTACAGTAAACCTATAGCTGAGAAAAAGTGTTTCTGCTTTAGCAGGAGATGGCTTTACATTACATACATTACTGATTGGACTGTAAGTACTTATATTTTGGGAACTACCGAGTCTTAATTGTGAACTGACATAAGTGGCATAAAGGGTTTTAATTGTTAATAAAAGGATGATCTACCAAAATTCTCAAATGTGGTACTATTCAATTTTCAGGTTTGGTAACTGGAATTCTTGCAAGCACAAAATATTTTATTCTGTGTGAACTGATATCACTATTTACACTACATGTAGAACATCTAGTAGACAGTTTCCTTGTATAGTATGCCATGTTAACAGCAGATACTGTGTATTAATGCTACAGAAGTCACAAGCTAAATAATTCTCAACAAATTACACAATTGACATCTGTACACACCAGTATTTTACCCTCAAAAGGTATTTGTTTTATTTATTGAAAACCAACATATGTTGCTGGAAAAAAATGCAGAATACATCATATTTGTTAGTAAATAAAATGTCATAGCATTTTTTTTGAATGAGAGTAAGCCATGAAAACAAAGACACAGCAAATTAAAAAACAAGGAGCTAAAACTTAGGACAAGAACCGTGAAGTGTGAACTGTCTCCAAGGTTTGAAAACATCTAAATACATTAACAGATCTGGGGCCCGTTTCTGAAAGAAGGTTTTGTGTAAACTCTGAGTCAGTTAACCCTGAAATGAGGGAAACTCTGGGTATTCCGTTTCAGAAGAGGAGGTCACTCAAACCCGAGAAAGAGGGGTAACTCCAGCCCGTTTCAGAGGGAGAGGTTACTTTACCTCTGAGTTAGTTACTATGGTAACTGAGTCTGTGAATCTAACCTGGTCGGGAGCAGGTTTTCTTCAATGAACCCTGAGTTTCTCTAGGTCTCCTCCGTCTTTCAGAGCCAGAAACGCAATTTCATTTCCTCATTCTTTCATTCAGTCCGTATCACCCCGTGTTAGTGAAGATTTACCATTTGCCTGAATAAAAATCCAGGTTGTTTTAATATGATATGTTAAGATGAGATGAGATGAGATGAGATGAGATTCAACTTTATTGTCATTACACATATACAAGTATAGAGTAACGAAAATAGGTTTGGCATCTCACCAGAAGTGCAAATAAGCAGAAAGTGCAAGAGTCTGTGTTATGTACAGTAATTACAAAATTTACAGATGTAGACTAAAAAAAGTGAATTATTAGATATATCTGGATGGCTGGATTAATGGGATGCTATAAATATAAATAAATGCTATAAATATAAGTGTATTCTTAGGATTATAATATACAGATTAAGGTGCAGTGAGCATGCTATACTAATAATATACAGATTAAGATGCAGTGAGCATGTAAAGAATATGGACATAATATGAACATACTATAATACAATAACATACAGATGGATGAGAGATGTGTGTGTGTGACCAGGAGGAGTGGTGGGGGGATGATGGGTGTGAGGTGATATGCAGGGCAAAGGGGGGGGTCAGCAGGGGGCAAAGGGGGGGGTCAGCAGGGAGAGAGAGGGAGAGACAGAGTTCAGAGTTCGGGGGGTAGAGTTCAGTAGAGAAACAGCTCTGGGGAAAAAGCTGTTCCTCAGTCTGCTGGTTCTGGTCCGGAGGCTTCTGAAGCGCCTGCCGGAGGGCAGGAGGGTAAACAGTCTGTGGGCAGGGTGGGAGGAGTCTTTAAGGATGCCGTGAGCTCGCCGCAGACAGCGTTTTCTTTGGACATTCTCAGTGGCAGGAAGTGGACACCTTGTGATGCGCTGGGCGGTTTTTACCACCCGCTGTAGCGCCTTACGGTCTGTGACAGAGCAGTTTCCGTACCAGACTGAGACACTGTTGGTCAGGATGCTCTCGATCACACAGCGGTAGAAGTTCATCAGTACAGCTGAAGACAGGTGGTGTCTCTTCAGTGTCCTCAGGAAAAAGAGGCGTTGATGAGCCTTCTTAACCAGACTGGAGGTGTTAGTGGACCAGGAGAGGTCCTCTGTGATGTGGGTCCCCAGGAACTTGAAGCTGGAGACACGTTCAACAGCCATTCCGTTGATGTGAATGGGGTTGTGCGTGCTTCCTCTTTCTCTCCTGAAGTCCACGATGATCTCCTTCATCTTGCTGGTGTTGAGGAGCAGGTTGTTGTCAGCACACCAGGCGGCCAGATGCTGTACCTCCTCCCTATAGGCTGTGTCATCGTTGTTGCTGATGAGGCCAATCACCGCCGTATCGTCCGCAAACTTGATGATGGTGTTGGATCCATGTACAGGTCTGCAGTCGTGGGTGAAGAGGGAGTAGAGGAATGGGCTCAGCACACAGCCCTGTGGTACGCCTGTGTTGAGTGTGATGGTGGTGGAGCAGGTGTGTCCTGACCTAACATACTGGGGTCGGTTGGTCAGAAAGTCCATTATCCAGTGACGGAGGGAGGTGTTGAAGCCCAGGTCTCCGAGTTTAGTGTTTAACTTGGAGGGGATGACAGAGTTGAATGCTGAGCTAAAATCAACAAACAGCATTCGTGCGTATGTGTTGTTATTGTCCAGATGTGTGAGCACAGAGTGCAGCACAGTGGAAACTGCATCCTCTGTACTCCTATTGCTGCGGTAGGCAAACTGGTATGGGTCCAGTGTGGGTGGGAGGCAGTTTTTCAGGTGTGCTAGGACCAGTCGCTCAAAGCACTTCATTATGATGGGTGTGAGTGCTACAGGGCGGTAGTCATTCAGGCCTGTCGGGCTGGAGTGTTTCGGCACTGGGACAATGGAGGTGGCTTTGAAGCATGCTGGCACAGCTGCTTGGGTGAGGGACAGGTTGAAGATGTCCGTAAAAACCCCAGTGAGCTGCTCCGCACATGCTCTAAGCACGCGCCCGGGGGTGCCGTCTGGACCAGCAGCCTTTCGAGCGTTGATGGTGCAGCGTGGACGTCTGTGGAGGTGAGTGAGAGGGGCTGGTTGTCTGCAGGAGGTCTGGTCGTGGTCTGCGTCTCTCTGTTGTCTCTATCGAAACGTGCATAAAAGTGATTTAGCTCGTTCAGGAAGGAGACATCTGTGGTTATCGGGGTGGAGTTTCTGGGTTTATAATCACTGATGGCCTGGATGCCCTGCCACATGTGTCTGGGGTCGGAGTTGGAGAAGTGCTCCTCTACCTTCAGCTTGTAGCAGTGCTTGGCCTTGATGATGCCCCTCCTCAGGTTTGCCCTGGATACGCTGTAGGCCATTGCATCATCTGATCTGAAGGCGGTGTTGCGGGCCTTCAGCAGGAGACGCACCTTCTTATTCATCCATGGCTTCTGATTTGGGTACGTGGTGATCTGCTTCCATGTTGTAACACTGTCGATGGTGGTATTGATATAATCCAGCACAGAAGAAGTGTAGGTGTCAATGTCTGTGTGAGAGCCCAAGGTAGCCTGAGAAGCAAACATACTCCAGTCTGTGTGATGGAACTTGTCCTGAAGTACAGAGTCTGTCCCCGCTGGCCACACATCGTTGTCACTGATGGCTTCACACGTTGGATGAGTGGGGAGTACTTGGGGATGAGGAACAAAGAAAGATGGTCTGACTGTCCCAGGTGGGGGAGGGGGGTCGTGGTGTAGGCTTCTGCGATGTTTGTGTACATATGGTCCAGAGTTTTGTTTCCTCTTGTATTGCAGGAAACATGCTGGTGAAATTTAGGGAGCACTGTCTTTAAGTTTGAGTGATTAAAATCACCTGCAACTATAAATGCAGCCTCCGGGTGAGCAGTCTGTTGTTTACTGATAGCGGTGTAAAGTTCCTTCATAGCAGCTTTTGCATCGGCATCAGGGGGGATGTAGGCTGCAGTTACAATAGTGGAGCTGAGCTCCCTTGGCTGATAGAAAGGTCTACATTTAACCATGAGAAACTCAATGTTAGCTGAGCAGTGTCTCCCAATAATGACAGAGTCTGTACACCAAGCTTTGTTAATATAGATGCACAGCCCTCCTCCTCTGGTCTGTCTGTCCGGAGTGTGTGGCGACCGGCTAGCTTGATAGCATCGTCCGGTACTCCGTTGTTTAGCCATGTTTCCGTGAAGATCATGACATTACAGTCCATAAGTCTCTTGCTGTGGATGATGCGAAGTCGTAACTCGTCCATTTTGTTCACCAAAGACCGCACATTAGCGAGGAAAATGCTGGGTAACGGGAGACGGTGCGGTGTTAGCTTTAGCTTAGCTCTTATACCTCCGCGCTTCCCCCGCCTTTGTTTACGGTCTCGACGCCGCCTGCGAGCACTTCCGCCCGGCCGGGTAGAGTGCGTAGCCTCGGGTGTTTTGGCGATCTCGGGTATGAGTCGAAGATTGTTGATTAGATCGTCAGGGAGGTGTATTCCAATATCCAAAAGTTCCTGTCGGGTGTAGTTCCGTGCGAACAGACCCGAAATTAACAATAAAATTACCGCAAAATTGCAAATCTGAGAGAGACGCTGGGCCTCGCGATGCGCTCGCGCCGCCATCTTGGTCTATGCTGGGGTGTTAGGGTGTTAGGGTGGCAATAGCCTACTACAGCGTGTAAAACTAACTATTTTATCGAACATGGCATGTCTTTAAGTCGGTATGAAGGGGCTGCATTACTCTGCAGGGAATTAGAGCCTAGGCTACATTAACGTCGGGAGATGTTCACTTATAAACTAAACAGGATACAGGTGAGAGGACAATTAGCCTATGTGTGTGAATACAGGATTATGTTGAGGATAAAGTTAATGCACATTCAAATAGACTCTGAATGAAGTTAACTATAAATTTATATGAGCCTATTATGTTATTATATTTCATGTTGTTAGGTGGGGGTTGTTTCTTCGTGAAATCGTGAAACAGACTGGAGATTATAACACCATTTAATCGGCCGAGGTCAGACAACTTCATCAAACAAGCATGCTTCCAAATCACTTGACTGACAAAGTGCTGACAAAGTAACAGTGTTCACAGTGCTGCTTATATTCTGTCAAAAAGGTGCAACCCACAAATTCCTTTCCATTTGGGTGCATCACCATAAAACTATAAAGATGACATGACACTGATTTGTATACGTAACAACTGTAGACTCTCTGTCTAGCAAACAGTTGCTGACAACATATGGTTCACCCATATAAGTTTACAGCTTCAGACACCTAAAGGTAGGAGTGTTAACACGTGGTAGACAGACTTGAATAATACATTTCACGAAGTTACCAAGATTAATGAATTTCATGAAAATTCGTACTAACACATGTTGAGCTGTCGATTTTCTTCTGCTGGATTGCATCTTAATGAAAATAAATTGTATAGGTTTAATAGCCTTCCATTCCATCAGTTTTGACCTGCAATATTTTAATTCTGATTAAATATTAAATTAATAGACTTTACGAGCAGCTGTTTTCTCTCACACCACTTTTCTCTCCTTTGCTGCTGCGCTGCAGCAGTTTTACTTTTTTTTTCCTTCTTAAAACCTGTTCATATTCGCCGTAGCCTATGGCCACATGAAGATATTGTTATATTTCGAGATGGTTAAAGTACGAGGATCTCTTTTTTGTCACCTGTTGCCATGGTGAATCGTAGTATCGGGGCTCCATTCATGTTGGCTTTTTATCGTCGTGGTGCACGCGCTGAACACCGAGTGGACCTACTCAGAGTTGATTTAACTAATTCAAATCTGCTGATCTGGAACCGAAAACTCAGAGTTTCCCACCTGAGGGTAAATAAACTGAGAGCTCAGGGTTAGACTGAGGGTTTGTTCAACCTTCTTTCAGAAACGGGCCCCAGGTCTGCAAGTGACTGCCTCAGTGTCAAACAATGTTTATCTCTAGTCACACGGGATAATACAATCACTCTTAATGGATGTAAAATCTCGTAACCTCTTGCCACAACCACTGCAAACCACGGCCGTACATTTTCTGGGAGCTCTTTGCCACAATTTTGGCAATACATCATGCATTTTAAATCTTCGCTTACTTTGCTGACATCTGCTTGGCTCCAAAGGCGTATGAAGCATTTACTTCCGGTTAAAAAGACGGACATTGCGTTTGTCCAATCAGCAACGATCCTTGTCGACTGCAGGTACCTACCTTTTCCGGTTTAAGTTAATGTCGTTGTGTTTTTTGATTTGTGTTTGTATTTTTTGATTTGTGTTTGTGTTTTTGGATTTATTGTTGTGTTTTGTAATTTGTGGTTGTGTTTTCTTCTTTGTTGATGTGTTTTGTGATTTGTTGTTGTGTTTTGCACTTCAGGGCCACCGTAGTATTGACCTCAACTATAGCTTTTTGCATTTTCAGTTAGACATAGGAAAAGACACTGACCACTAGATTTAAACTTGATATATATTGGTAGTTGTCTTGTTCCTCTATCTGAATATGTGAAACGCGTTGTTCGCGCACAGTAAAAATATAGTAAAGTCATTTTCAGTGTGCGACGGACTTCTGATTATTTTTTCATTATTTCCTGCAATCGTGAGCACCTGGGAGCGTGTTTAGGCTGTGCACAGGGTACCCTGTTGACCATATATATACATATTCATGTGATGCAATTATGTGTTGGAGGGAGGTGTTGATTTCCAACAGTGATCAATCCAACCATTTCTACTTTCAATTAAATTTATTTCAGACTGTGAAGCTGAGATCACTTGAATCAGTGTGAAGGTAGTTAGCCACACACTTTTCTTACTCTTCTGCAATTGATTCACTCCTCTTGATTGTCAATCAGCACCCTAAACAAGCGCCCCCTTCAAATCAGTCACATTGGGACATGAATCATTTTATACATTCCCTTGTATGTCTCAGCATGTGGCACGAAGCTGCAAATGATGTGGTACTTTTCCACGGTGGTCACACATTGAACTGTGTTTCCTTTCCACTATCAGAAAGTGTTATTTTTTTAATTCAAATGTAAATATAAACTGCATTATATTTTGCAAACGGACTCAGCTTACAAAGTGTTGCCAAAACATCGTGTTTGATGGACACAGTGGAGCTCATCCTGCCATGATGCGATATATCTATTCACTAAGTGTTTTTGCTGTCTCTTCTCCCTCCTTCTGTACATAATGCTGAGGAAAAGTATGCCTTCCCCTCAGGGGAGTTTGGAAGTGGTGTACGATTTGTACTTTCCTCTGGGATGGACTGGAGGACTGTTTACGAAACAGTTGTCAGCTTTCTTTTACAAACCTATCTATTCCTTATTCTCTCTTCTATTTCTTCTTTCCCCAGCTTTTTTTTATCATCCATCATAGGGTCATCAGCAGTCTTTGACTGTCTATGTTTGATTGTGTGAATATAGGTTTTTGTATCAGTGTGTCTCAGGGGTTGGGATGTAGTCAATTCTGACAGCAACATCTGGCTGCACTAAAGTAAGTCACACCCAACACAGACAGACTGTGAGAATAAGACAGAACACTCTATGGTTGAAAGTTGTGTCTTAGGTCTTAAGTGTCTCAATGTTAGCCCCCTATCACACACGATAATAGAGACATCCAGCCCCACAGTTTCGGAACATTACATTCATACTATGGGTCAAACAGATCTCTTGCGAAAATACCTGCGCAACTACACAGTTTCTCCATTGCACCTTTTGTACTGCGACAGGCCCTCTGCCTTGACTCGTTAACTGGTGCTTGCTTTCTGTCTATAGTTTTGTCCTGAGCAGGCAATCAGGAGATGAGACACACCTGGGCCTGATGTGCCTCATGTTTAAAGTCAGAGCAGCAATCAGTCTTTAGGCGACCTTCAGAGAGCTATGACCACACATCTTTGCCTTTTGAATTCTTTGTCTTTGATTTTACAACAAAACACCCATACCTTACACAACTGACTTTAAAGAGTGTACAAATCTGAATGATGACTTGTTCAATCTGGTAGTTTTGGTGCAGTTCAAAAATACGTAGCCTAGCAATGTTGCTGCATACATGAATGAGCGCAAGGTCAGGACTGCTGCAGAGACTGCTGCACTTGCAGAAAAGTATTTCTTGACACATAAAGTTGACTTTGAATTGCAGGCTTTTGATGTTGGTGTTAAGGTTCATCCTGCAAATTTTTCAAGTGGTTCTGCTGGTAGATCAGGACACTCCGCAGGTCAGATTGATGTTGATGTGTAGAACTATATAGTATATACGCACCTGAACAAAATCTTAAGATCGGGGGAAAATTAAGTAGTAATTAAGTATTCGCATTTTGCGGTGGAGAATCGTAACCTGGTTGTAAGTAGAGCTTCAAAATTTAAAAAGGAAGAAACAGAAAGAAGAGACAAACAACAAAATAGGCCATTTATTGAAAACTGCATTTAAACTCAAACAGGCTGTTCATAAGCTGATTTATTTATTTTTTTTTTTTTGTACTGCACCAAAACAACCAGATTGAACGAGTCATCATTCAGATTTGTGTGTAAGGTGTGGGTGTGTGGAAATGTACTGTATGGGTGTTTTGTTGTAAAATCAAAGATGGGTTATCCGCTCTCTTAGACTGTCTGTGTGTGATTGTGTGAATATAGGTTTTTGTAGCAGTGTGTCTCAGGGGTTGGGACACTGGCTGCATTAAAGTAAGTCACACCCAACACATATTTACATAAACATTCAAATGTTTGCTGATCATCAAGATGATTAAGAAAGGTAATTATATATGTGTGTGCGTGCCTGCCTGCCTGCGTGCATGGGGAAGTTGGCCTGCCAATGATACAGATAACAAAGAAAACTAGACTATTTGCATTTACCTGTGGGAATGCTTCCTGCTTGCTGAAATGCATTGCAAAACACTGCTGAATGAAGAAAATGAAATGGAAGTTGTTTGCCAGCAGATGATTTCTATCATTGTAAGTGAATTTTGGGTGACATAAAATAAATGCCAGAGGCTTTGTTTGCTGATGAGATGTCTCTTATGAATATAATTTGTTGCTACATGCACTCACTGTTTTTGCTAAGAATGAGAACAGTCACAAGACTTTTTTTATATCCATGTTATGAATACTTGGTTGAGAAAGCTTAAACCTAAAATAAGATTTTAAAAACAGCTTAGTGTAGGATTCCTAAAGCAGTAACATATTTTAATTATGCATTCAATATGCCATGCTTAGTCTATCAATCATAATTTAACCGATTCATCATTAATTTGGAGTCATCAAGAAGTTTCCACATATTGGGCCTAAAGTAACAGCCTCTCTGACAACTAGTGCTTCACACATGATGGATGACTGAGACCTTGAAACTGATAAACCAATCACCTCTGAGTACAGCACAAGAGACCATTATATGGTAAGTGAAATGAGGGATGGCGTCCCATCCTGTTCCAATTATGGCAAATCACTTAAGTCACCCCACAAATTACTAAATGTATTGCTTTGCCTAAAAGTTGAACTGTTTTAGGTGTACAGGTCAGTGATCAACATCCATAATGCAAATATGCAGTCCTGTGAAAAATATCTACCCAAATAAGTTGTCCTTGAACACATTTATGTTGTCTTCCTGTGAACTGAAACGAGAGTTTTTGCCGCTGAAACCAATTATTTTTAATTATTCAATTCTCTCTCTGTCTCTGTCTCTCTCTCTCTCTCTCAAAACTGATAGCAGCAGAGAGAATAATAAATACAAAATTTGACAGCAGCAGGATGATTGGTCAACGGAGGCCATTTTGAAATCTGGTTGGTTTAGTAGTTCAGAGTAAATGTCCAAAATCTGATCTCTAAGAAAGGAAGAGACAGAGAGGGAGTGAGAGGGACAGAAAAAGAGAGGGAGCTACATTGATGAATCATGACTAAATGTATGACTGAATGAATTAGTATGACAGTCCTATTGCTTTTTTTTTTATTTATTTTTTTAGCATGTCACACATAACAAAACTGGGCTCAGGGCAATGACTAGCTTTATATGTTCTTTTCATGTAAATGAATCACATGATGCCACAAACTTTTAAACAAAGTAATGTTAACATTGCATGATTTAGCCTGACTCTGGATTGGCACATCATTTGAACTCCATTAGTGAAGACAAACGGGCAGAACAGACCTGAAGAAGAGAATATGTTTACAGACGAGCTAATGTATCAGAGTACCGTAAAGTCCGGTGTACAAGACACACTTTTAATACCTATTTTTTCGTCTTTAAGGTTGGCTGTGTCTTATACACCGGTGCGACCAATATACCTGTATAAAATACTGAAACACGCGGCGTCATTAATGCGGGTGCAGTAGCCCCTATCACTGTGACCTGATGTGATTTAAAAACCCATCCCCATCCATTGTGTATTGAAAGCTGCACGCTGTGCTGGGAAAGACGGCGACACAGACCAGTCTGGCTGTGCGACTTTTTCAACATCTTATCTTCCTCACGAGGTCATAATCATGCATTTACAGAAAACAGTGGTATATTGTTCCGTAAATAAACCTTGTGGAGTGCTCTTTTGATTGAAAGAGTCCTATGTTAAAGTTAAAGAGTGACCAGCGGAGTCAGGCAGCACGACTCGCAAGCTAGCCGGTCTGTGCTTCACAACTTTCTCTGCAGCAGGCTGAGAGCTCAACTACCGTACTGTAGCTAGTAGGAGCGCAAACTCCCGAAAGTGAAAACAGACGGGACTTTAAGAACGACACAGCTGTACAGAAACTGCATGTTGTAGACATTGCTGAACACAATATAAATTGTCACACAAGAAAACAGTTTAAACTTTTTTTCTCTCTAAGAGACCTTCAAAACAGGGTGCGTCTTATATACCGGTGAGACTTATATTCTGGATTTTACGGTATACGTTGACCTGACGTTTTTACCAGAGCAGCACATACAGCAACAGTACAGCAGCTTTCAGAAACAGTTTCTGCTTCCTTATGCAGGGGTCTATGATGTAACGTACCTGGTTTCCATGGCAACGATAAACATGTAGTGTTTTTCATGGCGATTCTGTCATTGTGAGAGCACTCTCATTAGCTTCTCACTGAGGTTGATGAAGGAATGTCATATTTTCTTGGAATGTCATTCTATACATGTCACATCATGCGGCAGAGAACATCTTAATTAATAGACCAACTCCCTCTCTTTCAAACACACACACACACATAAAGTAATTGCTATTCTCTCACATCACATGAAAGCATCAGGTGGTTCAGCACCCAGTGACTCTGGATAAAAAGAGAAGCGGGTAGAAGGGGAGCAAAGAGGTAGGGAAAAGGATGAGAGGCGTTCAGTGCGGTTGCATGGAGTTCTTCATCTCGACATAAGAATGGAAGTATATAACCTTTCAACCTCTTTTTCCTTTATCTTTCTCTTGACTTATTTATAACTTCTCATGCCAGCAATATGATTAAAAGAAATGCCAACGATGTCAGTCGTGTGGCTGTATGGAGAAGTCTGTAGAACTATAAAGAACAGTCTGAAGGAGAAAGATAATACTGTACTAATAAAAAAAAATCAGAATCACTGGAGAAGCGCTGTGATTTATGGATAAATTTAGTACTGTGCAGTATCTGGCTCCTTCACATTTCCACACATCTGGTCGAGCTTTCAAATGTTCTTGTGTCAAAAACCTCCTTTTCTGAAGATCTAGACAATTAATGCTTGCCTCAAAATGATACGTTAAAATCACTTAAACCAGCTTCTTTGGGGAGGGCAGCAGTAGATCAGTCTGTAGGGACTTGGGTTGGGAATTAATGGGTTGCCAGTTCAAGTCCTGTTGCGGATCAAATTATTAAAGTTGGTGTGGGGGCTGGAGATGTGTCAAGGTCAATTCCTGAATACTGCCATGTGACCCTTTAGAAAGGCATCAAATTCCCAACAGCTCTGGCACTCTGTGTAGCAGCCCCACTCTGACATCTCTCCATTAATGCATGTCTACATGGTACTAAAATAAAAGGTACAGTGGTCCACATTAATGAAACACATTCAAGTTTTATTTAGGTTCTTCAAGAGGATGGGCCATGTTTTTCTTCCCTTTCTTCAACCAAACTATTGCTTGGCAGAGTTGGCCAGTCAACATATCGGCAAGCAATTTCAAGTTAGCAATTTGCTAGCGTAGGGGATCATGAAGCAGTTCTTTTCCTACCTCGAACTTGCTTTACTTTTCTTATGATGAACATAAACATTCTAAATTAATTTAAGACTCTACCTAAAACAAATTATAGAAAGATATTTCGTTAATAATAAAGTGTCTAGCCTAACATTTATCAAGAACACCTTACATTGTCAATTGTTATGATAAATATCGAACGGTAGTTCAGCAGATCATCTTTTATGCACAACAACACCGCCTGCAGCCTAAATGTAAACTGAAAAAGACATTTTAGCAACCAGATAAGTCAGGCACTGTTGATTAGAGAGAAATCAATACTCCCCTAAGCAACCACTCAGGAAATCATCTGAGTTCCTTTGATTTTAGTGACACCATGTCCTCTGGACCTCCCCCAGGCAATGTAAGGAAAGGCCATTTTATTTACACAGTACACAGGTCAAACCTCCTCCAAACATAATCTAGACACAACCACTGCCAGCCTTTAACGTGAGAATTTTAACACTTTGGTAAGCAAGCCATGGCCCTTCAGCCTACCACTCTGATAGGATTCAGATTTGTGCATGCATCGAAACTTTTCTAGTTTGTCGGACTGCATGCCTCTTATGGTCTTATTTTCTACATCTGACAACGATGTTCTTGTCATCTTTCCTCTCGAGAATAAGTAATGGGATTATTTCCAGCCGCTGAATGCAAACATGAGCGCTTCCACCTTCCAAGCTAGCCAGTGTTGCCAGGTATGTATGACAACAATTTACAAATAAGCCCAATGGCCAAAAAAAAAACTACCCGCGGCAGCACCTAAAATTAAGCCCAATTCCGCAGGAAAACTGCATACCTGGCAACCACGATGCTTGCTACCTTCCTGCTTGGCTGACGTGCCCGATGAAATTAATCTGGGGATTGTTGCATTTTAAGTCAGAAGTGGGATAATAACAACAACAGTAAGGTTGTAACGAGTTATTTTTTGGGTGAGGAACTGTAATATTATTACTGGAATTTCATTAGTAATTTGTTACACTACTCGTTACTAGTAAAGCGTTACTGCCCAACACTGCAAAGCAGACACTGAGTAAATGTGTGACGTTATTACTGAGAGACACACAAATACTTAGTGTAAAAAAAGAAAAGTCAGGAAACCTAACCTATGAAGTCCAGTAATGAAACCAAGCTGCTTGACATAAACATGTCCTGTACTTTGTTTATGAACAAATGAATGTGAGACGATCTTACTGCTGCACAAAAATACAATAATAAGAGGTTTGTAGCTTGTTATTCTAATTAATGACCCAATAAACTGACTGCACAGATACCTACAATTAATAAAACAGAGACATCTCTAAGTATCGAGCTGAAAATAGAGGCTGACATTCCAACTTGTTATAACTTTAATTCATGGCTAATAATCAGTGCTCTCCCATTTTCCCCTTTCCTGCTGTTTACTGTTTGTTATCACATTAACAAGCTGAGAAATTGAGACTATTAATCCCTAATAGGGGATTTTAAGGCACCACTGAAACAGAAGCCTCAGTCTTACATACAGTGAACATATACTCATTCAAATAAAAGATACAACGTCACAATGTCTTTGTGAATATTGAATCTGAATAAATCAAACATGGGGCCCAGGTTGTTTTATTCATGACTATCAATAATACATTTTACAATGCTGAAATTGGACACTGATTTTAACCAGTACAACCCCTTAATATGGAAATAAATCACATAGGGTAGGTTAACACGATTACATACAATCTGAAGGAGGTACTCTGCAAGAAAAGTAAAACACTGTCACCCTTTAAAAAGAAATAAAGATCTATTCTCCATGCATGTTTTGGATGGCATCAGTCACATCTCTTCTTCATTACCACAATATATAAAAGTATAAGCTATCATAAAACACCTAGTTTTGACAGAACAAGTCAGGAACCATTTTAATTGTCTCTCCAGTTCTCTCTCTTTCTCTCCAATCTGAATCCTTTCAGAAATACTTGGTAATTAGGAAGAAATGTTGTATCACTCACACATCTGTCTTTTTTTAATTTATAGGACTTTTAATACATCTTGTTTATGACTTAGATTGCATTTGAATACCACAAGAGCAGAAATCCACTTTTTAATCATGACAGTGCTTCAGGGAATCAGAAAAACGTATCACTGGTGAAAAAAATGTTTCTCTTTTTTTCAAAGTAGCTGTATCTTTTACTTTAGTTCAAAGGAACCATCTCTTTTGTTGTTCTCAATCCATCCTCCCTAATTAGCACTTAGCTTCACTTCCTCTAGGCTCAGCACCCACCCACACACACACCTACCAAAGACATTTTAAGACTACCAAAGACAACACTTAAGACCCT
The DNA here is from genome assembly GCF_963930695.1 of Labrus bergylta. Taxonomy (NCBI): domain Eukaryota; kingdom Metazoa; phylum Chordata; class Actinopteri; order Labriformes; family Labridae; genus Labrus; species Labrus bergylta. Next base: position 7,364,710 of record NC_089203.1, on the reverse strand, counting down.
GTTTTGACGTGCATGATGAAAAGTGGTTTAGGGCGTGTTCGTCTACATTTTGGTAGTTTTGCAGCGTATACAATCTGAGGGCTAAGCCATGCAGGAGCAGATTGCACAGGGGTTAAGTCGTTTGATTATAGGTGTGTTCTGGGTGGAACATGAATCAAACCAATGACAATGTCAGTTCTCATTACTTTTAAGAGCCAATTGATCCTGCAGGCTGACAGGCTGGTTAATAAAGTACATGGCTGATTTCAGTCTCTATTCCTAAATAGACAAATCTCCAGCCTGATCATTTAACTTGTCATTATGTCCCTGAACACACACAGGCTGTTTGAAATAGATTGATGGCCGGGCTGAATTAATATTTAACTGAAGCATTCATACAACATCAGAAACGATTAGAAAGACACGTTAAATATTTCTGCATGCGGCACAAAAAGGTAACCTCATTCATTGTTTAAATCTCCAGACAAGTCGACAGAATTGGACAGGATCTATGTTAACTAATGTTCTGTGAGCTCAACATCAAATAAAGGAAGGCTGTTAAGAATGTATTTACTTGAATTCTCTATGCTATTCAACAATGCATGCTGAGGGACAAACTTAATTCTATTGGTGTACCTCTGAATACTTTACTTTGGTTCAACCCCTACCTTGATAAAAGACGCCAGTGTGTCAGCTTTAACGGAAATGCATCCAATTACCTGACTTTCGAGAAGGGAGTGCCACAAGGCTCATCCCTGGGACCACTCATTTTCATATAAATTCAAAGGTTGCAGGAGAGTGCGTGAGAGTGCGTGCTTACAGATGCACAGAGGAGAGCTTAGAAACAAACAAAACAGAAACAAAAACTCTTTGTCTCTTAGTTCTGTAATCCATTAAAAAGTTTGAATGTATTAGTTTTGTTGCTTAGTTGCCTTATCCTGTTTTATTCTTTCATTTTGCTATCCTTGTGTTGCTTGTTTCCCTAGTGTGTGTTTTTATTGTATTAATTCCTAGTCTAGTTCTTTAGGGTTTCCTGTTTTATTTTGTAGTTCTGGCCCTTGTATATCATCTGTAGTCTTACTTCCTCCCTTTGTGTGTTTCCCTCCCTTTTTGGTTGCCTTCATCAATTTCACCTGTGTCTCGTCTGTCTCACCTGCGTTTGATTGCCCTCTGTATTTAGCCTCTGTGCTTCTTCCCTTCTGTGTCAGTTCATTGTCAGACTTTACCCTATTCATGTTTTGAAGTTTCTTTGCCGCTCTTGGTTTTCTCCGTTTGGATTGTTTTTGATGGACTTTATTTGTACTGAAAGAGTTTGCCTTTGGTTTTTTGACTTTTGTTAAAATTGGGACCACTTATTGTTTTTTTTCTGAACTGTGACATAAGAGGATTTGCAACAGAAGAACAATAGGCACTTAAGAAGATTTCTTCCAATTTTTTTACACAGTAAATGCGTATTTCAGTGGAATGGGGCTGACATCAGACAGTGTGACATACAGTTAGACATGGTTGTCACACACACACACACACACACACACACACACACACACACACACACACACACACACACACACACACACACACACACACACACACACCTTTTACTTCAATCCTCAGTCTCTTTCAGCATGTTTTGCCCGGCAAACTGTTTCTTAAAATTAATTCATTGTTGTCAGGTTGTAATTAATCAGCAGCTACTTTGGCAACATCAAAGGAACACAAGTACTTAAAAACCACTCAATCACAAACTCTCTCACACACACACAAACAAGCCAACCAACACACAATGAAATGTCTAGATCATTACAACACTGAAAGGAGAAGAATGCACCATCATAATCAAGTTCTGTCCTATCAGCTGCTTTCTGTCTCTCTCTGTTTTTATCCACGACCGAGTGAAAAATGTCCTATTTTGCTAAATTATGCTACAGAACTACACTTGTTCTTACAACTTTGGAAACAGGAGCGCTGACTAGAGTATCAGCGAACAGCACTGTAATGCATGGCACTGAGGGACAGCAACATGCACGCACTGGAAATAGGCAGTGAGGGGAATAAAGCGATTCCACCTCTGTCCTGCCATCAGAGGTAACAGAAGGGGGAAACCAGTTCAGAGGAGCCAGTTGGGGGAGACCAGCGATGTGTGTGTGTGTGTGTGTGTGTGTGCATGTCTGACCATGGGTGAATCTGGAGCTCCCACTTTGTGTTTACACTCCCTTTGATTCACTCACTGTTACTGAATCAATATGATGACAGAGATTTGTTACGTTGATGATGACGTTGTGGAATCACACTCTAAAAAGGGCTTATAAGGTGACAGTTCTTGCAGTCTTCCATCTCTCAGAGATACAAACACAATGATAATTAAGAGAAGATATCAGTTATTCCTTAAAGGTAAAAATGTGCTAAAGGACACTTTTAATCATGACGCAGATAGAAAATGAAATGAAAAGGAGCAGGACTTCATCTCTGTCTGCTTTGCATATTGTACCACTTGATGACTCAGGAAACCGCAGGAGAATCATTTGAAGCAAGTCCAGTGCTAACCAAGCAATTTGTCACAGAAGACTGAGTAGATGGGTTAAACTTAATTAATATTTTAATGGGAAATTTACCTTTTGTGTGCTCTACTTTCAAGATGGATGAGTTCTGCAAACTCGCATCTCTGTGGAAGTTTCCGTCTGTACCTGCTCCCTGATGAACTTTTTAACTTTTTCTGATGCTGCTTGTTTATCTCCATGACTGCAAGTTGCAAGGTGAAAAATTCACAGGGGGCTACTCCAACCAGCGGTCATCTCTTTTATACGTATTCACCAAGAATGCAATAGATGCTTGCTAGTGGTATAAGAGTAAGTGCTGTAGGATGGGGCGCCCTTAGGGAGGTATCCTACTGTCATTGCAAAATTTGCACATATTTAGCCACTGCTACACAGTAAAATCAGCAGTGTTGATACAACACTTAAAGAGTCAATTTTAACACTGAGTCAGAGAACATATGGTCCCTATCTACAGAGTGTTAAAGTAACACTCGACGTAGTGTTGAACATTCAGAGTCAATTCAACTCTCGTAAGAGTTAATATTCTACACTGAGAAGTGTTAATCAAGTTTTACACTACAAGGGAAATAACACCCCTAGTGTAACTTACATTTGACACTGAAGGAATTAAGTGTTAATCATAATTGACTCTTCTAAATCAACTCCTTGAGTGTTAAAACTACATCACACTCAGTGTTGATTAAGAAATTACTCTCAAAACATAATTTTTAAATGACTCCTGCCAGTGTAAAAATAAAACTGCTTTTTTACTCCCTTTAAGTGTAATTCTTAAATACAATGCAATTGCATATCTTTCCATGCCCAAGTAAGACTTAAACAACTTAAGGTGGGAACAACAACACGCAATTATATCAATTTCTAATAGAACTTTATTAAACACAAACATTAAATCCCAAGGTTTAATCAATTTTAAATAAGTGTCAATTTTCTTTTTTCATGTGCAATAGCATTCTGACAATGCGTTACATCACAACATGTAAACATTTTTAACAAAAAAACAAAAAGGTATTTTCAGACAACACAGGGAGGATGTAAGACAGCAGGATGACCTCAGCCAGTCAACAGATAACTGTTTATTTCCTGAATGGTGACTATCAATACAATGACTGACTTTTTATTAAGTATTTCAGTTGGAGTTTAGAAAGAAAACTTCACAACAGCCAGATTATTTGGCTATCTTACTGGAATCATCCTGCTACTTTAAATATCCTCCAGAGAAAATGTCTGCAATGTAAACATCTGGAAACATGTGGACAACTCCACTACAGAAATACAAAAACACTGTCAACATTGCTTTGACACTAAACACACTGGTCAAAGCTGCATTAAATGACAATATGGAACTACAAAAAGGGAGGAATCTGTTGGTCCATATGACATCTGCACATCCACTGGTTTGATGTAGAAAAACTCTTGAACGTCAAACACCTTAAGCGCCTGGACTGGCTTTAACAAGATTTTAAATGCATGGTAATGTTGTTGTGAAGCATGTGATTGTAATTGGTACCAAATACGTAGTGTACCTTGAAGAGTTCATCAAAAGCTCCAAGAGAACTGGTTGACTTGCATGGTATGACCTGTTTGTCCAGGACGATGAAACACTCATGGATGGTGCTTCTCTTCATCCCGACGGCAAGTAGATAGGGCTGAGTGATGCTCTTGATAGCGTCAACATTCCTGGAGGCTTGTTCCACTCTGAGGATATAAAAATGTGTTTAGATTTAGATTAAATGCTTGAATTAGATTTAATAGGTTTAAATATCTTGTTAGGTCTTGATCACTTAAGGTACAGTATATAAAAAGTGTTTCCAAGTCTCTAAGATATGAGATCATTTAAGCTACGTTTTTGATGTAATCTACTTTTACACAAGAAACTATTTTATACATCAGATACAAACAGAAAAGAAAAATGGACAAGCAAAAATCAAAAAAACTTTGTCATAATCAAAGCTACATTACAAACTTTCTTGAAGATGACGAGATGCTTCTCAGCTTGAGATGCAGACACCTTGCCTGGTCTTTTACGGCCTTGGGCTGAAGGTGGAATCAAGTGGAGGAGGAGGATAATGGAGGAAAGATCACTGTCCCATCCTGTTAACAGAAACAAATTAGCTTAATTTTATATGTTTCTATAAGCTACAATTCAAAAACATTGCTTTAAAGCTACAGCTGAACAATTAAATAAATCTACCAGAGGCAAGGGTGTCATCCATTTCTTCTTCATCTGGTGCAGCTTCAGCACAATAGAACAGCTCTGCAAGGTCGCTTGAGGTAGGAAGAGACTTACTCTGCTGTCATTGCAGCTTCCACTACCTGTAAAAGGAACAGACAATAGTCATTTAGAATATAATAATCTTGGACAATTGACAGTAAACACACCTAATAAAATTAACAATCAAAAAAAGGGCGACCCCTAAAGGAAGCTGTAACTTACATTTTTGGCATCATCATCATCTGCCCTCTGCCGTTTTCTGGCAGGGCTGACATCTTCATCCACGATGATTGTATCATCAGAGCTGCAGGTGGAAAGTTCCAGGTTGACTGTGTCATCAGAGGCGGAGCGTTCAAGCAGTGAATTGCTTACGACAGTAAGCAGTGGACTTGCAGATGAAGTTGTTCCTGGGTAACAACTGGAGGAGGCTGTCTCCTGGAAACCTAAATGAAGTTCAGGGGAGAAAATTGAGAAAAAAAGCACATGTACACAACAATAAAGTGTAATTTAGTCAAGATTTCATGGACTGCGCTGAAAGAAATGGGAATCAGAAGAGAGCAAGTCTACCGTTGTCAAATCTGATAGTAAATACGCCAGCATTGGGTTGCTGTGCAACTTCTTCAAAGATGTCTGCGTCGATCTCAGTTCCTGTCTCATCAAAGGTGTCAGAGATGAAAAAACACAAACAGGGAGACACCTGATATGAAATGCTTAAGATATAATATAAGGTATACCCCTGCAACCCCCTCAGTGATACCGTTAGTACATGCTATGCTAATCTGGTCACACCATCTATCCTACCTAGTAAAAAAACAGTGGTCTCCAGATGCCACACTGATAGGTGATAAACAAAACTTAACTCAGCTGACCAACAAAAATCAGCCCTCAATTACTGTGAATGAAATATGTAGACTATATTAAATTGATACAAAAATGATTTGCATCTAAAAATCATCAACAATTTTCTATTGTTTGTACAATGGTGTGTGACTGATGGCTTACCAGAGTTCAAGAACTTATTCAGGCTGGGTTCACTGATCTTGACATACTTCTGTTTGTTGTGGATTTTTGTTTTAATCAACATGGTATCTGTAAAAACAGTGAAACTGAATCCTTATAATTATCTACAACACAAAGACACTGACAGTAACATCAGCTACACTAGAAATGCAAATTGTATTGGTTGATTTGAGATTTAAAAATACACTAATAAAAATTGTCAAATATAACATTTACATCCCGAAGACAATGTGGAATTTCTGAGGCTAGAAATCACAAACAATTTTGACTTGTAAACAAAGATAAATACTACTATTAACTTGTAAAAAAATGTTTCTTACCATTACCAGATTATAGCACTGAACAGATAAAAAATCTGGTAAACAAAGCAGAATCAATCATTCCATGAATTGGTTAAAGGAATAAAGGTAAAGTAATTTTGCCCCTGATCATTTCTTCAACACAAACCACTGCTTTGCTCAACCTGAGGCAGGCGTTTTCTCATGCGTCTTTGGTGGCCAAATTTTCAATTTCAACTAACAGTCTGTATCTCTCAATTCTGGTCACAAAATATTACAACATAAATATTATAGTCTAGTGAGTAAATCAACAACAATTGTTTGATTCCTTTCTTTACTTGTTGTTTCCTATATTATATTAAAAATCCTCAAATCATGTGCATGTACATTATGTGCTGTTATGTTAAAAGGAGACTATAAAAGTTCCAACATTAGTGTTCAAAAACCTTTATAAATCAAATAAATTTGTCTCATGTAAACCGTGTTTTTATCACAGACTTTGATAATCTGATGTGTTTAATCAAAATAAATGTTTTATTAACACAGCAAGACACAGAACTAGAGAAATATTCAACTCTCCATCGCAGCCCGTGTGTGCGCCGTCAGCAGCCCGTGTGTGTTCCGTGTGTAAGAGACCGACGATCGCTCTGACACAGAAAGCAGTGGAGCTGTTGCAGTGATAACAATAAACTTCCGTTACACCAAAACGTTTACACAGATGAATCGGTGACGTCGGACCTAATAATAGATATGACGTTGATAATTTCTTCGAAAATTTTACACACGCCTTTTTAATTAATTGTGTCTATAACAACAACTGTTGTAGTGTTACTAACAAACAACACTTTTAAGTTAAATTGAAACAATGCTGTCACACATTAGGCAGGGCTGCATAACATTTAGCGTTCACATAATGCTACTCTGAGGAATTAATATTCGGCTAAACAAGCCAAAGTGAACCAATATAATTCACTAACAAATTGTATGTGTGGGCATTCATGTTTATGGTCGTGTTCACCTCGTACTACCCGTGCATGCAAACGTTAACTTGGGATTCATGGTCGAGCTTACCTTAGCTAGTTTATTCCCCACAGTGCAGTATCAGCTAATTGACTTGACTGTGTGGCTTTCCAAAGAATAAAGCCCACTCATCTCTCCCCATTAACATCATTTACGTTACCTCTTACTGATATTGTCGAGTTCTGCTTTAGTTAATGCACATTAGTAGTATTATTATCAGTACTAATATTATGTTACTTGCACATTTAAGCTAGCCATCCACTCGGTAAACTCGGTTCTTTTAAATTCCGCACACTAAGACCCAATATTCAGGTGGAGTGTATATTGAACATAAATATTAAGACATCCTAAAACACTGCTTGTGTTGAAATTGAAAATTGGTTGGTAATTGGGAGCAACTTACCGCAGACTTTAAGTCTTTGGACGACAGGAAAATGGCGCAGTGAATTTCCTGGTCGGTTTGAAACATGAGTAGGGAGTGGGCGTGTCTTCTCAGAGTACTTCATGGCTTTCAGAGTGACTTACTTTTGACACCATGGCCTACTGGAGTACTTTTTTACTCTGCGTTTTTAACTCCACACCAACACTGGGGTGCATGTTACTCAAGCTGTTGTTAGAATAACTCTGACAGAGTATCAGAACTTTATGACTGCATATTTAACACTGCTGATTTTACTGTGTATGGTTCCAAGTTTGTCAGCCCTGGGGTGCACCCTACTGACCTGGGGCCCCAAGCAGTTCCCTGCCTTGCCTGTTGTCAGGCAGCACCTCTGTCAGTTTAGGGGGTTAGATGTACAACCTTAAAAAATAAATGTTTCCTCCCCTGCCCCAAACCAAAGGCTAGATTAAATTTCAGAATTTAACAACAGTTATTTCAATCAATGTAAATAAAAAGTCAACACCTGAAGCTTAATTGGCTCAGGGTGAACAGAAGCCCAAACAACAACCAGAACCAATCACGCAGTTGTCGCTATAAACTTCGAGGCCAACCCCCATTCACTTTTACTGTGCAGCAGTAAGCAGAAAATGAGACTCCCGCTTGTTCCTTGAGGAGTCACAGTGTGCATTATCACACACAGAGCCCAAGCTGAACATACAATTTTCTCTTACAGCCGTAGCTAGATCATTTCTCTGCTCTGACGCTGCTCCGGTTCCTGACCTCAACAAAGTTAGTCCCAAACTGCGTCGACCTTAATACACACTCTCACTTCCGTTCCTTCTCTCTTCACTCGCTCCACCACCCAGACACACGCACACTAAACTATTCACAAACAAACATCTATTACAACAATGTCTAACTAGTTTATTATATTCATTATCTTAGTAAATATTATCCTTGAGAAAATACCTTTTAGTTTCATGGAACACATACTGTTTGGCTCACTTTGATTTCACACCAGGTCACTCTCGTGCATGTCAAGGGCACATTTTTACATTTCAGGATTTGTACCAGTCTTATCAAGTTGCATTTAAACGACAAGTATTATGTCGACATTCTCTTGTACAGCAAATACGTTGCCTGGAAACTCATTTTCAAGGACTCCAACTCGTGAAAGGCAAACAGAGATAAAGATAGAGCCTAATCTGTGTCGGGAGCGCACAGGAGCAAACAAAGTGATTTCACCCCGACAAAATGACAGTTACAGAGTACCTCATAAAACACAGAGGATATGTGTAGCTCTGACAACCGTATGAAGACATTTATTTACGCTCTTCAGGGCACTTTACATTCTGACACAAACACTTCAGATGCATATTGGAGGAATGCTGATTTCAGTTGCATATCTCTTTTTTTTGACCGATTGCTTTGTCAAAGAAGCAGATTTGACTTTATTCTGAGTCACGGTGACTCAGGACGGGTGTGTCTCAGAACAAATTGCAGCCTGACCAGCAGCAGTAAGTCATTTGTCAGGGATGATTGAGTAAACAGGCTGGTCTTAATGAATATTTTAATTGAAGAATTACCTTTTTGAACTTTTGCCTTTTGACTTTTCTGCTGTCTGTCTTCACTGCTTAACGGATCATTCCTAATTAATAGGAAAGTCATTTGTGATGCTGACAAACAGTCGTGTACACACACTCACACACACGATTGCATAAGTAAATCCACACACATACTCAGGCATCGATGCGAATGAACTGTGTTCTCATTCACAGGGAGCCCTCCCTCATACACATACACTGCACAGCCGCCCTCATCTGAATACCCCTGTCAAAAATCCATTCATTTTTCATACTTAAGCAAAGACTGTAAGCGAGTTCACTGTATGTCTAATAGAAAGTCGAGCTCTCTCAGAGTTGTTGATGCAAAAACACCCTCCTGGTGGCAGGGAAGCATGAACACACACAGTCATTAACAAAACAGAGTTTGCCATGTGTGCAGGCAAGCATGAACACATAATCATGCAGTTAAAAACACATCAGCATCTCCGCAAATCACAAATACATTATTAATATACACAGGGGGAGTTAATTCTGCATTACAGCTGGTCTTGTATCAAATATATCAGATGATAAAAATAAGAAATATAAATAAAAAAATTAAGCATTAAGTACAGTTGTACAAACTTATTAGTTGCCGATAAGTTTGTTATTACCTTTAAAAATATATATATATATATCTCTGTGGTGAATTGAAATAGACAAAAGCTGACAACGCTGTGAAACGTGTCAACAATGTTCCCCTTTCTAAATGTGACTGTAAAAGGGGAGTAATATATTACTTTTTTTTTCCTGTTCTGCCTAGGGCAACGCATCCAGAGTGCTAAGTTAACTTGCACTGACGAGTCAGTTTATCACCTTTAAGTGAGTGTGTTCACATCATTTAAAACAAGAAGCTTTCATTGAAAGACAAAGCAAGAAAACCCCCTTAAGACAGAAATGATCCCCTTTCTTACTCCGCCTCTTTGTCGTCTCATGAAATATTGATTGACAGAGCATTCTTATGAAAACATACGTATATATCTATGCACTATATGAGCCACCTCTCCCTCACCCCCCAGCCCCTGTTATCTCTGAGGAACCGGCTGTATTTCCATATTTTGACTGGTGAATAATAATAATGTGACTGTGGCCCTCGGAGATGAGAATGGGCTTATTATTGTGTCAAGGCTCTGGAGTCTATACTGACAGGGTTATGGACACACGTGCACACTCTCACACGCAAACCCTCTGGCTGTAGCACACATCAACATGAGTGGGATTCAGTGTTTTATCATATATAATTTATTATTTATTACCAGCAGTCATAAGAGCTAGCACCCATAAACAAAGTTTATTTCAATGTGTATTTTCTTCGTTTGTGTGCTCATACTGAGTTTTTGTACTCGAGAGTTCATAAATGTAAAGTTTTGTGCAGAATGTGAGCGCTGTTGGGATTAGCATACATTTTTAATGTTTTATGAGCATCTCTGTATATTGTGTTCATTTATCTGTGTTTGTGATTCTGAGTGTGTTGTGTATGAGTTGTTTTTAAGTTTGCACGGGACTTTTTTCCCTTTCTTGTGAGTTTGTTTTCGTCAGTAAATTTAACAATACAATATAACACTTGCAGCAGGTCCATACAGGCAGTACATCCATAAAAAACAGCACCATGACATGAATACATACATATAAAACATAACTACCATGGATATCACCATGAGGGACAAAAGACCAACAGTCAACAGAACAACGTCAATATTTCATCAAAATCTAAAGCGTGTTCAGCCTGGATTTTGACAACGGGGATGAGACAGCAGGGGGTTCTGTCACCGCAGGACCTGGATGCATAGAGCTGACGCCAGCAGTGGGGCTAACAAACTGCTCTCTAAAGGCCCTGACACACCAAGCAGACGGCAAGGAACTAGTGTAGACGGAGGATGACTATATGTTTTGTCTTGGCCAAAAAAAGTTGCACTTGAACACATCGCAAAGACCACAGCCGACGGCCATTCAGAGTGATGCCTCTCACCAATGCCAACGCCAACCGTCGCCAGTTCAACATGTCGAACGGCCGCAGTAGTGAGAAGAGCCCCGGAATACCTGGAGCCAAACCTGGCACCTTATTACACTCTTCCCCCTGGAGTCAAACAGAACGTTGGAATGCGATTTATGACAATCGTTTTTAAGCTGAGTGAATGTAATGTTGACCCTGTACGTAAAGAAAGCACTGAAATAAGCACTGACCTAGCACTGTTTCTCAAAGTCATCTCTTTCATCATGGAGGACAACAAAATGTGCTTATGCAGACAGCTGTATACAGTAACACTCTCAGATTCCAGTGATGAATAATTGTCGGTTCAACGTGGAGCCGGTCAGCCTGTCAATCATCATGAGGCAACATACAGCAATAAAAAAAACGAGATGTTGAAATGAAGATCACGTGTTGGTCTGCATGATGAAAATCCCCTCTGTGTGCACTCTGAATCTCTGCCCTGGTTCTCTTTCCATACCAACATTTGCTGTTTGCCTGTACATTTTTCATTGAGCATGTTGTACTCTGTTAGTTTTCCCTGACACTAAGAATGCTTTCTGAATAGCTAATATGTCTTGAGTGTCAGCCCATTTCTTTATCAATATATAACCTGGAGAAAACGTTAGGATTTTTAGTAGCTAGTGTTGTAGTTGAGACCAAACTAACTGAGACTAAGACATACCCGAGACCAGAATGCTCCGGGACAAGACCAAGACATACCAGAGAGATTGAGACAAAAGACCGATTTTGAGTATTACAATACTACAATAAGCCCTCATAGGCAGCAAGCAAGTCCCTGCCATGCCTTCATATCTGACAGATAGTTCTTGGCTAACTAGAATATTCAGTTGCAATATGCTTTGCAAACTTTTATGCATAAACTTCTATTTTAATGACGATTATTCCTTAAAAAGAAAGCAGAGCCATGGTAGTATGTAAAATAAAGTATTTATGAGGTCTAAAAATACTATATCTGCATCTCATTACATCCTATGTTTACATGTTTATTTGCAGTAAATACCTGGAGAGCACTGCTTTTTATAACTTCCCATGCTCTGGTGAGTCAATTAGCAGCTTCTTCTAAGTGCACCTCTAAATGGGATGCACCCCTGAGACTGTCCTTTAAAGACTAACCACTGTCCTGATGTCTTTACTCCTCCTTTTCTTTCCCCTGAACCCCCTTCCTCTGCTCCTCTGCTCCAAAGATGGATGGTGACATAAGAGAGGAAGAAGGGGTGGAGGGGGGAGATCAAACACATAGTAATCATAGTAAAGAGAGTAAGAAATCCAATTAAAGACAGAAGAACGTATGAAGAATGTACGCAATCAGATGACTTCCCCCCTCACCAAAGACTCGTTGTTTATGCATCACAGGAAAGAAATAAAAGTCAGCGTAGAGAAACGCAGGCTGCCGCAGGATTGAAGAGATGGCTCTATTGATAATTGAGTATTAAAATAAGTAAGTATTTGCGCTTATGATTAGTTTTTGTTTTCTCTATCCTCCTAAGACCCGAACTCTTGCATGGCATGCATTTTTAATTTCTCTTTGCTGATTGGGCTGATTGGGACCTGATGAGTGTAAAAACAAAGAATTATCTTTTTACATGATGTAGTTTCTGAGAAAAATGATGTCCACATATGAGGACATTCGTTTTAAATTTCGATAGAACACAATAAAGTCACAATTGAGTAATGATATGCACAACTCTTTATTTGGTGCCTGAACACAGCAGCATTTTTCCTGAGTGCAAAAACAAAATGAGAAACAACAATTGTGCCCCTTTGAGCAATATGGCTCATTTTAAGTGTTGCTAACAGTTGCAGGAAGACGTATGTCTGTAACAAAACAACATTCTAAACATTTTGCATTGTAACTGTTCTAAACTGTTAATTTCAATATCTCAATATTTCTTCAACCTGCTCAAGGAGTGCATCTCTACCTTGATAAATGTCAAAGTCCAGCACAATACCATCTGCTGTTGCGCAAACAAAGTTTTTCATGCCAACTGGGTTTGGTTTCATTGGCAGATATTGTCGATACGGACAAGCTCCTGTGAAAGGAATCATCTGCTCATCAATGGAAACGCATTCTGGTCGAGCCTGAGATTTGCAGCCTTTCAGAATGCGATTCAGAAAAGGCCTCACCTTCCAGAATTTATCACAATCTCTCAGATCCTCTGGAACATCATCATCAATGAGCACTTTGAGTGATCGCCTCAGCCTGAAAAATCTGTCACGTGAACATTTCAGTGAATCTCAAGGCTTTGGACCAGTACATCCTGATTGCAGGATATAGTATGCAAGACATCAAAATACAGGCACCAAAAAAATGATAAATTTCATCAGTTGATGTGTTGATGAGTGGGTCCCCACTTCTAGCCAGTGACGTAGCATTAGAGCAATCTGCAATCATTTTCATCAAATCTTTATCAATATACTGTTCTATGTAGTCCAGTGGGGTCCAGCCCACTCTGTCCTGCACAGTTTCCTCCTCATGCTCAAACTGGGCTTGATTTGGTGTGAGCGGAGAAGCCCTCCATCGCATCCCACACCCTTTCTTGGACTGTTCTTGATGGCTTGGTCCTGGTGTTGTCTCTTCAGGGACATTGTTTGAGACATCGGCCTCATCCTGCTGTGTCTGAGAGCGACGTCTGGGAGTGCGTGATCTGTCACGATCTGAGCGATATCCTTCATTTTCATCACGGAGACGTTTACGTCCCCTGATAGGCTGAGAGGGCTGTGGAATGGGGCCCTCACATCCACTATTGTCCTCCTCACTGGTGCTTGGCTCCTGTCGTGGGGGTTGATATTCAGCATCCCCTACGGGATCATCGATGTCTGACAAATCTTCCACCTCTGAGTTGTCTCTACCAATTAACCCCAATAACTCCATTACTCTTGACAGAGAATAACGCTCTGGAAAAAAATTTCATGAGAAAAATCAAATAAAAATCTATGTAGATTTATTTATAAAACATGCTACATCTGCTTGTACTGTAGTAAACTATTGTTTTCTACCAAAATCATCCCAAAATACTATTTCATTCTCATGTTTTGTTGCTAGCATTTATGATCACATATAAACATTTTCAACAAAACTAACAAAACTAAGTCCCTCTGTCCACATACGTGGACATCATGTTTAGCGGCATGGTAAATCGTTACAGTTACTAACTTTTGTAAAATTTTCATTCCATAACAAACATTGAACACTTTTATACATATCTGAACAAGAATCAGCCATGAAATTTGTTTGAATTTTTTACGTGGTCGAAGTTTGGATCGGGAGTTGCCATCTGAACTTCTGGGTGTGTTGTCGGCCATCTTGAATCTAATGTATAATGTGTTATACTCTTCTGACACCACTAAGTGGCAGTATAAAGTCCTCGTATGTGGACCCCAGGCCCTTGTAGAGCAAAATTTAATATTGTGGTCTAGACAACCCAAAATGTGATGTCCACATATGTGGACGCCAGGTCGTAGGAGGCTATATAAGGAAAATGACACATAATAATAATCCTATTAATAATCATGATAATGATGATGCTTTAGAGGCTGAAATGCAAAAAACAAATAGCTCAGGGCTCGGTGTCAACACACAAAGTGAAGATGACAGGGAAGCTAGCAGTGCAAGATGAAGATTCCAGATGTGCAACACCAAACAACAAAAAGACGTGCAAACTGATATTAATGAATAAAGTCAATGAAATGTATGTTAAAAAGCATAATGTATAGGATATATATGAATAAGTTATTTACTAATAGTTTGTTTCATCAAGGACTATGTGCAAAATGCTTCCATGTGGCGCTCAGTAGCAGCAGCAGCCCCTCAACTGGTTTATTGCTGACGGTGAGAGTGAAAAATCAGAGAGACAGAAATTGGGGAATGACATGTGGCAAAGGAGCCAGAAACCGGATTCCAACCCAGGCCACATGCTTCGAGGACAACAGCCTCAGTACATGGAGTGCACAAACTAACCACTAAGCCGCGGCACCCATAGACTTCTACTTCTGTGCGCTGAATTGTGAATTAGACTTTTGATTAAATGCACTATGAATAACAAGGTCAAAGAGAATAGTGCACTATTTCATACTTATATTATCAAGGCTATTATTCTGTATCTCTAGTTAAAGGTTGTGACCTAAAGTGGGCTGGTCCGAGCCACAAATTGCTGAAAATGAGATGAAGATAACAATATTTAGTGGCTGTTTGTTTTTTGACTTGCCTTAGCTGCTGGGCTGGTTATTGTCATTTGCATTGATGTAGCCTACTTTTAAAGACTCTCCACTGAACTGTGTCTGCAAACAGTCACCACGCAATATGGCAAGACCTGCATTAACTTGCAAACCAAAATGTAAGTGATTCAACATGTTCCACTTTGTGAGAGGATCAGTTCAAACATCACGAGTGAGATGAGGGCATATGATTGCATAAGCTCCAGTCAGATTCTCTGATTTTGGGGTGAGAAAATATCTGGAAGCAACAGTATGTTAAAACAAAGAGAAGAGGAAACGACGGAAAGGAAGGAGGAGTCCCGGGAGAGGAGGTATCTGTTCATTTACAGTCACACTGCCCCTCAGCGCCTCTCATCCACTAGCCTCTCAGTGCCTTCACCCTGGAGACTTCTACAGAGGCTTTTGTGTGTGTGTGTGTAGAAAAAGTGGGACCACATATTTCATCAAAGATAATTCTGTGACTGATTCCCTTTTTTAATATGTGTGAGAAGGTGTTGATATTTGTCATCTCATAATTGTTGAATTCTATGGGTTCAATTTACCTCAGAGAATGAACCCTTCGCTCATCATTTTAATGTGCACTATTAAAGGAGCCAATTATAGACTAAAGCTTGAGAGACATCACCCACCTCGGGGGCTTTGGAGCCCCATCGATGACCATCGCCATCCTGGAAATGTGGAGGCACAGAGCTGGAGCTGAGGCGGGTTTTAAGCCTCTTGAAAAAACCATTTCATTGCACCCACCTGCCAATCAAGTGAGCTACGCACCTTATTATGAATATTGTTTATCCTGTCTAAGTAGGGTTAAGTAATGTCTACAAAAGCATGCTCATTTAGACAGCCTTGTTGGCGACGCAGCTCAGTTACAAGATTGAAATGAAACAAAAAACAAACAAGGAAAAAGCCTTCTCAATCTGACACTTGAGACATGTGCTATGAAGACAGCTAGCAACACATCCTCACACTTATATCTACCAGCACTTACAGAAATTAAAAACCTTCATTCACCAGACAACCTTCTTATACCGAGCTGTCTCACTCCACCCAGTTTCTCAGTTCTTCGACCCCACCCTTCTTCCCTTCCTCAGCACCCTTCCTTCCACTAAGCTCCCCCCTCCCCCAGTCACTACTCAACTGCCTGCAGGACATCAAAACCTGGATGTCTTCCAACCTCCTCAAACTTTACAGCAGCAAGACTGAGCTCATGGTTGTGGCCCCCAAGGCACTGCTCAGGAAGGTTGGGGATCTCCTCCTCACTGTGGACGACTGCTCCATCCACCTTTCTCCGAGGTCCGCAACCTAGGCCTCACCCTCTCTTTTAAATCCCACATCAAATCCATCACCAAATCCGCCTTCTTCCACCTCGACTCCGGCCCTCACTCCCCGACCCCGTCTCAGAGACCCTCATTCACGCCTTCATCACTTCATGCCTGGACTACTGCAATGAAGTTCTGTTCGGGCTACCAAACACTGCCCTGAACAGACTTCAATATGTCCAGAACTCCGCTGCCAGGGTCCTTACACGCACCAAGCCCTGGCAGCACATTACCCCCACCCTCATTCACCTCCACTGGCTCCCGATCAAGTCTCACATTCAATACAAACTCCTTCTACTCACCTACAAATCTATCCATGGTCTAGCACCACCGTACCTTACCGACCTCCTCCATCCCTACATCCCGTCCCGACAGCTGCGGTCCTCAGCCACAGGCCTGCTCTCCGCCCCCCACACCAAACTGCGATCTTTTGGTGACAGAGCCTTCAGTGCCTCAGCCCCCACCCTCTGGAACTCTCTCCCCGCCAAAATCTGCACTGCTGCATCTCTGGCCATTTTTAAAAACCTCCTCAAACACCATCGCACACACACACACACACACACACACACACACTTTGTAAAGCGTCCTTGGGTTTCATGAAAGGCACTATATAAATGTAAGTTATTATTATTATTATTGTTAATGTGGGTCTTAGACTGGGTATAGAAAAAAGGAGAGACGCTGCCCTAAATGGAGAGAGGCATTCTTTCCTATAGGCCTACTAGAGGGCAATAATTTTAGACCTGAGTGTACATTATCAACGGTTCACATCAATCACAGCAAGGAGGATTAAAAAAATCCCTGCCCTAGTCTTTGTCTTTAGTATTGTATTCTATTCTAATTTACCAAACCACAACCCTGCTGCTGACAGTAGCCATAAATAACAACTAAAGTAGGATGCTTATCAAACAAACCACTCCAGTGTAATTTATACATTTACCAGAAACTAAGCCAGCTGTAGTTTTAGATCTCTGCACTCATTTGTTTTTGTTATTCATTCCAATACATTTTCACCACAACTACTTTATCTCTTCACAGGCCACCTGTGGAAGTGAAAACGCTGCAGGTCATTGATGAACAGGTCACGGTCTGGTATGTAGTTATGTATTTAGTATATTTTCATTTTCATTTGCATATTTGTCTCATTCTTCCCTGGTGTTCATTGTTTCCCTTATGCCTTTCTTTATTTTTCCTAGTCTTTAGTGTTTCCTGTTTTATTTTGTAATTTCTTATCCTCATGTTTGTCAATTTCCTGTGTGTATTGTTACTGTTACATTCTTGAGTTTCTCTGTGTCTCTTTGTTTCCTGTTTTATTTTGAAGTTCTGATCCCCAGTGTTTCTTGTCTTGTCTTACTTCGTCCCGTTGTCTAATTTCCCTCCATGTGGTGGCTGTGGCTCAGTTTGTAGAGTCGGTCGTCTCTCAACTGGAAAG
The DNA here is from genome assembly GCF_963930695.1 of Labrus bergylta. Taxonomy (NCBI): domain Eukaryota; kingdom Metazoa; phylum Chordata; class Actinopteri; order Labriformes; family Labridae; genus Labrus; species Labrus bergylta. The sequence continues at coordinate 7,346,707 of NC_089203.1, read as the reverse complement.
TTGGGGACTCGATCCCCAACTCCTGCAGCAACATGTGCGGAATTGTTTCCCCTGCTTCATCAGCCGCGTATGAATGTGTATAAATGGGATTAGTTACTCCTGATGGTCACTTCACATAGCAACCTCTGCCATCAGAGTGTGAATGGTTGTGAATGTGTAGGTGTGACCTGCGGTGTGAAAGCACTTTGTGTGATCAGATACAAGCTCAAGTCAATTTACCATTTTGATTGCTCTGATTGTCTTCATCTGTGTCAGTCTCTGATCACCCCTGTGTCTATTGCATTCCTTCCCTCTTGTTGTACCTTGATGCGTCTACCCGTGCCGTGTTCTCGTCATTCTTAAGTCTACCTCCTGATCTCCTGGATTTTTTTCCTTTTGGTTTTTCTCCTGTTTTGGAAGGACTTTTTAAGTTGACTTTACAGTATATGGAATTAATTTGGACTGTAAAAGTAAGATTTCTGTTTTTGCCTTTTTGTTAAATTAAGTTATTTTTTCAGTGTCTACAATTGTGTCTCACTCTTTGTATTTGACACTGTGATCATTTATTATTCAGACATATTTTGTTTGCTTTTTTGTTGTGATGGATCATTATCATAAGTAGATATTAAGCATGAGTTAGATTCTACTGTAAATTAGTTAACAATCACATTCAGGATAAATATTGTGATTAAAAAAAAAAAAAAAAAATATTTGGGAAGGAAAAAAATCTCAAACTCGCTTTAGAAATGAGGTAAGTTCATCGAATCTGTATTCACACACACGGTCTTTTACATAAGTGTACATGTAAAAAGTATAAAGAGACTGTGATCAAAATGGAGAGCTAATGAAGGTCGACACAGCAGCCCGACCATCTGAATACTCGACACAACTACAGAGAGAGGGAAAAAAACGACAGTGAATTGTCAGAGCTGCTGTCAAGAGTAGATGGAATACATTAAAACATGGTTAAGAGCTGTAATGACAGGCATCAAATGATGAAATAGACAAAAATAGAGCTGAACAGTCACGTCTGCTATGTGACTCGGAAGTGATGAAAAGGTTTTCATGTTGGCCTCTGGGAGATGGGTAATGTCTCATGGGGATTAAGTGCTCGAGCCTCAGCCAAAGATGTTCTGTGATTAAAAAGGAGCTAAATACAAATCTCTTATTATTAAGAGTACAATGACAAGATTTTGAATCAGTGTAAAGCTGGCTGCACACTACACGATTTAAGGCCAGGTCGATTTTTGGCCTGATTTGTCCCCTTCAACGATCAGGGGGGCATGGTCTGATTTGCGGCTTGAAGCAATCAATTTTTTTGTTAAAATAATCCTCAAGTGTGTGGTGTCACTCGGATATTTTACTGCTCCTCTATGAGTCAGAGCCTCCCCAATCTGGAATTAAAATATCAAACATTTTTGTGAAATATGATTCCAGATTGCCTGCCTTTGACGGAATTCCTGCAGAAAGCCAATGAGAGCGAGCAGACTTGGGAGCACTACCAACTGGTTGTTGTGTACTCTGACAACTCACCATCAGCTCGCGCTGCGAAGTGTATAAAGCCACACATAATCTATCATCTCAGCCAGCTCATGAATTTGACCATCCACCATAGTTGTTTTACACCTGAAGTCAAGTTAAATCACGTAAGTTTCTGTGAGATCTTACGTCCGTGGTCTCCCACGTTTTCAAAATCGGTTAAGATTTGAAAATCGACTAGGGGGTTAACAAGACTAAAATGGATTATCAAATGTAGTTGTGAGGATTATTATCAGTGGCAATAGCAGTCAGAGCAGGGGCATACTTCTGTGCATTAAATGTATCAAAAAAATTGAATTCAGATGAAGAAATGCATTTAGCAGGTATAACGAGATGTTTTACATTAAACAGGTAATACAATAACTGCATCATCAGCTCAACATCACAGTTCACTATTTGTGATACTGAGTAAATTATATATGTTGGAGATTTTCTTCTCACAATTTAAGTGATCATTTCCAACTCCAGTTCTTCTGGGATAGCAAACTGAAAAAAAGAACAACTAACAAGCCACAGACAAAAAGGAAGCAATTGAAAGTGATACTGTCACATGAAACTTCAGAATTTTGGTGTCTGGTGTCATTTTCAGCCTCAGGTTTACCTGGAAGCCCTCTCACAAAATGTGCCATGCTTTGCTAAAAACAGTGTGCATTGTTTTTTGTTAAGCCTTGCCGTCCCTCCTTTAGATTCAGCTTCTAAATGGTCTGTATTTGTTTGGACCAGAGATAGTAGGCAGATTTTAGGCATCCTCACATGGGCGTCTTAAAGGTGTTGTAGGAATGGAAGCAGGCAAGCTAACTGGTTCATATATAACTGAGTCTACCCGACCTAAAAAGCCTCTGCATTTTTCTCATGAGCTCCATGAGCAGAAAGGTGGTCAAACTAGGATAAATATTGAAAATGTTTTTGAAAAATGGAGAGATGTTAGAACGCAGAAAGAGCGATGCAGAGCTCGCTAAACACTGAAGCTTCAGTGACGAGGTTCACGACATGGCAACCTGCGTGCACATCGACTCTAGGGAGGAGGGGGCGGGGGGAGACAACTCTTCAATGTTTCGAATTTGGACTGCAGTACCCTGTTTAAACGCTGGGTGTCAGAGTTACACATTGCTCCTTTAAGTTCAAATATTGATCTATATAAAGAAGTGAATCAGTAGAGGAGCAGGTGTAGTGTCCTGAATTGAAAAATACTCATACAAAGTACACCTGACTTTTACTCAAGTAGGGTACTTGAGTAAATATATTTGGTGACTTTCCACCAGTGATTTGAGAGTGAACAAGTTTTCACCGGCGATATCACTTAGATGAAAGAGGCACATGGCTCATGCACAATTGGAATACAATGAATAGTTTTGCTTTTGATGACAAAATACAGCCTCGGGGAGGTTCAATAATAATACAGAGGGAGAAAAAAAAGATTGGGTGGAAGTATGAGACATGTTTGAGGGCTGGAGTTCATGTCTTTGATTATTTCAGATCATTGTCGTGTTCTTATTTCTGCTGCAGCCACACTTTGAATATGTACTCAACATTTTTCCAAGAAATGTTGAATTATTTCTCAATTTATACTTTTTCAAGTTCCACGTTCATTTTCTCTGCAGGAGTTTTCTTTCTTACATATTTTCTTCTACTGGTTTTTCCAGTTTTCTCAAAGCGTTAAATGAGCGATTAAGTCAGTTTTTATTGCAGCATGTATTTGTTTAAAACCGCCTTTTCAGGCCCTAATATATTCATGTACTAATAGAAACAGTGTTTTGTACGCAGACCACTGCATCTGCCACATCCGCTCAGCTTCTCAACACACACACTTGGAAACTTTCACACTAACACGCGCACACACACACACACACACAGAAAGACACGTACACACACAGACATGCACACACACTGACAACATCAATTAGAGGCAGACAGGTGACAGCAGGCTGTGGTGACATACTGTGACAAGACTGACACCTTCTTTAATCACAGAGGTCACACACACATGCACATGAACACACACTTAGCCTCTGTGATGAAGAGATGCAAAACAAAATGTACAACATGAGAGCAGGTGGAGGAGGCAGTGGATGAGGGCAAAGACAACATATTACCTTGACTTAGAGGAGGGATGAGGAAATAAAACAAAAAATGGGAGGCAACAAACGAGAAGACAAGCTACGAAACCAAAAGACGACAGGGGAATATCCTCCTGGAGAAGGAGGAGGGGACGGTAGAAGACAAGAGGAGGCCAGGTGAGGAGGAAGATGGCTGTATGATTCACCTCCTCCCCAATGAAATGAACCAGATGTTCACCTGTCAGGTGTTGTGAACCTGTCTGCTCCTGCTGTGTCCTCTTGTCATCTGCTGGAAGTGAAACAGACAGCAGCCGGTTCTCAACTTTGCTCCTGTCTCTTCTTCTTTACTCTCCCCATGTTGTGTCTTTGTCATCTTATATCTTTTTTTTCTCTTCTCTTCTGCCCTGCTGTCGAAAATGCTTCTTCCACTTTTTTTGTCTCTTCATCACTTGAGCAACATTGGCATAAAGGGCAGACTTGCGTTGCAAAATATATTTCCCTAAATCATTTCCGTATCGCTGTGTGGTAGAGATGTCAGGATACAGAATTTTGAATACTGATTCAGGTTCAGGTGACTTTACGTGTACCCGTAGGTAGATTTGTTTGCAGCCAGCAAGACTGACATCCATCATGACACACAGATTAAAAAAAACAAATGTAACCATCAAAAAGAAGGAAAACTTTTGTTTGTGTTCCACCACAGCGTTGCACGTCGTGCAAAAAAGTTCACCCCTGCTTCCCTGCAGAACATCTGGGAATGCCTTGCACGGTCTTTAGCTGTATTTTTTGTAGGTAAACGTGTGGCGTTTGTGTCGGACATGTCTGCATCTGCATGTAAATAAGGAAGTGAGGTTGGTCAATGGTCACCAAACTTTGGTGACATGGAACGCCGTTTTCGTGGGGGACTGCTATGATTGGTGAAACTCACGGGGGAAACTATTGGTTGGTCAAATTTGCAGAAAGGTTGCGGTGATTGGACAAAATTGCAAGGTCGTCCAGAATTCACGGGGATTGGTTGATTTTTTTTAAATTGTTGCGATCGGGACATCGCAACTTCCTGGAGGGACTGTGGTATACAGGGATGCTGGGAAGGGAGTCTCACCAATCAGTCGACCCGACCATTTAACACTTGGTTGAGGGAATTTCTCTCTTTAAAGATGTGATGGAAACCATGATACCAAAAAAAAAAGATAAGACTGATTCAATGAAAGCAAGATAGAACATTGTCATTATGGTTCAATCAACGTGAAGCGTGATGAGCCTTTTTACACAACACTTCACAGTTAGTTGTAAAGTTCAATTTAGCTTCAATGACGTGTTTACAAGATTGCACATACTTGATGTTCTGACCACACACTGCTGGTCCCTGCGTTCACCTCTCTCTGCCTTTAAACCATACTAATACAAAACAGTATCCATGCCTACCACACCAACAACAACTAATAATCACAGAGAAATGGCTCTTACTTTGTTAAACAGTGGAAATCTTCCTCTCACTGACTTGTTCAAAGTCCCTCCTTTGAATCTAGAAAGTGCTCAGTCTTTCTATTCAGTTATGTGTCCATTCCTCCGTGAGAATGTGCAAGCGGGTTTTTTGCTCCTCTTCAGTCCTCCGTCATCTTGTGTAAATGTAAAACACAGCATCCTGTTCTCTCCTCCTCAGCTTCACTTCTCCTCTTTCCTGCTCCTCACACTTCTTCTGTCGTCTTGCGGGACGATGATAGTCACATGTTGTCAATTTGCCACTTTCCAACAACCTAGCCTGAGGCGGCCTAAAGGCTTCGTTAACTGTCCTCCTCACCGCTCTCTTGTCTCACCTCCACATCTGACACACACACACACACACACAAGTTAGGGCAGGCAGTAACTGGTGCAACCTATTGCGAATAACTGACTAGACTGGCCAGGGAACTTCTGGACATTTATTGGCTGACTAAACAGGAAACGAGTGGAAAAGGGCGAGGAAGTAGAAAGATGGGAAGTTTTCACAACACCTAGTATGAACTGCATTGAAGTCAAGTTAAAAACAAAAATCATCTAAAATGGGGTTCACACTAATAGTTTATCAAGCCAGTTTTGGCCCTGTTTGTCAGGAAGGGGGTGGGGGGGAGTGGGATGCAGGTACAGACCCAGGTGTGTCTGAAAGTTATCCCAGAAGGATAACCAAAAGCGATAGATTGGATAGAGGACAAAACATCAAAACTGTATAGAGCCACAACAAGCTTCCTAAACTAAATAATGCACCGAAAATGATTAACTAAACTTGTGCTGCCAAACAGCTGACTCAAACCAAAATTGTCCAGGAGACCCAGAAAACAGTTAACAAAAAGCAAACACTTTGTTAACAAAAGGCTGGAGTCACAACTAAACTATCCAGCACCCTAAGTTATACTGGGAGACTGGGAAGGGAAATCCCTCTTACCAGACCTCACACCACAAGAAAATTGAGCAAGATCATTATTAGATCCAACAAAATATGGGGACTTTGCTTTTTATGTCAGACGAGGGAAGACAGTGTGAGGGCACTCACTCTTTCTGCTCAGTGAGAGAATCAACTCACTGCAGTCAGGTGTGTGTCGCTGATTGGCTTTGATTAAGACAAGGTGTGGGGAGCTTTCATATACTGTCGGACGCCAGTGTCCTGTGCTGACTCATTATCTCACCGTCAGAGGTAGTGAGAGGTTCTCCCTACGGTTTCTTGAGTTGTCTGTGTGTATAAACACCAACAAAGAAAGTGTGTAGTAGATTCCCATTGCCCTAATCTGCTCAGGAGAACATCCTCACTACACAGGTTTTGAATTGTAAATATTAAGCATGTTCAGTACGATCGGATATTCTGTTGCGTGGTTTAATAAAACGATAGCCAATGGGGAAGCAAACTGACTGAGGAAGCAGTACAGCTGCAGCGAACCCAAATTTGCCTCCAGCTTGTACTGTCACATGTACAGCACAAGTTCTCAACATATCCACATCTTCATCCATAGTTTTTTTTTATTTCGTAGGAAACACTATCATTGCTAATTATTTCTACCCATTAGCCATGTTAGTTTACTTTAAAGTCCTGTTTCACTGTGAGAAATTTGGTGAGATTTCCAGCTTTGCGAGCTCTGGTTGTTAATAACCTGAATCTGTTAGTGTGTACTGTGCTGTTTTGGTCATAATGTGCTCTCCACACACTGTAGGAACAAAACTGTTCAATCTATAATTTGTTGTTGTCATTTTAGGGTTCTCTTACATTTTCAACATCTGTTAAGATTTCAGTGTGGGCCAGGTTTAAGGCTACTAGCAGACATCTAGCATCTCCCCTGTCACTCACATTATTGACAAGCCATCAGCAATAATCTATCAAACTGTGCTTTCATTCATTTGGGATGATGTATCTAGCACCAAGAGGATTTTTTACACTGTAAACCCAGATTTAGTTTCTAATTAAACTTATGAGTGATCATTACTTATTATTTTATGTTTAGTAAAAACCTGCTATCATTACTAAACAACATCTGAAAGATTCATTGCACTAATCGAGTTTAGCAGCGATAACTTGGTATGTTTACTTTCATAAGAAAGGGGAGGGGCTAATTCAAAAACCTGGTCGCGTGACAAGATCAGCGTCTTGCTGTAATGTGCGTCCAAGGGGCTCTACACCTGGCGCGACAGTCTTACTGCTAACACTAGCTAATGTCCACTCAAAAAAGTGTCAGCTGAATGTTAAAGTTAGCTTAGTGTTAACAGTCTGAGGACAGCTCACATACCAGCGAGTTTGCTCGACTGTATCATTTATATAACCGCCATTTTACGCAATAGAAAAGAGATTCAACCGCTGTCGGGGCAAAGGAGTGTAGCAGGCGCTGTGGAGGTCACTTGACCCGGCCTTGGCTGCTCTCTTTTTCCCTCTCGACGCACGGCCGAGTCGGAGAACAAGACGGAGAGCATGAGAGCTACTTTACTGACTTTGCGGCTTAATTTAAGCCACTTTTATCAGACACAGCCATAAATAGATAAAAAAAATAAAATAGACGCGCGGCCAAGTCCACGGTCGCACATCAGAGAACAACACAGAGAACATGACAGCTAATATGTCTTGCGGCTTAATATTGAGTCATGTTAGTAAGATACAGCCATGAAACTCTGGATTTCTCCAGAATGAAGGCTCTCAGCGTTTTTTACCCGCGTGCTCGTGCATGAAGTGTAGCATGCCGAAGCACATCACACACGCTTGTTCACATGCCGGTTTTCTTTGTAACACAGGCGTTTAGGTTCTATTACCTTATTGTATTTAAAAGTGACATTGTTGAGCTGAGTTGTTGATCTAAACGTTTTCTATTTTTACAGATCCTTGTGGTGTGAGGATGCTGTGGAAGTCTAAGTATTGTGAGTTTATGTGTGAGAAAAGGGGTTACCTTTTAAAACATTATCGGTTAAAACACGGAAACTGTGGTAGAACTGTCCCATTTCCCTGCTTACACGAAGAATGTGTGCGCACATTCAACTCCATTAATGCACTTAAGGTCCACCAGAAAACCCAGGGTGCACAACTGAGTGAAACAGCCCAAACTGCTGTTTGGACTCATGTATGCACTCCACCTTAACTACCCCAAGACTATGAAGCTCACATTTCAGTTCATCCAACAGGTATTGCTGTCGTTAGGCCACACTGACCTGAAGCCGAAGTAACAGACTTCGAAAAATCAGCTCGCAATGTAAAGAGATGTCAAGTCTACTGTAAGAAGAGAGAGAGACACACACACACACACACACACACACACACACACAGCCTTGTCTTTGTCACATTGTAAGGCGACCAGGCCATCCATTCCAGGTACCACCCTTTCTGAAGGATGTACAGCTCTGTAAAAAATCAGGCATCATCTGGTACTATACCTAAACAAAGAAATCACTTCAGATTAACAATCAGACAAAGTAAAGTTCCTCGAACAGACTAGACACCTCCTCCTGGGGACATGTCAGGTTTGAAGTTACTTGTGGGCAAATATCTAACACACTGTCAGGTTTTTCTATTTTCATGGGTACCACTTAACACAAAGTCAGGTCCATCTTACTTTGTGGAAACACTTCATCCTTTATGGTGAAGTTAAGTACTGTGGAGCTATGATACAGCATGTTATTGACTATGTGGAGCTAGCTGAAGCTTGAATAATTATACAATAAATTTATTTTCAATCCTAGATAACTAAATTATGTTTAATATGGAGTTTTATTAGTCTCTTAGCCTGCTGTGACACCTGAACTGATGTAGTTCCATTATTGACGTGTCAATGTTCTGTCATTAGTTCACCATTTCCACTTTGGTTTGGTCAGAAAGCAGTTCACTTTTCTTTCATGTCTAAGCTTGTTTGGGGTTATTACAGAACAAATTTCCTGCATTTGTAGCAGTTAATAATTACTTTATTATGTTGTCAAATGGTGTAAATAACCTGAGAAGTTACTTTTATACAATAACCATGGATTACGTCAGACCACGATGCCTCAGATTTTAAACATCTACTGTAAAGGCAGTGCTATCCAGTACTTTTTTATTTCCTTATTTAAACAGAAGCTGAACCAAAAGAGAGACTTTGGTCATATGATGAATTATAAAGTCCAAAGCTTTATTTGTTTCTTTTTTGTGTCAAATGAACACAACTATAAATGTACAACACTAGGTTGGACAAAAATGCCAATAAAGATGCAGAGTTTAGGAACATTACTCAACAGTCACTTTTTCCTTGCACTTTGTAAACTGAAAGATTAAACCAGTATTATAAACAAATACTAAATTAAAAAAAAAGTGTTTTTTACATACAGTGCTTTTGGTTGCCAAATAAAAACTGCTCTAAAGAGTTTATAACTTCCTTCAAAAACTGCTCTAAAGAGTTTATAACTTCCTTCAGAGCTTAAAGGAACAGTGACAATGTCACAAAGTTCGACAGTAAGTAAAATAAGCATAAATAAGCTCAGATGAGTTAAGATTATAGCAATTTTAAATAACAGAAGAAGAGCAAGAATTTTGGAAATATCACAGGCAGGAAACAAAGTGATAAGACTGAATAAAATGGGATAAACTACAATAATAAAGGATACGGTTGAGATGAGTGGAAATAATAAATATGGGAAAAGATGAGAGGAAAGATCAGGTGAGATAAAATAAATTACAGTGAGATAATCGAGCAGAGGGGTAAGATGAGGAGATAGGACGAAACAAATTGAGGTGAGATAAGATAAACTGTAAGAAGAATGGGGATTAGAATACTTAACATCAAGATTGATTGGAAATAAGAAAGGGAAATGAGCTGAGAAAATTAGAAATAACATACAGAGAAGACATTAGAGGTGATAAAGTAGAAGATAAGATCAAATAAATTTAGAGATGAGTGGAGAGGTTACATTAGATACAATTAGGAAATATTACTAAAAAGGAGATAAAAACGAATAAGAATAAAAGACAAAAGAGAAGATGAGACATGGTATCGGTACAGGAGATAAGGTATGACAGGAGGATGTAAAAGAAAAGGTGAAATTATATAAAATATTGAGTTAAAAAGGAAGGAAGTGAGCTGAGATCATATGGGAGAAAATAAGAGTATAGGAGATAAACTATCAAGAGACACTGTGTCAAACCTGCATCTTAAAGAACGCTAAGTCCAGCATTTAAAAATGGACGTGCTATTGTTGCACTACATTATCAAACATGAAAGTGATCCAAATGATCCAACATGATGTGTCAACAGACAATATAAATTAAACTTTCCTCTTAAGAGCTGTGATTCTATTCTTAATGTAGAATTTAATAGATAACCAATTTCTGTTTTTAAGTGCTACTTTTTCCTGTTCAAGGCATTTATCGCAGTCGCTTTTCCCAGGAACACAACATTTGATGATGAAGGACATCATGTGCTTCTCAATGGCAAGGATCTCCTCGTTCTCCCACATCCTTGTCTTGGCAGGCTGACGAGCTGTAAAATAGTTAAGACACATTGCATTTCTGTGTTTCTATATGGACAAGCTTTTGAAATCAATAAACAGTTAAAGTCAACCATCATGAGCTGACCAAGCTTAAGACTGTGGAGATAACAGTGGACTTAAGGAGAAGCCACACTCCATCCCCTCACCATACACAACAGCACTATGTCCACAATGGACACTTTCAAGTTCCTAGGACCACAATCTCCCGGGACCTGAAGTGGACCGCTCACATAGACACTATCCAGAAAAAGGCCCAGCAGAGGATGTATTTCCTGTGTCAGCTCAGGAAGTTCAACCTGCCTTGGGAGCTGCTCATCATATTCTACACTGCAATCTTCCAGTCAGTTCTCTGCACATCAATAACTATTTTGATCTGTAATCGAACAGGACAGACAGACTGCAGCAGACAATCAGGACTGCAGAGAAACTCATCAGGCCCTCCACCCAGAACTTATACTGGTCCAGGGTCAGGGAATGGGCAGGTAACATTCCTGCAGATCCCTTACAGCCCAGACACAAACTGTTGAAACTCATGATGCTCCATTAGATCACTGTACACCAAAACAACCAGACACAGGAATAGTTTCTTCCCCCAGGCCGTCACACCGATAAATACATAATAGTCACAGCATCAGAACTATCACTGTGAAAAAGTCATGTGGCAGCCAATGTGAATGTAAATAACATTATTTACCTATCAATTAATATATTACTTAACTATTATGTATATTCATTCACAGTTAATCATGCTAATATAATTTCTTTATTTGATGCACAAATGTATGTAACTGAAAATACTGTAAAATTGATCTCTCATGTAAATTAAACAATTTGCTCTGTTATTACATTATGTTTATTCCGACATCTTATTGTGTAATGTTGGCTTTACATCTTAGTTTAATGTTTAATGCTTGTAGATAGAGAGTAAAGTTAACCAGAGCCAAACTCGTATGCTTGTATGTTTACACACACGTGGACAATAAAGCTGACTCTTTCTGAAGACCCTGATCATCATTCCCTGTTTTAAAACAAGAATTGTCTTTGTTCCCACAATGTCTATTACAGTACAGCATCATAAAACACACCGACAATCAAACAAATCAACCTTGGACAATAATATACATTTTTTTTAGATTGATCTTTTAGCACTTGCCTCTTTCTCTTTTTGATGACTGAGGGTGCTGTGGTGAGGCATCGCTACGGTTCTGCTGTGGTGAGGCATCGCTACGGTTCTGCTGTGGTGAGGCATTGCTATGGCCCACATCTGATGCCTCGTTCTCCTCCCTCTGACTGGATGTGACCCGACTTTCTAAAAACCACAACAACAAAAAAAAAACAACAGAAAATATGAAATTCCAGTGTATTTATCCTACCCCAGTAAATGACTATGTCCCAGGCTCAACCTAATAATCAGTATCAGCGTTCTAATGGACTGGTATTGTCAAAATTAGTCTTATCCCTCCGTGTGGCTGTTACTATGCTACTCCTTTCAACAAATTGAGTCCACAGTGGGAGCATTCCCCTCACCAAATGCTAGTACAAATTAGAGGACTGCAAGCTCCGTAGACACAAGTTCCACTAAGGGGAGGATGAGTTGCATTGAACTGTTTATCTTTAACTCATACAATATTAACATTTAGTAAACAAAAGAAACAGACTAAGTGACAGAAGTTATACTACATTAAAGGAGCCAAAAATATAAATGGGATATCCTTACACATAATGGATGTCTTCTAAATACATAAGCATGTTCACAATTCAACTCGCATGAAAATACTTATCGTGTTTGTCTGGGTCCACCTCAGCATCGCTGTCAGGTTGCACATTCTCTGTTAGGGGGTGGTAGTAAGGAGAATGACTCTGGTTTAAATTCATTTGATTCATGCATAAATAATGCCTTTCGGAAAATGTATGAAATATACATTTTTTATTTATGTAGAGACATTTGAAAAGAGATTTAAAAACAATAGTACCCTCAGGGTCAATGCTGATTTCATCGAGGGTCTTTCCCTTAAATTCTGCCAGGCGTCCTTTTTCCAGAGCCATGAGAACTTTGCTTATTTTAGCAAGTTGGAGGGTGCCCTCAGGAAGGCTGTAGAACTGCCGATGCACTCTAATATCATGGCCGAGAAAATCTGCTAACTGATCCAGCTCTGTATTACTGAGGTTGAGAACTTGAGATAGTGTTCCTGTTTGTTTGCGCAGTTTTGTCGAGGTTAGACTTTCAGGACTTGTTGCACCACAGACCTTGGCAAAATGTCTAAGGCTATCAGAACCACGGTAGCAGGTAAAAGCAGTTGGTCTTGCAAATAAGTACTTGTTCTCCTGAGGAACCCCACATTCATGCCGTTTGCTCACCAGCAGATCCAATGCTTGCTGCATTGCTGGGGTCAAAAGCACAGGAACTTTTCTTCCCCTTTTTCCTCTTGTCTCAATCCTTCTGAAGTGTTGGCAGAGTTTCTTTTCTAATGCAGACAGAGCTTCACTGACATCTTCCCGAGGGTCTGATACATTGTTAGCCAGATATGCAGACAGGGGCATTTTGGACACCTCCCCTGCTCTTCTTCGGTTGAACAAAATAACTTGTGTCAAAGTGACCTTTGCCAGCTGTGTCCATGTCTGCGGGGATGCCTCTGTTGATAATTTTGCGTGGATGTGCTTTTGTTGAACATCCAAAAAAGAATGCAAGGTCTAGACATCTTTTGTGAATGGAAGCAACAGAGGGGTATTCCACTTGGATTCCTCAAGAGTTCTTAGAGATGCAGCTGATATCATCTCGTTTCATCTGGCCTCATATACTCTGCGGAATGTACGAGCATCTTTTGCCACACTGTAGTTGTTCTGTACATTGGCACGGCTTTCAACAAGAAGAGAAATCTTAGTCAAGCTATGTCCAATTTTGAGAGCAAGACTTGGGCACTTATAAGCATGTTTTTCACTGTCATAGCCTGCCACACATTTCACAGCTTGCACAACTTGCATAAAGTTTGCAGGTTTGATGTGGTCTTGAATAGTCTTTAAGGAAGTGGTTTTCCTTGAGCAGAGCAGAAGCCTTCCAAGCTCTCTACATTTCTGCCGAATGTACTCATGTTTGCCAGCATCATAACCAAGTCGGTTAAACAGATGCTCACCATACTCCATGATACAGGCATCAGATTTGACTGCAGAAGAAACTTCATCTTGTACCATATTGGTTATCAATCTCCTGGAGAGCCTGGACACGGGTTTTGCCTGGTTTGCCTGGAACATTAGGCTTGAACTTGCAGACGATCATGTGCCGCCAAAGAAGTTTCCTTGCATAAAACCCTTGACAATATGTACAATGCATGAAATCCTGTGCTTTGGAGTTCTGTCTTGGCTGCCTGCGAGGAACAAGATTTCCAACACCGGAATTTAATACTTCAACATTGTGTGCAAAGTTGCCTCTGTTTCTCAAATGTTCCAGATGCATTCGTCTTTCTTTTGAGCATTTAGGAAAGGATAAAGCCTCTGCAACCTCTGTCGTATTGGGATGAGCCCGCTCCAAATGTCTTGCAATTTTAACAACTCCCAACTTCCAGTAAAGACAAAACTGCTTTTTGTTGTATATTCTTGACCCGTTCTCCTTTTTACAGATGGTAGGTATGACGAGTGAATCATCAGAATCTCTATCTTCTATAAGGAGTGAAGAGGCACTGTCAGGAAGATTCTGGTCCAGATCTGGAATTGAGTTTTCTAACAGGGAACCAGTGTCTCCTATTTCACTCAGTTTTGATGAGTTACCACTCCTAGTTGGTGTTGTAGCACAGGACACGCTAGTTAAACGTTGCCTTTTATGTCTTGTACCACGGCTGCATCTCTTTCTTAAGGGTGAGCGTCCTCTATAAACCAACTGTTTTGAAGAGGCACTCGCTTCTGTTGGGGAAAAAACACTATCTTCAATGTCATCCACATGCCTTTGAAGCAAACTGTCTCTCTGGCTCTCTCTCTGTTTGACGGGCCCAAGAACTTCACTGATGTCTGTACCATCAGAATCTTCACTGGTCTTTGGGATATATTCCTCTCCACTGTCAGCTGAGGTTGAGTCAAAAAGCTCATCTGAATCCAAATCAATCCAGTTCTTCATCTTGGGAAAATAAAATGTAATATAAATTCTTGTTGAAATATTTGCTTAACCTTTTTTTCATCTTGCTCAAAATTGTTTGTTTCTTTACCTGTATGCTTTTGGTCCTCCTAAGCCTAGGGATAGGAACTTGGTGGTAACCCTTTTTGGAGAGGCTGAGTTCATAGTCAGAGGCAGAACTTGGACTTGATATCTAGAGTCAAAAATAAATGTTTTTTTCATTTCTATCAACAACAAAATAACACAATTGATGAAAAAGATACACACACAAAATGTACCAACTTCACAATACCTGAAAACATCTATTAACATGAACAGGATTCCTAGATGGAGTCTGAGATTCGTCAGAATCTGTGTAGTCGACAATGGAAATATTTACTCCAACTTTGTTCAGACCGGTTGCATCAGAGCCCTATTGAAATAATAGTGACATGATAAAAAGAAATGTGAAAAATACAAAGCTTTGTAGAGTGGCGGCATTTTACATGATTAGGTGACACATCATGTTGGTTATCGAGTCATTCATCAGTCTCTTACATTTGCACACTGTTTTTGTCTTGCCGGTTTTCTGCTCATATCACTTCTATACTTCATTTTATGCCTGTATGTCCCTCTTCTACTGAACAAGAACAAAAGAAGACAAAAGCACATAGCCCACTATGCTGGAAAAAAAGGTCATTATTTTGGTAAAATCTAATTAAATTGTGCACATTTTCATACATTTATTTTATAGTGTGAGGCATTGCTAAATCCCTATTTATGACACATTTTTTAATGGTCTGATGAATTTAGATAAACTGTGAGTTGGTGTATTAAAAATATATTTCAAAAACATTAGAAATTAAGTGATTTCATGCATTTAATGACTTCAGTAAATTAGAATACACCAAACAGAAAAACCTCCAAATAAACTGGCACTGTATCTCACCCTCTAGAATGAGTGCCTTCTAGCATACCTCTCAAATCAGATGAACATAGATCGTAACCAAACAAATATGTACTTAATAATAATCAATAATGTTGATACTTCAACAATGGATCAATGAGGAGAGGCTTCAAGATCTAAAAGGAAGACCAGTAAACGGTTCAGAAACATAAATGAATACCTCAATCTGGGAGACAGAAGTGCTCTGAGGATCCTGCTCCGTGGTTCTGGAGATGTCAGCCTCAGCAGAGTCTGTCATAGGAGATTGGCCTCCATCCTGAAGAATATAATTAAGTTTAATTGTTGATGGAAATAATCACTGACATATCTCAGATGTAATACCATTAAGCAAATACAAATGAGAAAAATACTTCTTGTATAGTTACTCAGTACATCATGTGTCATTAAGTTTGAATTCCCCTCCACTTTGATCCATTGTTTGTGTGTTAACTCTTAGAAGTACATCTTGGTTTGATTTAGATCAATGTACTCTGGCTGTAGGAACTTCCAGGTGTATATGATGTTGTAGTGTCCTCTCAGAGTGTTTCCTTAACTTAAACACACCTGTCAGGTGTATATGATGTTGTAGTGTCCTCTCAGAGTGTTTCCTTAACTTAAACACACCTGTCAGGTGTATATGATGTTGTAGTGTCCTCTCAGAATGTTTCCTTCACTTAAACACACCTGTCAGGTGTTTATGATGTTGTGGGGTCATCTCAGAGTGTTTCATTGGGTGTTACCCCTCCCCCACTTACACACCTGTCATGTGTCCTGTTTTGTGGGGTCCACGATTAGTGAATTATATTGATATCATTTAATGACACTTTATTTAGTGCAGTGGAAAACAGATGAAGCCAGAGTTCAATGGTTAGTGTCACTCATGGTGTTCAATTAAAATGTTGGTCAGAAAGAATAAACTAAGTGTCATTAAATGTTTATATAATAATAAAGTAACCGTGGACCCCACAAAAACAAGATACCTGACAGGTGTGTGTGTGAAATGGAGAGT
Organism: Labrus bergylta; assembly: GCF_963930695.1. NCBI lineage: Eukaryota > Metazoa > Chordata > Actinopteri > Labriformes > Labridae > Labrus > Labrus bergylta. The sequence goes on along the minus strand of NC_089203.1, from coordinate 7,330,133 downwards.
ACTTATCTACTAAACCAGCACCCTGACAGGACCCCAAAACCTCATAAAAACCTGAATGTGCCTGCTAGCACACCTATGACCTCAGACTGACACTGATTTTAATCAAATCTAAATTTAATCTAAAGCGTTAACACTAAAACAATGGATCAATGAGGAGAGGCTTCAACATCTAAAGGAAGACCAGAAAACGGTTCAGAAATATAAACGAATACCTCAATCTGGGAGACAGAAGTGCTCTGAGGATCCTGCTCCGTGGTTCTGGAGATGTCAGCCTCAGCAGAGTCTGTCATAGGAGATTGGCCTCCATCCTGAAGAATATAATTAACCATCATTACTGATTGTTGTTGATTCAGATTCAACAAGCAACATTACAACAAAATCTTTAAAAACATACTTATTGTAGAACACCCTGAAGCCTTTAGTTTTCATTTTCCATCTATGACCCAAGACTGACACTGATTTTAACCAAATATCAATCTAAAGTGTTAACATTAAAACAATGGATCAATGAGGAGGGGCTTCAAAAACTAAAGGAGGGACACACTGAAGACCAGAAAAAGTTCAGAAACATAAATGAATACCTCAATCTGGGAGACAGAAGTGCTCTGAGGATCCTGCTCCATGGTTCTGGAGATGTCAGCCTCAGCAGAAGTTTTCACGGTAAATTTGCTTCCATCCTGAAGAAAAATTCAGTGTAATTGTTCAGTTGTAATCAACAGAATAACACCTGGGTGTGCTACTCAATTTAGACTAACCTGTTTCCTCCAAGGCCAATCTGCTTGTCCATAATCATATGTTATCTCTTCCCCAGCATTGATGTCCGACATAGCAAAGAGAAAGAGGTACGGCTTGCCTTCTGCTATGATCTTCTTCATTTTACAGTTCGGGTGCTTGTCGTCATCATTGACTAGTCTTCCTAGACTGCCATCTTCTCGAGCTGCATCAACACTTCAAAAATATATTAAATCAATTATTAGACTTCATAAAATCAAATATCTGATAGAATTTAAAAATAATAATAATCCACCAATCATTTAAGAGAGAGCTTCAATAAAGATCATTTAGTTTTTTTTGTAACACAGCTCAAAGCTTTCATTCAAGTGACCATCACAGAGGGCTGGAGGACAAAAAGTGCTGAGGGAAGTAGGGTCCACCATTGAACACTGTAGAACTGCAGAACAGAAAAGACTTAGATCAAGTGAACACAATATTTGATGTCAGGATGAGAAGTCTGTTCCCTCACGAGGACAGCAAAGTGTCAAACAGCATTAATCCATGATCTCCTCCTCTCTGGGTTTTCAATCAAACATTACATTCTGTAGAAGAACAACCCTGGCTCATCTCCTTGTCAGTTAGTTCATCCCATCCAACAACTACTGACTTTGATTGAAATATTCAAAGAAGACTGATATTAGCATGTGGATAGCAGCTGAGACCGATAACTTCCCCGTAGTATACAGCAGTATGGAGCCTTTCTTGCCCGCCAGGTTGGCGGTTCCTTAAGTGTGTGATGTCACATGCAAGCTATGAATACCTTTAATACTTTAAGTAGACAGATCTTTACTGCCCAATTAACTTAATGACTTGAATTAATATCACACATTGTTTATGAGATGAAAATACCTCAGCTGTGAAGAAATAAATTATTTAAAACTCAATCTTAGCCTTACCACCATGTTTTATCATGCCAGTGGAAGTCAAACATGAAGACAGCACATCTGTCATGGTATACTCTCCTCCTTCGACACACACACACACACACACACACACACACACACACACACACACACACACACACACACACACACACACACACACACACACACACACACACACACACACACACACACACACACACACACACACACACACACACACACACACACACACACACACACACGTCCACTTTGGGGTCGCACATTTCAACACCCCCCCTTAGAGGACACCACTTTCTGAATGGTTTACAGAGATGCTGGCAAGTGGAATATATTACTGGGAGTCGCCAGATTATGAAAATCACTTGAGATTTTAGTTTTAAACAACTTTTGTCCATACACAATTTTTACCTTGAGATTGGGGACAAATAATTCTAATGTCCCATTTGGGGTCTTCAGCTATACACAAATACACAGACTGATAAAAGTCACCTTTGGGTGCCTCACTTTCCTTTGGGGACAAGACTCATTAAATGTCATTATCTGCATGCACATTCAGCTATGTTCAGTCGGGAGAGCATGTTGTAATGAAATATGAAATTCAATCTTTGAATTAACAACACTGGTCTCAAGTAGCTTCTGAGATATCTAAAGAAAACGCATTAAACTTGAAGTAAACCCCAAATTACCTCATACTGAAGGAAGAAGTAGTAATTAAACCTATAATGCTGTTTTTTTTCTGGTGACTGGGACAAAGTGCCAATGGTTAAAGTTAGAGTTATTCTCCTCCTCTTCTGTCTGCGCTGGCTTCCTCAATCTACAACAACAAATTGAAGAACAGGAAGGAAGGATTTCCCCACTACCAAATTAACCAAGATGAACAGCTTACTGACATGCTGTTTGAATCATCAACCTATATTCCTGCTATCAAAACATCAGAATCAGAAGCACCAGTCAAATTTGCAGATTCGGAGACTGCAACCCATGCTACAGACCTGGCTGACCCCTGACTTGACTCAAGCACAAATGGACTGGAGGTATCCCCACCGGCACTCGCTACAGACCTAGCTGACACCCTCTCCTGGGTCTCACTGGGGACTCCCCACTGGTGCTCACCACAGATCTCTGCAAAGCAAAGGTGCTAGGCTGAAAGTCTCCACTCCTGGTCAGCTGTGGTCTGATGTTGTCTGTCGGGTAAAAAACAAGCACAAGTGCAAATCTCAAGACACTCCCCCAATGCTTAGTGAACCAGATGTAATGACTGGTAATGGTAATGACAGCACTACCATGTAAGGGATGCAGCGTGTTAGTACTAGCTTCAGAGCTAATGCCAAAACCTGCATAATGTCCATTTCTCCTGCCTACTACAACACCACTATTGAGCTACCCTGCTGAGTTTACCCGAAGAATCTGAACCTACAGAGTAGGTATACATTCGCCTTGAGAGACTGACAACTTTGTCTAGCTCACTGTGCTGCAGCCTACATTTCACCCTGTTGAGGCCCGCTAAGCTCAACTCTCAACATACGTCAGATATCCAACCACCTGTAACTCATTGAGCCCGGACTCCCTACAGACTCCCGGCCTCAGCATGCTTCATCTCCCTCTGCAACACTACAGGTGATGTATCTATAATCATTGTCTGCTGGGCATCATTCATGCATCACGCATAAATGTACTACATGGTACACAACATATCACACACTTAATTACAGCTCCCTATAGCTGTACAGTGTATAGCCATTAACTATTTCTTTATTCAATTTTCATCTGTCAGTTTTCCAGATAGTTATACTGTCACCCCTTCATTGTCATTGTTGATGGTTCATGTCTTCCATTACGGAACTCCTGTAATTGCACTGCAGTTTGCACATGAGATATTGTTTTAATTATCAGTATTGTATGTTCACATGATAATTTCTTCCTGTTGTCACTGATTCATCATAATTCAACCATAGGTATACCTCTTGTATATACTATATTCACTTATATTACTTGACTATTGAGTATGCTTTACTTTAGTAATAAATGTATAACTTTACATAAAGTCATCTCCTGTGTTCATATTTGTGGTTTAAATTCTTGCAAAATTGAAATTCAGAAATCTGTTATCTTGTGCCCCGTTATTATATATAGTGATATAAGACATCATCAATAACAATCACACTACAGTATCAGTGCATCGCAGATCTGTTCAGGGAGTCAGCTGTAACTCTCGGGGGCCTCTGGCAAAGAGAAGGATGATGGCTTAACTACTGGCCAATCCTTCCCATACCTACATGTCTTATGTAGGTATGCCCACTCAGGTGTGCCCACCGACAACAGTTGGTTTTCTACAAATTTCTACAGGAAATGCTGGATTTTAAGTAAGGGATAATCAACGAGTAGTGTGGTTTGCACAGCAATCCACTTCATGTCAGGTGTTTCTTCGCTTTCACGTCGTGCCTTAAAACCGTTTAACGCACACCTACAAGTTGATCATCCTGCTTATACCATGGTCATTTGCCAACAATATAAAATAAAAGCATTTGCAATTTTTTGGTTAAAGTTTTGCACTCAAAATCAAAAGGTTATAAAGCAAAAGCTTACAGTTGTCATGACAAGGAATAATTCTAGTCCCTTTTACGTCAAAACAGTCATATGTGCTTTTTTTTTTTTTATATGCTGTTTAATGTTGATACCACGGCCTGTCGTGAGCTACTGCTTAATTAACACACACCTGTTGGCCAACCAGAAAAGAGTACTCACCCAGACCATGGAATAATGCAGATTAAGAGGTAGACTGAATATGTCATAGTAGCACCACAATGAAAATCTGCATGAAATAATAATAAACCAAACAGACTTGCGTTTGCTGTTAACTTGTGTTTTAGTAACAAAATCGTGCCACACAGCTCAAATGGAATGTCCTTGAAAATTACAGGTCGCCACAAACTTGGCTAGCTTTCAAATGAATGCATCTGGACAGCAGTCAGTTGACATACTTGACTAGAGAATGTTCAGAGAAAAAATTCTTGGGCTCGCTAGCAACATGATAATAGCAGGTTGTGCTCCAAACTACAACCAAGAACTTTGGCCATATAAAAAGAAAGAAAGGCACAAACAAATTTAACATTAACCCAGACATACATATATATACTTCACACAGGTATACTTCAACAAATAGCTATCGTGAGTCTGTGAGTTTAAGGCAGTGATCCGATTTCTGACATAATTTTTCACTCCAGTCCAGTTTCAGTCTTTGAGCGCATAGGGTTCTGCATTGATAGACCGAATGCAGTCGATCTTTTGAGGTACCTTGCATGTGTGGATGAAGTGCATCATGTGTCTTTCAACTGCGCGTACCTCACTGTCTTCCCACTTACGTTTGGAGTTACCTTTGTTGTCTGTGAAGAAAAGATAGAGGTGTTGTCAATATCTCATTACAAAAAGCATTTTTTGCAGTCCATCCAAAACAGCATTCACAACCTCTGCTTTCTTTTAGTACTACTGTTCAAAGTGCAAGGACAACACCAAGGTAAACTGATCAATAATGGAAGACCATGAATGCTAGATGTTGCTACTAAGGTTTTTAATTATTCAAACACAATCCCAAATAGGCATCACAGTTAAATTTGTTTAAAAAAAGAAACAGGCTCCCTGCTCCACCGACATTAGCCGAAGAAAGTACTGCTTTTTTGGGAGCAGAGCTCAGATCCTGACGATGTCATATACTGTGTAGACATGAACAGAAAGAAAAATCTTCACGATATCGACCAATAGCTCTTAGAGGGTTATGCCTTTATTCATAGAATCTGGAGTTACAATATGTAATGTTTTAAGCACTTTTCAAAGTGTTACAGTGTTACTACTTAAACTTAAGCTGCATTTGTAAACACTTTTTAATCAGAGATTTTAGTATCAAACAACTTTTTAACAGAATTTTAACCTTTAGATTGAGGACAAATCATTTTAATGTCACTTTTGAGATCTTCAGCTGTACACAAATACACAAACTGATAAAAGTCACCTGTGGGTGCATAACTTTCCCATTAGTGACAAGAGTCATTAAATGTTATTATCTGCATGCACTTTAAGCTATGTTTAGTAAGGAGAGCATGTTCTAATGTGAATATGAAGTTCAGCCTTTGATCGTAACATAACGCTGCTCAACAGAGACTGCAGTGCAGATTCTGCCATAATGCCCTTCTTTAGGCTATCACTGGACACATTGCTGTCACTATGTAAAGACAAATAATTAATCATATTAATCCTAATCTGTCATATTAGTAGGTATGGGTATCGTTAGGATTTTATCGATACCAATATCAGTAATACTCATCGACACCGATAGTTATCGATATTTTTATTGATACTACTCTCCATAATTTGGTACAACTATTTTCTTAAAACTTTTTCAGAAATAAGTTAAATTGTTTCCTGAATTTCCTGTATATGAGAGATGAGCAATTGCTACATTGCTGTCTGTTTTGGCTGGTGTCATTTTCCCTCATCTTGCGATGGAGAATGGGTTGGACTTGGGGACTTCTGCTATCCACTGATGAATGGGATTATTTAGAAACATAAATTCTTAAAACTGATGCTAACTACACTGACAGCTCACGGACAGACAAGTTGTCTGTTAGTGCAGTGGACAGACACATTTATGTTATAGGTAGGTAGCAAGACCGGCAGCGAAGCATGGTAAACAGTGGTAATGTCTGGGCGTGTTAGATTTATGGAGGGTCCCTCGCTTGTCCCCGACTCTGGCTGCTTAAAGTAGAGAGTGTGAGTTTAGGGAGCAGCGGCGCTGTTTCTCAATACCCATCCCTACATATTACTGATCAGTTATTAGTGATTAGTATGTTTTTAGTATGGCCATTTATCATTAAATACCCTCAGTCGAAAAAGGAAGCTCTGAATATGTGCCTTTATTTTTACCACAATTCAAAACCTTATCCACAGTGCCAGAGTGGCTGGGATGGTTTGGCTGCAAAATTACTTGAAGGGCTCAGTATTCAGCTGTAAGACCAGGTTTATTAGGTTAGGTTTATATTGCAGATACTAACTTTCTTCCGTTAAAAAAAGATCTAACCCAAGCAAAAACAAACCTTGATTGAGAAGAGCACTGGGAGGAGTGGAACTGGTAGCAGTGGTTGGAAGTAAAGGTGTAGTCTCTGGTGGCTCCTGGCTGTCTTCACCTGTTGCCTCAGTGGTCGACTCAACAGACTCATCCTCATCACTTGACACGTCCTGATCTTGTGAGGAATCAACTTTTTCTGAGGAGAAAATGTAAGAGAATATTAAAAAAAATATATAGCATAGCCTCAGCAGTTGTAGCCTCAAGGGCACACTGGCCATCCGTACCGTGCTGTACCCAAGCACGATTGCCCCCCCGCAGTGTCATTCCCCCGCTGGATGGCGCGGCCCACTGCACAGGACTATCCGTGCCTAAGCACGATTACCTCTTGTACATAACGTCTTAATACAACACATGCACGCTTTATGTTATTATGAAGCGTGCTCAGTTTACAAACAAGCGGACGAGAGAGAGAGAGAGACAGAGAGAGAGAGACGCACAGTCGAGTCCGTGTCCGCACATCAGAGAAAAACACAGAGCATGACAGCTACTTTTCTGACTTTATAGCTTATTTTAAGCCATTTTAATCAGACACAGCCATAAATGAATCAAAAAATAAAATAGACGCGCGGCCGAGTCCACAGGCGAGTCCACAGCTGCACATCAGAGAACAACACAGAGCATGACAGCTACTTTACAGCTTATTTTAAGCCATTTTAATCAGACACAGCAATAAATTAATTACTTGTTCTCCGATGTGCGGGCGATGCACGGACTCGTGCGCAGACCCGGCCGCACGGACTCCCGCACATCGGAGAACAACACAGAGCATGACAGCTACTTTGTGTCTTATATTGTGTCATGTTAGTGAGATACATACATGAAATTGGATTTCTCCACAATGAAGGCTGTCAGCGTTGTTTACCCGCGTGCTTGTGCTCATGCATTAAGTGTACCGTGCTGAAGCACACCTCTCCGAAGTGTGCCAAAGCCAAGGAAGTGTACCGTGCCTGAGCACAATACGGAGCGGTCACACTGGTCAAATGAATTGGACTTTAGTGTTGAAGCGTGCTTGGACACGGTACGGATGGACAGTGTGACCGTGCCCTAAGATGAAAAACCAACAGTCAATTCTGAATGTATTGCCCACATTATTGCAGTTGCACATTAAATCAAAAATAATTTGGTATAGTGTAATGTTATACATCAATTGAACATACATGTACGCAACATCTAAGGAGAAAGTAATACATATTTGACCTGATAGACTACATTTGCATTCTTCCTATTTGAAACAGATTGATATGGTTCTTCATTTCTAGACTTCAATTACCAAATACAGCATAAACATTACCTTACTGTTAAAGAGTACTGATGATGCATTTCTCATTAGGGAATAACCATGGGTTGCCCCAGCATCGGAGCTAAATATATTATACTAATATACACTAAGATACACACATGTATGTACCCAATTGGGGACATTCATCTATGTATTATTATGTATTATTATGTATTATGTATTATTCATCTATGTATAATGTTAAGACACCAGTATGTAAGTCTATCAGTACTTTTGGGGTCGTTCTAAACACACACACACACGCTACTCATACCTAATTGGGGACATTCCTCTATGTATAATGTCAAAACACCAGTATGTAAGTCTATCAGTACTTTAGGAGACATTCCAAACACAGATCATTGTCCTTACAGTACATTACTACTTGGGCTGTCATAAGAGAAACACTGGACAATAATACATACTAATATAAAAGGATTCAGCAGTGGTTTAGGTGGCAGGCATACACCCCCAACACTAAGAAATAAGAAAATACAGGCGGAAGGCAGGGTCTCTGTGGACACACACACTGTCACACAGGAATAAATGAGTAGGACCATTTTTGGAGAATTTTCTGCTATTTCAATAAAGAAATTCTTGCTCAAGAGGTCTTTAAGTAGTATTTTATAAACTGGCCCCTACCTGAGGTCTGTCGCTTTCTTCGACAATCGGCTGGCTAACATCAGGTGCCAATTGCTGCTGGAAAAGGAAAAAAAAATGTTATTTACTATTTTTATTACATTTGGGGTCATTCCAAACACACACACACACACGGTACTCATACCTAATTGGGGACATTCATGTATGTATAATGTTAAGACACCAATATGTCAATCTATCAGTACTTTTGGGGTCGTTCTAAACACACACACATGCTACTCATACGTAATTGGGGACATTCATCTATGTATAATGTCAAAACACTGTAAGTCTGTCAGTACTTTAGGAGACGTTCCAAACACAGATCATTGTCCTTACAGTACATTACTACTTGGGCTGTCATAAGAGAAACACTGGACAATAATACATACTCTGAAACCCACTGAGTACTACACTGAGAACAAATACCTTACAATCTCTAAGAGATTAAGTAGTATTTTATAAACTGGCCCCTACCTGAGGTCTGTCCCTGACATCAGGTGTCAGCTGTTCGTTGACATCAGGTGCCATTTTCTGCTGGAAAAGGAAACCGGAAAAAAATTAAAACAATCACGATATAGGTTAAATCTCAAGACACAATGAGATCAGTTTCATCTGAAAATGACAAAAACAACTATTATCAACATTAAACAAATTGTACCAACCACTGTCAGCAGCGTCACAAATGTGACTTGAGACTTGACTTGGACTCGCCCCCCAAAGACTTGAGACTCGACTCAGACTTGAGATTTGGGACTTGTGCACAATCTCTTTATTTTGGTACTTTTTGGCGCATTAACATCACAAGCAGAATGTCATTCCCTCTGGTGCGCGAGCGGCCACACTCCACAGGTGACACCATGGTGAGCACATCACCTGCTGCTGCTGCAGTTTTATTACCATTTGTCATATTGCTTGGCTTTAATAACTTCATGCAAAGCCTAAACAAAATAATCGCTGAATGCAACGTCTGTAATATGAACATAAAGGACGATGGATCGATCACATCAAATTTTATCAGGCAGCTGAAAACGCACCCAGATAGGTCCGTCAAGTTAGCAAACATGTTAAGCTCAGCTGCATAAGCTATCAACGTTAGTTTGCTACTAATGTTAGGTTTGTGAGTGGTTAACTTTGGTGTTTTTTTAAAATTACATATTTTTGTGTTTGCTTGCCAGTGCTGCCACCATCACTGGCTAACGCTGTTAAACATAGATAAATATACGTTAATTATTAATGTCAGCTAAAGACAAGTTTACGTTGCAGGTTTATTGTTGACCACGTAACGTTAATGTTACTGCCTTATTAGCTTACCATTACACTGCGTTTGAGAGGCTAGGGGAATCTTTATTTATTTAACCTTTATTTAACAGGAAAAGCTCGCTGACATTTAAAATCTCTTTTTTCATTACACGGTGGAAAAAAGTGACGTTATTTTTTCAGATCAAGATCGATTTTTGGGGCTTTCGCACCGCGAATAAAGATGTCAACCAATTTTTTTTTTTTTTACTTATGAGGGTTATAAAACAACAACCCAGAGGTCTGCTGCTAGACCGCATTCATCTATGGATCAGACGGAAAACTATTTTACTTTCAACCTTGACAAAGGCAGCCTAGATAGCTTCACTTCTTTTGTTCTTACCTTTCACAATAAAAGCTCTAGACACACACTACGTAGTTAACTGTTTACCAGAAGGAACTTAAATTCATTCAGAACATTTCTCTAAAAGGAAACTCAATTAAATATCTTACAGTAGCTCAGTTTTAACTTTTCCTGCTCAGGCTTCCTGACTGTGTTCAGAAATCACAGGAGGAGACGCTTTTATTTTGTCTCCTGGCCGGAGTCTCCGGTGCTAACCTCCATCACTGACACGTTCTGATCCTCCACAATCTAATATCATCATATCGCCCACCCCTAACTCGAACTCTATATTATTATACATAAAAACCATAAGAGACTTGACTAAGACTTGCTGCTGCCCTCAGAGACTTGAGACTTGACTTGGACTTGCAAAAAGTGACTTGTGACCATCTCTGTATCGTATCCAACACAAACATGCTTGTTGAAGTCTCCTTCTCAAGACTTAACCTTAAAGGGATAGTTCGGATTTTTTGAAGTGGGGTTGCATGTAGTACTTATCAATAGTCAGTGTATTATCAATAGTAAACGGTGCATCCAGTTTGGAGAAGCAGGCAGCTGTACCAGCACGGACGCTAAGCTATGTACTGTTGTGGACTTAAGCCGCCTCAAAAAAGTCCACCTTACAAGATCAATATCAGTTTAACTGTATGTCTTACGTCAGATGTAAGTTTGGATCTGAACGTACCCTTTAAAGCCCAGTTCAAGAGAAGAACTGGAGGACCAATGATTCGCAACGAGATGAGTTGAAACTTGCAACTACTTGCAATGCTCAGGTCTGCAATGTTCTGAAACCTGCCAGTTCACACCAGTGAGATGAGGTGAGACGGTGTATCATCTCCATAGCAACAACTCTCTGTACTTCCGTTCTAACTTCTGACTTTTCAGGCTTTTTTCGTAACTGTATATAATTTGTAGCATCATGAAATATAAATGAGGACAGAGAGATACTTGCTACAGCTGCATTTCTAGTTGTGATGAAACTAAAATGTCTAAATATCATTTTATTTCCCTGATTCACTGCTTTGTTCTCGATTACTGCGCTCCCTCTCCCTATTAAGTGTATACTCGCTCGACCCTCTCGCTCTGTCTCTTTTTCTTTCTCTCTCTCTCATTGAGCCTCCATCCCAAACTGCCATTTCAACCCGCGGACTTTGCTACGAGCTGATTGGCTGTGACTTACATTCTAAAATCAGCTGTTGAAGACTTGACAAGCTGAGTCGAGGGCGACAACATCAGCCGGTTTGATTCGAGACGAAACGGGCCAGTTCACACTGCTGCAACATTTACCTGCAATGTTCTAAAATGGTTTCGTTTCATCTCGTCGCGAATCTTTGGTCTGAACTGGGCTTAAACCACAAAGTCACACAAAAACACAAACTAACTAATCGATTGAGGCAGTGGTAGACTAGCAACTCCCATGTTTTACAAGGTAAAAGACTTTCACTAAATATAACCAAAATGGCTCTTAAAAAGTTGCCTCACCCAGCTTTAAAATGTTAATAGCCAATCCACACTGCCAGTACAAAGTACCCTTGTGTAAATGAGATACGCATAGGAAGCAATGATGAATTTTGAATTTACATAGTGTAATTCAACATTATTATTAATAGGCTGTGTACAACTGACACAAAGACTACTTGCAAAATGTAAGAACCTACCTTTGTATGGGTTGATAAAATGCTCTGTGAGACCAGCCTTGTCAGTTTTCAGTTTAACGTGTTGTTCGGCATCCTGTTGAGGACAGACCCGTCTTCTCCTCACAGATCTCTCCATTAATGCTTCATTGCCAGCCATATCATCTGTTTGACAGAATATTTCATGTATAATTAACATATGTGAGTCACCCAGTTAAGCTAACATACATTTATTAGTTTCCTTTATACCAGGATATACATTTTATATTGATAGCTTAGTCACAAACTAATGCAGGCTTTTTACTCTAATAATCAAATCTCTTGAGTAGCAAATGCAGTGGATTTACCTGGAGGAAACCTGTTGTGATCCTCAGTGTGTAGCTCAAGGTATTTACCCTTCTCTCTCACACACTCGTTATTTTATTATGCACACAAAAATATATCTATATCTATAATAAATCATATTCCTAACATCAAAATACTGAGTGAAGTTTATAAAGAATTTAGAACACAGACATCAGTCAGTATTTGTCAAATTTTAAGATACTGGCACAATAAGCTAAACAGTTAAATGACTGGGGACAGAGCAGATTGAAATATCGCTTTCTACATATTTACATGTTTATGCTCGTTGAACAGGTGTATTGATAAAGCACTGGCATTTTTCTCCTGGAGGTTTATTGCACTTACAGGAAAGAGTATGAGGAGCCCCTCTCCTCTCTCTGTCTGAGCTGTCAGCTCTGACAGAGAGAAATTACACCAAAACATTAAAAAAGTACAGATAAAAGAACCAGTAATGTCAGAGCTTATCAATACTACTGTAATCTCACGCCAAGCAATTCCTGAAAGTTGGCCACCCTGCTAATATTACCTTGAAATGACAGTATTAATTGTGGCTTGCTGCAGTTCAGATATTCTGATGTTTAATAAGGCTAAACTTCACTTTGTAGGAGTTGAACACAAGATGTCGAATTATCTTTCTATCATGACCACTTTTTCTTAATTGATTTTGGATTGATCAATTTATTGAATGAGTTTGTAATTTGTGTTTAGTTTATAAATATTCAACAGTGACTATAAGATATAAATAAATAAATAATACAGGCAACATTTCACCCCTATAGGATTTATCAATTAGCCTACAGTATATTACATACACCTGCTGGTGTGTCCATAGTGATGGCAAAAGTGGGTTGGGAACAGCAAGTGTGCCCTTGTAAGTCCTATCTCCTCAATGACAGCTCTTCCTCTTGCTGACTGATCACTGATGATTCCCCCATTGGAGACCTGGATGCTAATCCCATATATTACTATCATGCACATGTGCATTGATGAAATGATGATGATGACTTTACCTGCACCTGCTTTCACATAGCACATAGCCTACTGTATGTACAAGCTACCTATTCAAATTATACTGTGTACAATTTTCAGAATCAATTCAATTGAAATCAAAGCATTTATTGTCATATGTACAGTTAAAACCAAGTTTCCCTGTACAATAAAATTCTTACTTTGCCTTCCACTCTGAATGCCATTCAAAAGACAATAAAATAAATTAGGATATTTGGAGAGATAAAGAAAGAAAAGTATCCTAAGAACACAATAGCCTGTGTACAATATATACTATACAATATCAATATACAATATACAGTAACAACAACTAATATCTGTGCAAAGTCTGTCCAGGCAAAATCTGTCTGTGATTGTGCAGTACCTGTGGAATTGTGTAATGTGTGCAAAGTGAAGCTTCCTGTACGGTGAGGTGGGTTAGGGTTGAGGCAGGGGCAGTGGATTAGATCTATTGATCAGTCTGATGGTCTGAGGATAAAAACTGTCCCTCAGCCTAGAGGTCCTGCATCTTTTGTACCTTCTGTCAGAGGGCATACGTGTGAAAAGCTTGTGTTGCGGTTTGGTGGAGTCTTTGATGATGATGTCCTGCAGAGATGGTAGGGGCACCCTGACAATCCTCTCAGCAGTTTTTACCACTCTCTGCAAGCATTTGTGGTCCATGTCGATGCTGTTCGCCATACCACACAGTGATGCAGCTGGTCAAGATGCTCTCTATGATGCAACTGTATAAGCTGCTGTTGTGTCGATCTTCTCAACTATCAATACACAGTTTATAATACACCTGTTGAATCTCCTTACAGTATATATCTGATAGTGGTAACAGCCAACAGTCTCTGTGTTGTGTTTTGATGTTGGTGGTGGACTAATGGCTGACAGTTGGCCAGTTAACTCTAACAAAGAAGTACAGACAGCTCCAATGTTGATGTCCAATTACACAAAGACGCTACTGATACAGATGGATAAGTACACATAGATAATCACTCTGGATGTCAGTACAGCTACTGTCTCTCTCAGATAGGCTATGAATATTTATAGGTTTTCATTTAACATTATAAAGCGGATAGCTCATACCAAGCAATCTAATTGGCTGTTAGCCGTGCTATAATACCTGTATATCATGGTAATGACATCTAATTCCTTTACACATTTCAGTATCACTCCACGTTGTTTAACCCTGTCTGCAGTGTTGGAGGAGGCTCGTGGGCGGTGGGACAACAGGACTAACAACGGAGCTAGCAAGGTTGAAAACCAGTTTGTAGTCGGATGGGGTGACTGCTTACGGAGCAACACAACCAAAGTTTGCCCCCGTGAGCCTTCCCACGCTGCTGGACAGGGACAAACTCTGCAGCAGTTGCTGAGACTATGCTAGTCTGCAGCTAAAGCCATCTGCAGTGGCCGTGATATCTAACGTAGCTTAGTGGCAACATCTCTCTAGAGACACCCTGTCTGCAACAGCAGAACAGTCAACACAAGCCATTGTACCTTATATAATTACTAAAACATATTTCAAGCTTGAGAACTGCATCTGCCATATAAAGAAACATATAGCATTTGCATCTATTCATGTACATCTAGTGTAGTTATGATGACAGTGATCAAAGCAATTGGCTTAATTTTAAACACAGAGGTCAATTGAATTAGTCTCTTTTGCTTCACATACATTTTTTGTTAAATCTATAACAAACCATTCTATAAAATACTATTTGTCCTAGAGCATCTGGGTCCATGTGAGCACCTTTAAAAACACAACTAACTAACTGCGATTCATGAATGATTTACTGTCAATGCCATTCATGCATACCAGCTGCAATGCTTAGTAGGGTTTGGAGAAGTAGGCTGACCAAGGTAATGGTAGCCACATGCTACCAATACCTTGCAATGCATAGGAATGTACATTTACTTAGCTAATTATGCTAACATTGGCTACACAGAAGTGTGTGAAAAGGATTTGGAATTTCCTAATTTACAGTGTAAAAAGTAGCTCCACAATTACACTGAACATGAGCAAAGATTACATACATGCTATTGTAGTGCTATTTATATTGCTTTTTTAAGTGGTACCAGGATGCCATGTTGAATGTGACAACTGTTTTGACAAGTGACTGATATACTGTTGTCAAAGTGTCTTTTCTGACATGAAAACCTTCTATGTATGTGGATATAGCCTTCTTTATACAGCCAACCCAAGGAGGGGTTTTCCCTGTATCCCTATTATATAACATACCAATTTTGATTTTTAAAATATGTGATGCAAGAATATAATTTCAGGAGATAGAAAACTGTAAACTTTTGTTGTGTACAAACTATGACACAAAGGGGCTGAAATGGCCATAATTTATATAATTATTTGGAAATGCAGGCATGGTAATACAACTAAAAATAAAACAAATATATTATACAATTATACTATAACTATATATATTTTATATATATATATATATATATATATATATATATATCATAAATGTATATATCTTTATTATCAGGCAAAATACAGGCTACCTATAGCTCTTGACTTGCTTCTCTATATATCTATCTATCTATCTTTATTATCAGGCAAAATGCAGGCTACCTATAGTTCTTGACTTGCTTCTCTATCTATCTATCTATCTTTATTATCAGGCAAAATGCAGGCTACCTATAGTTCTTGACTTGCTTCTCTATCTATCTATCTATCTTTATTATCAGGCAAAATGCAAGCTACTTATAGCTCTTGATTTGCTTCTCTATATATCTAGCTATCTTTATTATCAGGCAGAATGCAGACCGCCTATGGGGTCCTAGACAATTACACATACTTCAACTAGAGGGCGACGTAGAGGGATACACAGATTGGGTGGGGGGGTGGAGTGGGACACACACACACACACACACACACACACACACACACACACACACACACACACACACACACACACACACACACACACACACACACACACACACACACACACACACACACACACACACACACACACACACACACACACACACACACACACACACACACACACACACACACACACACACACACACACACACACACACACACACACACACACACACACACACGATTTGAAATGACCTTTTTCAGATTAATCATGCCCTGATGTTAAGTTTGTCACATGTTTTGCCATTTTCCTTAAAAATAAAATGCATTGGAGCATTTAGAGGTAATTATTTTTTTCCATCCAATTTAATTGAAACAATATTTTATAACATATTTTAAAAAAATCAAAAGCTAATTAAATTAGAGGAAAATACAATAATTGTAATAAATGATGAGTAGCAATAACAAGTCATAATAGCTAGTTTTAGCTATTGATTTTGAGTACACTCTACTAATAAATATAAATATTAAACTTAAGGTTACATGTTAATACAACTCGACATGTTTAGTTTCAGTCTGTGTAAAAACTAAAGTGGTATAGGGCAACGGGTTTCCACGTAATTTGCGAGTAAAGTCAACTGATTCGTTAAGAGTGTATTTACATGTTATTAAGGATAAATAAATTGTTGTTATTCATGAGTCATGCTTTACAGTAACAGTTTTATGCATTAACTATAATAATTTTACATGCTCACAGATGGGTCCAATGTCCAAAAGTTGTTTTTCACATTCACTTCAGTTAACAAAAACCTTTAAGCTTATTTAGATCGATTAAGTTGGATTGTCCTCTGCTTTTATAATTTATTTTAAACTTCAAGGCTCAAGCTATTCAAGTTGACTCAGTGACAAATATATAATGCCGACATAAATGTATCCAGAAATATGAATATAAAGCAAATTCAATTTAAAACTATTTTCATGATATTTCTCAAAGAGATTCTCTGTTCCTTATAACTCATGTTATTAGGAAAACCACAAACACACTCTCACACACACACACACACAAACACATTGCGATTAAGTTAAAAATGTCAATAGTTAATCTTGGTCAATCACACTTTTAATGGATTGCATGAATTTCCATTATTTGGCATCTAAAACAAAAATTGATTACTTGCTGTTTGAATTCAACCCCTCTTATTTTGAAATAAAGTGAGGACCAGAGTACAAGTTATGACATTAACTTAACCACTGAAAAAGGAACACATTATTGATCAAACTGATCTTAAACAGCTAACAAAGGTAACACAGGTAAATGTTTGATGTCATAAGGTGGATATTACTTTGGACTCGTAAGCTGACCTGTCTGAGAGTTTTTTTAATGTGAAATGAGAAATATTACGATGCAGCAGTGTCGTTCTTTAACACCACTGTGACTACAGGGAGACACTGAGGAGGCTTATCTACGGCGTGCCTACAAAACAACATGAGATTAATCACAATAAAAAAATGTAAATGGTAATTTGCGGTATTTCTGGTTGAACATGCTGGTATAATCCTGCAGTTATTTACCTTTCAATTATTTCAGTAGAGTTTCTCCTCTTTATACATTTAGTACCACTTTGTTACACATTTTCTTGATTATCAGTACTAATGGAAACCTATAGACGTCCCTCTCAGGAAATGCGCTTGAGAAAATGTCCCAATTGTACCCCCACCCCCCAATTCTGCAGTGAGATTTCCGCCCTTGGATATGTGAGCCTGCTTCACAAGTTCATGTTAACAACCATCAGTTCTAACCATCTTCAAATCTGTTTGGTTTGTCTAACACCTACTTCTTTTTATTTCCTCGGGCAGGTGGTGTTTGTCTGTGTTGGACTGAGGAGAGAGCTAGCGCCACTTCTCCAGGTAATGAAACACTCCTCAGGTTCCTCAAATGAGAAGGCTGTGGACACACACACACAGAGTTAGAGTTTGAGGATGACGAGGAAGAGGTGACAGATTTTTCTCTCCAGGTGAACACTCACAAACACCCTCATGTCACATTGGTCACAGCAAGGAGGAAGAAAAAGAGTTACTGAGACAAACTTTTTAATCATGGAACCATATGCTCGTACAAATGTTGTCCTGAGAGTAATGTGCAGGAACGGTCTGACAGATGTTCTATATAGTTTATATTATTTTCATTGGCTATTCCAGAGGTTGTTGGGGCCCTAGGCAAAAATCTAGGACGCCATCCAGCCCAGCATTCATCACCATTAACTCTGCTCTGCCAGTGTTCCAACGCTTACTCCTCTTCCTCTTTTTTTCCACATTCTTTTTTCTCTCCTATAGACAGATAATTCCTCTTCATTTTTCTTTGTTAACTCTCACTGACAAACTTTTGTTTCACAGCAATAATACATGCAACGCTTAGAAGAGCAACCAGATTGAGTGCTGTCAGAATTTGATCTTTTAGGGAAATTTCCCGCAGTGATTCCAAAAATGTAATATATAGGACCAATCCTGTGGTTTAAAGTTTATCAGCCTCATGGGCCCCCTCTACTGGCCTGGGGCCCATGAGGTCCAAAAAATAAGAGTTGGGTATGGCTGCATCCTGGCACTCTCTCGTCTGTGTGCTCTCGTCTGTGTGCTCTCGTCTCATGCGCCCTGCTCCTCCAGAAATTTACAACGGCAAGTGCGCTGGGTCAAGAAGAAGTTTACGAACTCGTGCATTAATTAATATTTACAGTCTATGATTAATTCAAACATTACCAACGCACCAAAAGAAGATAAGAGTGTAGAAGACGGTGAAGAAGATAGAGTCACGCGCCCGAGGGTTTAGAAGCCCAAATGAATGTATGAATGAAAAGACGTTCAAATGAATCACGCAGAAGGGAGAGTTTTAGAGTGCCGTTTTTTTCAACAGCTGAACTGATGCTGCTGATTGAGCTGTGTGTTTATATATAACCCAAAAAGCACATATACATATAGAATGGCAAAATTGCTGATCTTTTATTTAGCCTTGAATGTATAAGTATGACGGAGGATTAGGGCCACGTTAATTTTTTTTTTTTTTATTTTAATCAAAACGTTAATTTTAACATAAATTTTTTAATTATTTATTTTATAATTTTTTTTTTTTTTTACATGGCCCTAATCCTCCGTCGTATATAAACACCTAGTATGTTTGCAATATATCACATATACACTACAGATATTTTTTATTTCCGGAGCTTTATGGCTTTATGTTGAAAATTAGAAGCTCAGAGTGCTCGGCTTCAGGCATCCAGGCGAGAGCACACAGACGAGAGGACACAGACGAGGATGCAGCCATACAGTCTTGAAAAATAACAAAAACAAATGTAGCACCCCCTAGTGACTACAGGGTGACCTATACAGCTCCTTGCTTAGGCCAGAACATGACAAACATTTAAAAGATTTCACGTGAACATTTTTGCTTCACATCATTTTTTACTCTTGTCAGTTTTTGGCTTTTGAATTGGATGGAGTTGTTCTGATTATTACACGTTCAGACTCAGCAACATTATCAGTAAGTCATGTGAGTTAAAAGAAAATAAATCTGAGGTAGCTGATAGTTTCCATCCATCCATGTGGGGTTGTGTCTCTTCAAGCACAAGCCCCCGGGTTACTATTCAAATTCAACCTCCACCATTAATCAATCGGTTGGGAACTCAGGTCTTATCTGGGTCTTATCTGTTTGACGCAGCTTGCGTACTTTGCAGTAATATTCCTCTAAACTGTATTCATGACGTAACTTTAACATCAGTCTTTACAAAGGGCTTTAATAGGCAAGGCAGAGCAGGACAAGATCTTTTGTATGATGCACTAGATGTATTGAATTACCCGTCTGGCTATCAATAATATTTTTTATCCAACCTCAAATGAAATAATTAAAATAAATAATGATGACAGACGATGACTGAAGCCTTTTTTTTAGCAAAAGTAAGCTCAGCCGTCATCGCGTCTTTGTGCATACATATTAATTCTATGACAGAGTAACACTGGTGTTCCAGTCTGTGGATTCACATTTCATTTAGGCGTAAAGGCGGAAGCACAGAACAGCAGGAGCTCCACATAGACACACGGTCAGACATGCACACACACAGCGCTGTGCTCCCCTGAAGCAGACTCGCCTTTGTTACTAACTCTGAAGATGGGACAGAGGGGGATCCCTTCATCCCCATAAACACAATAAATATACTCAGATTAGCTGCTAAAATAACTGACCTATCTGCAGGACAACCACACACAGTTGTGGGTCTCATTGCACCATTTTTGACGGAATGTATACTCATCTGCACACACACACACATCTGTTGACAGCAGGATGCCACTTTATACACCAGTGGATGCAATACATGTCCACATGCTGTACCTACAGCAGCAAACACTCTCACAGCAGTTCGCCACTTTACTTCCTATTTCCTGCAGGCATTTATTCTGTGCAATCAAATACACACACACACACACGCACGCACACACACGCACACACACGCACGCACGCACACACACGCCTCAATGGTGGGAGTGCTTGATTTATTAATGCATTTCCGAGATAAACAATGCTCATTTGGATTCAAAATGGGCTTGCGTAGAACCAGTTATGGCATTGCTTTTACATCTGCATTACCTAAATGGAAAACTCAATCATAAATCAGACACCGAAAAATAGCCGTACCTGCATGAAACAACTCTAGAGAATACAAAAGCAGCTACTCATAATGTATCTGTTCTCCTACATCAAAGATCTAAATGATGCTTTCTTTAACAGTGCACACAGAAGGGGTCATTTTTTTTTTAAATCTCAATGTCTAATAGCTATGACTGAGGTAGTATTGATTTTCAGTTCAAGCCAGACAAATCATTTACTTGATGGATTCTTGTTGTATAACTGCATCCATGCGTCATGCAGTATCACTGTGTGAATAAAGTCTAAAATTAACTTTTAGATTGCTGTACAGGCTCAGTGAACTTGAGGAACAAACCTGCTAAGAACAGTTTTTGTTTGCCAAAACTATCCCTATAAATATTTCATACGAGTTTGTCCTCCTTTGCTGATTCCAGGGCTTTTCTGTGTATGTATTCAGGTACATTGTGTTCTTGAACTGTTGAGCTTGTTAAAGTGTTTTTCTCTGCCATCTGGAGGATTGTAAGTTTGGATCAGGAGCATCATGGAGCCAATCATCAGTGACGTTTTTTTGCCTTTATCAGGCATTCTCATGGTCTGAGAGAAAGGCAGAGAAGACAGCAGGGACATCAAACCAAAGACTGTTCATGAAGTCATTTGAAGACGAGAGACAAATTCATGTCCAAAAAATCATGCTTATGTCCACAACCTTAAATCTGCTTCACTCCATTCTAAAAAAAACCTCCCTGTCCTTTCATCCTGTATCTTGCTGCCTCTGTTCCACATTACCGTTTCAGCACTTGCTGTTCAACTATATGTTTCTTTGTCTCACCCCTTCCTCCTCATTTACAGTTGCCATCCCTTTCTTCTGATCCTCGCAATCTCTTTTCTTCCCTACCTGCTGAGACCAATTGAACATTCACAGAACACGCCTGAACTTCAGAGGCTGAGGTGAGAACTCAGCCCAAATCTTTTTAAGTTTTACTTTTAACTCTCTCCATATAAATCTACATTTTCTTCCCTTTTATTTCTAGGTATTCAACCCCAACCTTTTTCTCCCTGTGCATGTCTTTTTATGTCTTATAGTAACTAGCTGTTGGAGCAGATCAAAACCATTGTACGTGAGCTCAGCTTTTGAAAACAGGACAATTTATCTTCCTGCTAATTGAAGATTGTGCAGCATTCTCGTCACACAGCTTTCAGTTGTAATTCGAAAAAAAAAAAAAAAAAATTGTGTCATTTTTTTATAGCTCAGAAATAATCTAGAATAGGCAGAAGCTACCAGTGAAAACAACTGACCAATAAAAGTGACATGCAATATGTGAATTTATACGTTTTTACCATCAAGGTTTCATTTGTAGTTGGGTCTGCTTCGCTTCTGCAAAATAAAATGTCAACTCAGAAAGTAAGGTGACAACATTGTTTCACATGATTTACAAATTATTACAATTTATTCCAACCCCCAATTTTAGGATGTATTTCCTGTCAAATCCGACAAAACGAGCTGTTTGAACAAAGACAAACCTTTGATAGAAATGTTGACCATGCATTTGTTGAATCTGAGACATTTTGAGGCAAGTGGAGGTTGCAAACCATTACCCCTTAAATTATAGATGTTGATTTAAGAACTAAAGTGTACATTTTTTTCTTAGGTACCAGCACAGTCTAGTCAATCCTGTTAGTGACACCAATTATTGGAGGGTTTCAATGCCACAGAGGATCCAAAGGTGGTTAGAAAATAGGCAGAAGGTGTGGATCTTATCACAAGTAACAAAGTCGAGTCAATCTGCATATCTCCTGTCATACAATGATTAGTGTCAGTCTAACATACAGTTATGTCATTTCTATCTAGGTTTTTTTTCTTCCAAGTTTTAAAATTATGTGACACATTGCAGACAAAGGACAGTTCATGTTCCACAAATTAGTTCCATATAATTACTTAGTTACTCATAGTCAGGGTGCACGAAAGCTGCCGTTATAAAAAGCTCCAGCAACACTTTTATTATGAAGATCCACTTTATAAACTTCACTAGACCGACGCATTTCGGCTTGTGGCCTTCATTAGCGTCATGCTACATACCACCACATAATGCAAAATTACAGATACCATACATTCCAGCCCAGATTACGTCATGTGAGAAAAATGAGCGCTAACATCCAGCTGTTATGTATGACCAAATGAGTATGAAATAAATCTATCAATCATATTTTACAACAGCTGTCATGAAAGGGCTGCATGGTGGTGTAGTGGTAAATGCTGTTGCCTCACAGCGTGGAGGTTTCTGTTTTGAATTCCCATTAAGTCAATTGGTCACTCTAAACTACCTGTAGGTGTGAATGTGAGTGTGGGTGGTTGTCTGTCTCTATATGTCAGCCCTGTGATTGACTGGCAAACAGTCCAGGGTGTACCATGCCTTTGCCCAATGACAGCTCGGATCGACACCAGCCCCCGGCGACCAGAACGGGAAAAAGCAGTAAAAGATCATTGTAATAAAGGATAGGCAGCAGTCTATTTCTCAATATCATATTTTATCAAGAATATTAAAGAGTTCTGTCCATATGTGTACGTGTGTGCGCGTGAGTGTGAGTGTGTGTCAGTAAGAGTTAGTTGTGATGAATGAGGGCAAAGTGTCCAGAGTTTTCATGTTCAAACTAATCACCAAACTGTCAGTCACTCGCGCTGACCCAGCTTCAACTCTCCCCTCACGCCTTACACTGCATCACAGCTGATATCTGTTTTTCTCCATCTTTTAATGCATTCTGTGTCTTAAAATGCATCTCTTCTACTTGACCTCCTTCTCATCCCTCCTTTCTTTCATTGTCTTGATATGCCTTTATTTTTTCCTCTCCCTTGGATAGTTTTCTGTCTCTCGGTGCCCCTTGATCTCTCATGCTTCCTCTGTCTCATCCTTTTAGTCTGCCTCAGAAGACTCAACGTCTATTTTCCTACTGTTTTAGCAGTAAATAACACATCAAATAATGGTGTCGCAGCACTCTAACAGTCTTTTCTGTTTGACTCTTGTTCATCCTTTTACTGGCAGTAAAATCCTCTTTTAGTTCTTTACGTGCCGACAAAAGCGTTTTTATTTGTGCACCAAAAATGGGTTGTTTCAAGGATATTCTTTTTCATGTTTATGAGTAGAGTAAGTCATTAGGGGAGCTGTTATTCACTTGAAGGAGACATTCCAGCCTAAGCTTAAAGAGACATTTCTCATTGTGTCATTAAAACATTTTTTTTTACAAGAAAAACACAGACGTGAAGTCAGTAAATTACATCTGATTATTTTTTAAGTCATAGACATATCTGTAACAAAAATAAGTCACATCAGGACATGACAACAGACAACAGGAAATTGACAGATTTGTGAGTACAATTGTATGCAACATGTAACAGAATGAATTTGCAGACAGCTTCTCTCCACATGAAGAACCAGAACAAAAGCAATCTGCACAGAGCCTGACAACTTGATGTGCATGTTTGCACCTGATCATCATTAGTGCTTTACGCTTTGTGAATTGTAGCTTGAGATGGAGCAGATATAGCAGGAGCAGATGATGTGCAGTTTTTGTAGCTATTAATGGTTGGGATTCATTCTTAGTGAATCAGGCCCTGAGTCTTCATTGAATCTGCTTTTTACACAGAACATAGTCACCAAAATAACACTCACACCTGTATGTTGGGTACCACTGTTCTCTTTGACATAGAGCCCTTCTGTCGACACAAAATCGAATCTCACATGTCAATGTAGGCAGCTACTTCAAGTGTCTCTGAGACTCTGATAGCCCATCAACACCACCTATATAACAACATTTTCAGCCATTAATATTTATTTAAAGGAGCAATATGTAACTCTGACACATAATATTTAACAGGAGTACACAAAGGACCACAAAGCTAAGTTGTCTCCATCAAACACAGAAGACTTGAAGCTGATGATCCTATATTTAGATGTGTAACATATTTAGGAAACAGATATATTGGATAGTTGAAAAAGTAAGATACATGACATGAATGTGTTAGATAAAGTTGTTCCTTCAGCCCACAGCTATAATAAAGGGGTTTACATTCAAATGCTCCTAAGGTGTTGTAAAGAATGAATGCACTGCAGTTCCTCTTATGACTCACTGTCTAATTTTAACACGGTTATTGCTCTGCAGATGCCCTGTTGCTAAAACCGGATGACTAATTTTGTTGAAAGTTGTTCTGTTTGTTTCACTAAAAGTGCATTATGCTGTTAATGTTTCTGCGTCTAATGACAGATACTTCCATTGGAGACAACAGTACTGAAAACTCTTTCAGTTTAGAGGACAGTTAGTGCTATACACTAAGAACTCGATATTGGGACGGAGACAAAAAGGCAGGCGTAACTAGAGGAAGTTCAAGTTGAGACAGTGGGATTGGGAAGATCGAGGAGGAACAAAAAAGAGGAAGAATGATGAACATTGATACATTGGGAACAATGAGGCAGAGTAAAGAAGAGCCAAGAGTTCTGTTTAAAAGCTGTCTGAGGTTAACGGCTCATCTTCCAGACGTGAGTGAAGCCCTGTTTGGCTCCGAGTCTTAACGAGGCTGGGTTGTAAATCACCATGGCGACAAATGAGACAATGGGTATTGATATGACATTGAGCTCGAGAACATTTGCCCAGATTGGAGCCAATCCCCATTTCATTGTACGGGAAAGAAGCCAAGTGCCACAAAATCTCTTCAGTACTTCAAAATTAAGCACAACCACATATTAGATGACCCCTGCAGGACGTGTGCTTACTTTTGTGCCTTTTTGATCTGCAGTTTCTATATTTATGAGGAGTCATGTTGCTTATTTTAGTCATGTTGCTTATTTTAATTAACCTCTATAGTTCTTATTTTAAAAGTCAGGAAATTTGCTAATTTAGGCTGGTATTTGTTATATTGTGGATTTTCCATATCTTAGCAAAAACAGCTAGCTAGCATAACATTGGCTGGATGTACATTTCCCCATTTAAATCCCTCGTCAGAAAATCCTTATATCAATATATTTTATGCTGGAACCAAGCCAACCAGCTAGGTAAATACTCCTGACTGTAAAACATTTGATTAATTAAACAAAATCACAAAATGGAGAGAAAGCCAAATATACAAGACTGTGTACATTTCTTTTTCCAGGAGAGAAAGAACTGTGCATCCCACAATTAATGCACAGACCTTCTTTCTACATTCATCTGAATTGTAGTGTTTAAATTTAAAATAATCATTTTGTGATAAACTGTAACCTCTAAATCAAAAATTATAATGTATAGTTTGTTTGTATATATATATATATATATATATATGTGTCAGTGGTAACAGCTGTAGCTCGCTGGTGCGGTTAAAATTCAACAGCAGGTGCCACTTATCAGAGACATTGCTTTTGCACTGTGGGAAGTTATTTTTCCAGAGGTTGTGAATAACTATGTTTTTCTTAAAACAAGTTTGATATCATAAACTTGTGTGTTCTACAGGAGCATATACCATCGTTTCACACTCAGCTAGCTCATGGTTTGTTTACATTGGATGGCATCATCGACATTATCACTACTAGGCAAAACGTTGAATGAAATGGATGGGATTTTCACTTCCGGATCCACACTGGTGAGCTCTATACTAAAAGACCTCCACTGTCAGCGGTTCAGTGTGCTGACTTGTGTGTTTTTTTTAAGTGTGTCTTCCTCAGAGACATCACTTGAGGACTTGAGGTATCAGATTAACACAACTCCTTCTCAACTCTAACTCTTAAGAACAACTTCTTTCTCATATGCAGTTTTACTCTTCAAATCCCCTTGTGATGACCTCTACTTAATCTGCTTTATAAGCAGATGTGCTTTTTTTTCTCCTTTGTATTTCTGAACACCCTTGGAGGTGCTGCAGGACTGCAGTCGGGGCAGCCAGCCAGAGTCGGACCACCTGAGCTTTATGATCCCATAGGAAAGAAACCCAGCTCCCCAAGGTGCTGTGGCTCTCTCTCTCACTTTCGTCTTTGTTTGACTTCAAAACATCAAACTCCCAACGACTATGACGCAGTCACACCTATCTCATTAATGCTAACAAATTACATTTATAATTTATTTACTTAATAAATGTACAGTACTTGCTTTTTAGTCTTGCATTCGTATTCAAAACCAGCTGTGTATTGAATGTAAATGTTCACACGCTTGGCTGTGCATTACATGCATTATTGGTGTATACCTCAGAGGGCATACTGAAAAGCTCGGCCTGTATGCAACGACCAGATGTGCAGGACAGCGACACTTGAAGAGGTTACTTTGAATGAGGTAACATTTTATCAACCTCAATAATCAATAGTAACATCAGACGAGCTCATGGCAACTGATGACCTGTGGCCATAAGACACCATCCCTACTCTTTTTCTCCTGCATTTCCTGCCGTGCACAGACCCAACGGTCCTAGACTTGTTTCCATTAAGTCTTGCAGGTTTCCATGTCACCTTTGGAAATAGAACTTATCAGTCGCTAGCTATTTGACAGGCATATTTGTCTCTGTGGAGTGTTAAAGATACATTTTACAGACGTGGATAATTGCATACACTGTCTATCTTATCCAAAATGTTCTACCATTGTTGTCCCTGCTGCTGTGTTGAACCTATCACTTCCCCTTGGCCTCTCTATGGCCTCTGCATGTATACCTTCAGCCTAACTGTCATCTACTGAATTCATCACATGTTTGTCATGGTCTAGATGCAAGAGAGGACACTTTAATGTAAAAGGTTAATGTAGTAGTTAAGCTAAGTTCCATTAAAGTGAAACTATGGTACAATCCTAAACTCCACCCTAAAAGCAAAGCCCTGAACCTTTGCAGCATTCAGTGGCATCAGTTGTGCAGTGTCTGAGTCCGTTAGGGCTTGAGGTGGTTTGCAAATGAAGAATGGGATATAGTTTCATGACATGTTGCCTGGAAAGAAGGTGTGCCTTTAAATGTGAATACGAAAAGCTCAACTGCATTTCCTGTTTGTATTTTATTTTCCAATCAATATTTAGATCATTGAGAAAAAATAAGATACCCAATTATAACCTTCTTAATTTCAACCAGTAAACTGATAAATAAATTCAAACAAAAAACACAGCATTTAGCAAACATAAATATAGACACAGGCTCATCATGTTTGTTGCAGAGTTCTGAAGGTTACATTTCTCAGATGACATTAAGGTTTTGTTAAAAATTGGTTAACTGTGAAGAAAGATCAACTTCAGAAGAAATGCACCTTAGTGTTATCGGTAGATGTTCTCACAACAAGAACAGTTTCCAAAAGATATTAAAGGAAGGTTATACGATGTGGGTGAATCTGGAGGGTGACATTTGGGGCAGCATGGATTTGAGTCCTGTTGGAAGAAAAAATTAAAAAAAAGAGGTAAAGTGACCCCTACGTAGTGATTGATCAGGAGCCGAGCCGCAGGTGACTTTAACCTGACGTCACCAAATGACCATCGAGGGAAGCTTTGGCACCAAACGAATGAATGCAGGGATTTCTTGCCTCCACCGATGGAAGTGAGAAGTCATTATCATCATTCTGCCTCTCTTTTTATTTCTTCCATGCTGTGCTGTCTGAGGGCAAACAGACTATGCCTTCCCCCCAAAGACACAAAAAAAATGTATAAATAATTATTCAGGAAATTCAGAAAAGACGCAACACTTTGTGAAAGTGCTGCAAATGAATAAAGGAATTCTCCAGAAACACACACATCAACTACATTTACAGAAAATGCACTAAATTAAAATTAACTATGCAAAAGAAAAGCTGCATGTTATAAAGATAAAACTCTTTAATCCTCATGGTGGGGGATCGAAGGCAAACTGGCTTTTGCCTTAAAATGATCTCATGGAGATATGGTCCGCAGCTTAGCTTTGGTAAAAGTAAAACGTATTACCCTAACCTATGGACACTGGTTATTTTGCTAAACAATGGGCCTAATAACCTTGATATTTCAGCCGTCCAAAACAACTGTGCTACTTGTGAAATAACACTACGCTCCTCTGGTATCCAAAGCCCCCATATTGGGCTAAACAAGTTAAAACAGCTATTATCAGCAGTGATAAGCATGCTTTTTATACAAGATAGAAAATGATACAGAAAAGAATAAAGTCATAAGGTTGAAGGCTTTTTGTAGAAGTCAGTCACGTTTGAGGGGGAAAAAAAGTATAGGACCCAAGCACAGAAAAGAAAACTAGTTATTTTAAACAAAAAGGCAAATCAAGACTTACTTGAAAAATGTCCAAACTGAAAAATCCACAAAAGGTAAAAAAAACACTGGGAGCAAGTCTTACAAGGAAGACTGACACTGGGAAGATCTGACATAGACCGACAACTAACAATGAACTGACAACAAGAGGGAAGGAACACTGAGACTAAATAGACACAGGGGTAATCAAACACAGGTGAGACTAATGAAACCAGACAAAGGGAAGCAAGACAAGAAACACAGTGGACAAGAACTACAAAATAACACAGGAAACACTATAGACAAGACGAGGGAAATGCACACAGTGAAAAGAGAAACACAAGGATAAGAAATTACAAAATGAAACAGCAAACACTAGAAACTAGGAATAAGAACAGAAAATACACACGGTAAAAGGCAAATCAAGGGAAGATCAAAACAAAAAATAAAATTCTTAACACTGAAATTAAAAAAATATTTAACTAAAAATTAATCATGACAACAAGCACTGAACTCCTGCAGCATCTATTAGTATTCCAACCTACTTTCTGCTTCTCATTTGTGGTCTGATAAATAGTGAGCACATCACATGTTGTTGCTCTCTGTCTCTCAGGTCCAAAAAATAAGTTGTTCCAATTAATCCTCCCTCTAGAGTAGACAACATGATGAGCAGATATGAGTCTATTTACTGTTGCTTTTTTTCTTGTTTTTCTGACTTTATGAGTCGATGTTTTGCGGAACATTTGCTGGTTTGAATTTGCAGCTCTTTCTTTCATGAAGTATTTTTGATCAGTTGTAGCGAGTTTGAACTTGTTAGCCACTATGATATAGCATTAAGATAATAATAATTTTCACATTTAGCATGAATTTTATTCAGGCCATAAATAATGTTGCATGTTAAAAAGCTGATCAATCATGTGAGTGATTATGACAACCCTGAGGTTGGCCTGATTGGTGTGTAGTTGATACTAATCATGAGTTTCTATAGGCCTATTTCCACCAAGCAGTCAGGTTTGGTTCAGTACGGTTTGGTACGGTTTGATACGGTGAACCCTGATCTAAGGTTTGCCTTTCAACAGCCAACCGTACCCTTTCATATCACTTAATCACAGCGGCGCAACATAGTATAGGCAGCCAATGAATTCAACAAAGAAGAAGAATGTGACACAGTTAAGAAAGATCAATGATTCCTTGCAAGGTCTCCATCTCCAAGGTTATCCATGGGGCAGTGCTACGCGCAGAAAATAAACACAAATACAGCCTTGAAATTACGAAAGGACTGCAGTGTGTCTAGCTCCAACCTTTAAGGTTGGATCGGGAGGCTTGGCACTAAGAACCCAAAGTTTCTTCAAACAGCTAATTAAGAGAAGCATGTAGGTATTATAGCACTGCCTTGTCATGTTGCAACCATGTATTACTCTTCTTCTTTGTCTGTTTTATTGTGGCTTCTTCTTGGGGTTTTTTATTTAATAGTTGCTAGCAAACACTTAAGACCATTACCACCACCTGGATTGTATAAGGACGAATACAGATACCATTACTGGCCTAGCATTCTATCATCACTGTCTCAATGTTAAACCTACACCATGTTCTGGAGGAGTGTATTTACTATTTATCTGTCTGGTTTCCAAAGATATCCAATGATCAGATTCTTCTCAGTATACAGAGTCAGTGATTTGTACCAGACTTGAACCTGCAGGCAAACCTCCAACACATTCCATCAAATAACTGAGAAGGATTTTCTCCCGACCTGGTACACACTCAAACGCACACACAATATTGATTCCACCCTTGCTTATGTATACACAAACACAAACATACTCAGAGAAATCCATCTGATTCAAATGTTATCCTCAAAGCCAATGGCTGAATACAGATCCAGTTTCGATCCGTCAAAGACTCAACATGTGGCAGCAAAGAAAGTTGATGAATCATCAACTCCACAGTCTAAATGCCCCTCTTTCAAAATAAACCATCAGAAAATTTAACCTCATTGGAATTTATGAGCTAGTTAAAACAAAAATCAGCTCTTCTCGGTTTATTTTCATGGAGACGATGTGTCACATCTTCATCTTATGGACTCATTCGTCCTGGAAATGCATCAGACGATTGGAAACCTAGGACAAATTTGTTTATGAGTGGGGATTAAAACGAATTCCGAACCCTAACCACCACTGACAAAGTGCATCAGTAGGGTGGATTAATTCTGCAAAGCCGTGTGTAAGCATATACTTACAATACATTAAAGGTGGTAAATAAAGGCAGTTCAATAATGCAGGAGACTCAGCTATTTCAGGCAAGGTGGGGGATTTTAAGGCAGAGTATTCTTAAAGCCCAAGAATGTTACGAAGAAAATCACATTTATGGACAAGAATGTATTATATTATAAAGTCAAAGTTTATTCATATCACACTTAAAAAATAACCTATGTTGACCAAAGTGCTGAACAGGCTTAAAACTCAATGTAAGCTCAATCTGTAGGGCCTTGGGTTGGGAACGGGAGGGTTGCCGGTTCAAGTCCTGGTGCGGTCCGAGTCTGGGAATTGGTCTGGTAGCTGGAGAGGTACCAGTTCACTTCCTGAGCAATGCCGAGGTGCCCTTGAGCAAGGCACAAACCCCCCACCTGCTCATGAGTGGTCGCTGTGGGCAACCCCCACACTCTGACATCTCTTCATTAGTGCATGTCCACATAATCCTGTTTGTGCATGTGTGTGTATTTCAGCCTATGTGTGTGTAACATGCTCAATAAGAGAGTGGAACATTGAATCTCCTCTTGCAGGATTAATAAAGTATATCTTAAGAGTACAAATATGTATAAGTAAAAAATAAAATAAAAACACATGAGCATGATGAAATGTCAGAATGTCAAGCTTATTTGAAATTAAAGCCAACCTAAAGATGTGAGACTTAAGCAAGGATTGAAAATGGTCAATTGCTTGAGCAGTTCTGATGTTAACAGGATAATTGTTCCTCAGATTTGGAACTGCTTATAACCTCAGGTTATAAACCTGCATCTGGGAACATCCAAGTGCTCTGACTGGAGCATGTAGGTGCAACAGTATTGATGTGCCAGTCCATGTTAAAGTGAGTAATACACTCTTGAACTGGATCCTGAAGCTGACAGTGAAGAGAGGCCAGTACAGGTGTGACATGGTCACATCATCTCTCTCTCCAGTCAGAAGGTGTGCTGCTGCATTCTGAACCAGTTAAAAACACAGCAGAGATGACTGATCAACACCAAAACACAGTGAACTACAATAATCAAAGTGAGAAGTAAACATGGGGATAACTGTTTCAGATTCATTTGGAGGAAGATAGGGCTTAACCTTCCATAATAGTTTTAAACTTTTTTTGACAGGAGGGTGACTGTAGGAGGTGAAAGGGCCAAGATCACTGTAAAACTTTTTTTCCATTTATTTTCAGAACGTTCATGAGGGGGATCTGATGTCACTCAAAAGAACCAACCCCTCATTGCATAAAACATGAAAAAATGTCACAAGTGAACCCACTACAACATGAAATAATCACACATTGAACCCAAACAATCACAAAGTGACCCACAATGACCAAAAAGAGACAACAAACAAGTATAAAAAACTCAGAAAAATTTGCCTGAGCAAGCTGCACCAATGTTGGAGGGAGTTTTGTACTTCTCCAGCCCCAGTCCTGATTTTCAGGACTCATGTTTAAGCACTGATGACTCTGACTTAGACTAGATTCGAGCATCAACTACTCTGATGTAGTCATTGATGAAGACTGGTTTAGTTTATTTTTTTATTTTTTTTGTAAAGACACATGACTTGTCTTGGAATGAAGATTTGATAAGCCATATCTGCGACAAGGCAACCTGTTTACACATCAACTCTAGGGAGGAGGGGGCAGGAGGAGACATCTCTCTCATATGTTTTGAATTTGGACAACAGTACCCATTTTAAACACTAGTTGTCAGAGTTGCATAGTGCTTCTTTAAGACTTGGGACCTGACCGAGGCTGGCCCTTAAAGACTGAGAATGAAAATATAACAACTGAAACAATTGAAAGGATTTCATATTCATCAGCTGTTGATAAGGAAATTTCCTGATGATTTTTTTGATTTTTAGAATAAAAACTGTAGAACCATTTATGTACAAATCTTAATGGCAATTTGCTAAACTCCCATTGTCCTGTCACAGTGCTATGAAACATCACTTTTTTATTTTCACCTTGAGAAGTTGTCTTTGCCTCATAATGGCCTCCAACACAAGTTAACTCAGGTACGGTGTCCATGCTTCAGCCAACACTCTGGCTCCAGCAGAGAAAAAAATGAAACAGAATCATTATATTTGTCAATCTGTTCCCTTCAGAAAGCTCAAAGGAGCTCAGTGATTTGCTCTGGTGGCTTTACGTGAGGCGTGGGCGTCTCTTCACACAGACTGAATGAGCATATGCCGCTTCTCCCTGCAATCAGGTTAGAGATGAAAATACAAACGCCTGGCTCTAATTTATTTATGAATGTCCTCACCCTGGTGACTAAACAGATGCTTTGCTCAGGTAAAAAAAAAAAAAAAATTGTGTGTCTGTGTGTGTTTTTTGTGTTTGTGCCTCAGTACATTTTTCTAATTAGATTCACAGTAAGTGTGCGTGTCCAAATTTAAATGAGAGGATGAAATTGTACATGAACAGTTATGGTTGTTTTTCACAAGAAACTGTGTTTCACAATGAAGTCGTGCACATGCACAGGTGTATGATTGTCCGTCTTGTGAGTCAGCATTATGTGCATTAACTGAGTTCTGATTTTTTGTGTGCACATGTACAGGAATGTATGTCTAAGTGCAGTTGTGTGTTGCTATGACGATGTTTCCATGCCTTTGCTCTCTACCACTGTTATACTATCTGAGTTCAGCTGTGTTAGTCTACTATATTTGTGTGTTTGACTGTAGTGTGTGTGTTTCCGTGTGTGTTTCCGTGTGTGTGTGTGTGTGTGTGTGTGTGTGTGTGTGTGTGTGTGTGTGTGTGTGTGTGTGTGTGTGTGTTTGTGTGTATGCCTGCAAAGCAAGGGGTTTCATCTCACAAGAGTCCCTCCCTCAAAGCAGAGGTAAGTGAAAGAGGGGGTGATGGCTGTCCCTTTTCATATGCCAATCATAACAGCCCTGAGGCTCTGCTGCAACCTGGAGAAGCTGAGGTAATATACTGTACACACATGCAAACATAAAGACACACACACACACAGACACACACACACACATGCACACACATGCACCACACACACACACACACACACACACACACACACACACACACACACAAACCGCTCTGAATTTAGTGTGAGTAAAATACAATTCACTCTGACTGAGGGAGAGAAGAAGAGGTGTATAAAGTGTCATTCTGTATTTTTACTGTAACAACACACTGAGTGATAGTTTGTGCAGGAAAATAACATGACATAATTCCCACTGATAGAACTTACAAGATACTATCGGTGTGATTGATTTAATTACACAAAAAGAGTACTACATTGTTAATTTATACAAAAGTTGAGAGACTGTTGATGAATGCAGCAGCCATGCCACTGGCACATCTCAAAAGTTTAATATGGAAACCATCGATTTTCAACCAAGGAAAATTGTTCCGTTTTGTTTTGATACATTTCATTCATCCTCTAGGGAATCCACTCCTACCTCTTGTGCAAAAATATTATATTATGTAACTTAAACCACGACCTGTTTTTATCTGCATTGCAATAATAACATATAGAACTACTTGTGCAATAACATGTTCATCATTATGTGCACTGTGTGCTTGATAGTGTTTTTTTTTATACAGAATTACATCCTGTTACAACTGCAGCCCTGTTGCTGACTCTTTAACTTTTTTTTTTTTTTTTTTTTTTTTTACATCTTTATATATTTTTCTATTTTTTATTTAATCGTGCACTGTGTGCACTGTGTGCACTGTGTGCTTTTTCTTGTGTTTGCTATCCTGCTTTGTTGCTGTAACACTGTTAATTTATACATTGTGAGATGAATAAAGGATTATCTTATCTTATCTCATCAAAGGACAGAAACGGTCTTCACTAATTTAAGATAGCTTGCTCAACTTAAAACAGGAAGTTGAGATTTGTTTGGAGAAGAGTGTTTTTAAGATCCAGCAGGAGAAGGGAAATCATAATGATATGCAAATGTATTAGTACTCATTGATTAATTATGAGTTTCATTATTCAATAAATATCCTTGCAACAAAGAAGACCATTTACGAGTCCACAACAATACTGATTGTAGAATGATTCATACATTAGCTGCTTTGAGTTTACATTTGAAACTGTTGTCTGTTCTTAAAGAATGCTGATTAAAATAAACTTCAGATACATTTTTTTTTTTTTATCCTTTCTGTAATGATTTCAAAAAGCAATGAGTCCAAAGTTATGTGGTAAAAACATCACATCCACATCTGTGTGTTTTTTTCTTTGAACCAGTGGCATCAATTACATCCTCCTCCACCAGGTGGTGTGAAACCTCCACAGGATACACACTCTGGATGTCCTGCCTTCAGAGAGTCTTCTAGATATCATTGCAAGATACCTTGCACTTTAAAACACTACAGCAGTGGATTGTTTTATACTGATTCAGAAGTGAGCGACTGAGGTGACTTAACAAGATGCAATTTAAACCTGACTCCGTCTCACAGTAGAAACATCCCGGGTGATACAGTTTAGATGGAGTTTGTCTTTTTCTATCAGCATACATTATTCTCCACAAAAAAACCAAAAAACACTTATTTTAAATGTCCTTTTGAAAAGAAGATTTATTGTGGGCATTTGAGCCATGCTGTTGTTGACATTCATACAGATGCAGCCGACCACTTGCAGCAACAGGCTGCCCAGCTGGCCACTGAGCAGCTTTCACACAGGGAAACAGAGTGCCTTGATCAAGGACTCTTCAGCAGCGGCTGTTGAACAGAGAGTGAGAGAGCATTAGTCAATTCCTTCTGATGCACGCATGTTTCCCAGCTGGACAGAAGATGTTCTCCCACCTGCCTGTCCCTCCAGCTTCGGAAGCAATGGCACCAGACATGCCTGGCCAGGTGACAAAGACGTCATTAAAGTATCAGCAGAAGCAGCAGTAAAAGATATAAAATCATCTAAGAAGGTGTACAGGTGCAGGGTGTTGTGTAATGTGTCTCGTTTAAAGAGGCACTCACAGTGTTTTATTTGCTGAGACGGCACAACAGAGCTGGTTGGCTGCCTAACTGTGCATCTGTTCTAGAGATGAACAGATTGCCCCTTTTTCTTAAAGTAACAGTACAGTTTTTAGCACATGCAGTTGTTAAGAAGCTAGATTTCCCATAATAAGTCTAAGCCAGTGGTTCTCAAGCTTTTCACAGTTAGTACCACCACATAAAATATGTGGCTCTCCAAGTACAACCACATTACGGCCAACATTGAAATACAGTAGCGTAGGTCTATTCAACTACAGTTTACACAGGACGCCATTTTATTCCTGTTATGCATGTTATTTATTATTGACCGCACACCACGTACTGATGCGGCCTGGGCTCATTCTCTGTCCCACTCCAAAAGAATCCAAACTGGATGTGACTCGAGAAATATGTTGTTGACTTCAGTTTCTGCTGTGCTGCTCGATGTATCCGCCGCACTTTACTTCTAATGTTTCCTGTTCGGAGCCACAAATGCAAAAAATGTTAACTGTCATATTTGCTTCCTCTGCTTGCCATCACAGCTTTGCTAGTCGGGTTGTCAACCATTTGATTTGAACATTTTTGTTTAAATAAAACAAAATCAGAGACTCACCACAAGAGGGATCCTGTGTACCACTTGTGGTACTCGTACCACAGTTTGAGACTGAATGCTCTAAACTGTTCTATTCAGGCAGTAAGGGAATACTGGGAATAAATTCCTTACCAAGAAATGTTCATGAAGGTGTCTTATAACGCATTTAAAACCAATTTAAATTGACGTCCTGTAGGAAAATCAGTGAGAGCTGCTCAAAGTTGTATTCATTTTCACAATAATGAGTCAAATGTCTTGTGACCCCTTTCTCAGTGTCTCACGACCCCCCAGAGGGTCACAACCTCCCCTTTGGAAACCACTGATATAGGGTCTGGAGAAAACTCAGACCTGGACCCCTTACACATTCGACAATGTGGAGCAGTATTTTTTTTCAACTAGTATTCAAGATATTGAAATCAATAAATAAAGCTACTTTTAAATTGACATAAAATGGGAGTGGTCATTTTAACATCAAAGAGTGGATTTTGTGCAAAACATATGCTTGCAATGGATTGAGAATCCTGAAAAAAAACAAACCCAAACCCATCACGAGCTACTTAAGGTAGAGGTTAACATTTTCAATTTTTCAGCAGTAGGGTTCTGGTTCCCCAACTTTGAGCAGCTCTCACAGATTTTCCTACAGGAGTAGAATTTAAATATTTTTATATGTTATAAGACACCATTTTTCTCGGTAAGGAATTTATTCCCATATTTTTTCAATACAAGTGGGCAATAAGGGGTCTTCAAGTTTCTACCTTAAAGAAAGTAAGATGTGTAATTAGCACTGTCACATGTGATGTGTTGTGTGTTTTCAAATTCTGAACTGAAATCTGAATATATGTGAAAAGAAATTTGAGATGTGAGCTGACGTGTATGGATAACGCAGTGGATCAGCCGCCCCCTACACGCTGGTCTCATCGATCTTTCTAAATATGATTCTCTTCTGCCTTCAGGTCATTCATGCTGCTGAGACACGCACCGCTCCACCTCCCCATCAACGTCAATAAAGGCTTCACTGGATCATCATCTATCAGTTCATTCACCATCAAGTCTTAACAAGTCGGCAGCTATGAACAGTGTCTGGACTCCACAGGAGAGGGGGGATTTATCCTGCTGCCACTCTATGCAGTCATCCGTTGATCACAAATATCTCCCCGTAGAGTCTGAGCACCAAAGTTCTTCTGTCGAGCGGTTTCATCATAGATTTATATTATTTCTTCAATATATATTCATCTCTCCCGATTGAATGTTTTAAAAATATTTCTTAATAGTAAATACATTTTAATATTATGTTTACCAGATATGCATACATAATCTGCTGATACAAATATTGTCTTTCAGGAAGTTTAAAATGGACATTTTAATATAAATGATATAAATAGTTGTTGCATTTATCTCCTGTTAGCTATCGTCAGAGTTCGATAAGGTTAGTCATTACTGGTTCATTTCTTGTGTTTTTAATGTTGTTTGTGGACAAATCTTTTAGTTGAAGCCCAGCTGGGTTTCTCTGCCTTCTCCAAATTGGTTTGAGTCTCCATCATATCCATGTTGTTTTTGTTTTTTTACATCTAGTTCTTTACCGTGCAATCGTCCATCCTTGAACCTGGATTCTTTTGTAGTCTGTTTTTTGTGTGTGTCTCCACTTATGCTTCCTGGGTTTTTCCTCATCATGTTTCCTGCTGTCTCATCTGGCTAAATGTTGCTTAGTGCTGTGCTCATGATGGATTCATGTTGGGTCTTTGTAAATAATATAAGAGTAAAGTATTTTACCTGCTGTGTTTGTAAAGTGTCTTGAGATAACATTTGTTATGCATTACGACTTTGCAAATACAAATGTTTGATTGATCTGACTCTTTAACAATAAAAATTACAAGTTAAAAACAGACTGTGATTGAAGAAGAACATAAATGTTGTAATTATTTTTCTTTTTAATAACAGTTAATGTTTAGTATCATGGTTTCACAGTAATTTTAACTATCACGTATACGTTAAAGCAGCAGCAGATTAACGGGTTGCAATCATCAGATTTTGTCAGGTCTGTCCTCAAGAGGAGAAGAAAACAACTTTCAGAGTACTTGATTGTTGACTGGAGATCGATCATTTCTGATGCTTTTCGGGTAGTCTGGAAATCTTAAAGCTGACTGTCAATTAATTTAATCCAGTGTTAAAAATAAATATAAACGTGAAACAAACACGGTCAAATAGCTTTCAGAGACTTATAGATGGGTATACCTCAAATACACAGCGTCTAGCAGATTTGTGGCTCAAGTTAAAATGTTTGATCTGTGATTGCTTGTTAGCCTCACTTTAATGCAGATATCTGTTTGTGGAGACACATTCATCCATGTAGAACACCACTGAGGGGAGCTGGTATGTCATTAGTTCCGCCTGTTTTAATCCTGTGCACATGGACCCATTTTTCCTGCACACCCCAAAGCCTACTGATACTTGATTGGTCAATACAGCTCAAATTGTAGGTAAGTATAAAACTGTGTAAAACAAACAGAAACTAGAACACTTTACATCCTGAAATTTCAAACCCCTGGGGCGCTGGTGGGACAGTGGGTAAGTGCAAGTGTCCAATGTTCGGAAGTCATAGTTCTCCAAGCGCGCGGCCCAGGTTCAAATCCATCCTCTGGATCCTTTTCCGCATGTTGTTCCCCACTTTCTCTCTCTCTCTGATTTCCAACTCTATCCACTGTCCTGTCTCTACAGTAAAGACACAAAAAGCCCCAAAACAAATCTTTAAACAAAAAAAAAAAATCCAGACCACTGTGTACAGATTCCACATTTTAATACAGTAGAATCTGTACAATTCGGATTATGTTTCATGTTTTTATTGGCTCTATAAAAGACTATTTCATTTCTTCCCCCAGGGAATCAGCTTAATATGATAGCATCAGCTCGTATGCTGAATTGTTTTTGCTCTGCAGCAGAAGCAGGTAGAGGGTAACTCTGTTTACTGAATAAAAAGTTCTCAGACCAAAAACTGAGCCACCTTGTACAAATAGAGAAGCATTGCATCCAGGGAAGGTTACATAAGAGCTCTTTCAGAACAACTAGTGAAATGTATTTACCCTCCATTGTATCAAATGAGAGAAATGATGACAGGCATTTAAATACTAAGAGCAAAGTTGAACCTGGTCGTAGCTAATTAGAGTTTGGATGGACAAGTGTAACATTATGTACATACTGTTAATTTCCCTAGATGGGGATACAAAAGTAGGCTATAATTATATAATGTAATTAGGCAGCAGAGCCACAGGAAATTACACTGCTATCTTCAAATCTTGAGGGCAATGATAAAATCCAACATAAATTATAACCTTCAGTATTCCAACCTGTAATGTCAAATGTGATTTCATTAGTGGGTGAGGCCCAGCACCAGTTTGTTTAGGAAGTCATGATATTTGCAAATTCAATGACCTCATCTTTCCAACATGATCTGAAAAAAAAAATAAGCCAAAAAATAACACCCAACAACAGAAAATGTCAGTGTACTTCGTTAAGTAAGGTTAACGTAAATAAAGAATTGGAGATTATGGAACACGCCACCATGGTGATATCCATGCTGAGAAACAAATTGATCGTGCGGAGGTCGAGAGAGAGGCTGGTATTTTTGGGCCAAGGGGTACAGGATTCTCAGCTTCTGTCTGCCTCCTCACTGACAACAGATCAGCATGGCTCAGAGAGGATCAGTAAAGCTGGAAATGTCAAACGTGTCACAGTGAATCAATTCAAATCATCAGGTCTCAACTTCATAAAGACCACAGCTTAGAGCCTCTAAGGAACAATGAGATGAGGTACACCTCAAGGGTAAAAGGGTAAGTACCTGACTACACGTTTGAATCCACAATAAAAAAAAAGACTTAGCAGAAGCAGATTTACCCATTGTTGCTGCAATTGACTATGTAGGTGTGATATAAAAGTTCAGAAGAAATAGAAATAAACAGCAGAAGTCAGAGTGACAAAACAGAAAAGTCCTGTGATTGATCGCATGCTGGATCATCAGTTGAAAGCCAAAACCCCATAACACTTATTCTTGCCAATGTGAACCATTGAAAGGTTTCTTACCCCATGGCTGGAGGGATTTCAGTTGTAAATGTGACACAATAACACTGTCAAGCCCAGAACTTTGATTACACAGCATCCTAGCGAGAGAGATCCTTGGACCTGATAGAACATATTTACAACAACATCACAGATCTGGTCTTAGGACATAGGATAAATCTTTTCCCACTAAAGCCTGTTGCCTTTCAGCATCTATCGAGCGAATCGCAGAGGGAGCTAACTTTCCCTGTTGGAATGATCGCAGGGAGATAAGGGAAGAGTTACTTATGAGCCTGCATAGACTCTCTATCGGTTTGGAAAACAGATACATTTCACCCCAATTCGGATACCGGAGCACCTCTAAAGAAAACATACCGCTGCAGGGCTGCCAAGTAAGGGCTGCTCTCCAGTGCTGCGAGAAGAGATCCTATGTAAGAGGTTTCAATGGCTTACATAGAGTCTTGAAGCGGTCTTGTGAAATTTTTGATTTCATATCGGGAAACTATCGTGTTATTTGCAGAACAAGCTGTTTAACGCACTCTGTAGACTTATCCTGGGATTACTTCAACATACATTTACTTCCTGATCTGAAACTCTGCCCACATTAAGTATGAGTATCCAGCATTGTAACATGATTTGTGAGTTTTTAACTCTACAGAACTATACAGAACTTGAAAAATCTTGATTTTCCTACCAAGGAATACTAAGTGACCTACCAAAACAATAAAACACTAAAGAGACTAAAGATGTGTTTTGAAACTTGTATTTCTGGAGTTGGATTTGAAGTCATTGAGCTTTGTTTCCCAATATAGTGTACACGAGGACAGGAGGGCTGATCAGCGGCTCCCAACCGGTCGGGTCATTTTCTGGCATGTTTGAAACTTTGGTTGTATGAATGCACACCCCAGTACACTAAGAGCAGAGCCACAAGCCAATTCCCCACTTCAGGGCTTTTTTCCTGATTGTGACTGTTCAAACTGGGAGTCAGCGAGTGAAACCACCATGGCAACAGCAGGCGGGCCTGTTTGATGTGTGTGAGGAATATTTGTCATGAGATGGCTGCTAGTTAGTTATCAACACTGCTCATCTTTGCCACTAGTCATTATGGGAAAAAAAAACCTACTATCATTGGAGATAATTTGAAGATTCATATGCTGCTGCAATAATTAAGGAAAGTTTAGGCAACCACTGAAAGTTTCTTTTGAGTACTAGTAATACAATGTCAAAAGCGTTCCCAAGTGCTGCATGCATTTATTGTTGATCAAATGGATAGCAGAAGAAAAGGGTGCAATCTAAAGAAACAAAAGAAAAGTATAGTTTATTGGAATAAAGTTTGAATGCAGTTGGCATACCTTTACAGCATCTGATTCCCCATCCCCCTTGTGTCTGTTTGTTCCCCTCTGTCTGTGTTTGTGGCAGGCATGGCTCATCACTCTCCAGTCTTGCCTCTATGTTACCTTGTTAAGGTTCTACACCTCCTCCTTCTTGCTGCACACCTGTTTCCCATCCACAATCGTAAATGGTAAATGGACTTGAGCTTGTATAGTTCTTTTCTAGTCTTCTGACTATTCAAAGCTCTCATATACCGCAGGTCACACCCATTCACACACTGGTGGTAGAGGTCGCTTTGTAAAGTGACCATCAGAAGTAACTAATCCCAGTCATACACTTTCTTACCCCAGCAAAAGAGCAGCAGGAGCAACTTGGGGTTTAGTGTCTTGCCCAAAAACACATCAGACATGTTGTCATTGGAGCTGGGGATCGAACCCCCGACCTTCGTAGGTGACCGACACTACCAACTGAGCCACAGCCACAATCAATCCTTCAGTGTTTAAGCCTTTTTAAGTGTTTAACAACCCAGTTTTTTCATCCAATCTTCACCAGATCATCTGCTCTACACTGCCTACAGTGGTAGCTAGTAAATCAGTTGGTTTGTTATTTGCTAGAGTTGTTCTAGTTTTTCTAATTTCATACTTTTCTATTTTTTTGCCCTAGTATTTTTGCCTGCCACAACCTGTACTTCCAGATTAACTGCCACTCTTTTGGACAATAAACTACCCTTAAAACCAGCTCCTGTGTTTGTGTGTTGCACTTGGGTCCAGCATTAAGAAATTGTAACATTTTATCTAAGACTTCCTTTTTTCATTACATATAGGCAGCGTATCATCTGTTTTCTCTCACAGTTTTCAATTTGACTCATACATTTATTAATTTTGTATCTCTGCTGGAGGACTTTACCATCTAGTTAAAGCTTCAAAGGAAAAGTTTGACATTTGGGGGAAATGCTTCTTTGCTTTTATTGCTCAGAGTTCAAAGAGAAGGTCATTACCATAGAGTCTAACAGCTTATGCTAAATACAAAGCTAAATAGAAAGTTAAAGTCGGCAGGCAATTAGCTTAGCTTGGCCTGTCCAATAAAAAAGAAAAAAAAAACTATAAACCCACAACCATCACTGCCACATCTAGTCAGAAAATGGAGATATAATGTGTTAATTAGTTGCTCTCTGCTTCCCCTGTTACCATTATTATTGTTAAGTTAAACGTATTGCCTTCATTTCTTTATTGCACACATCTTCTTACTTAAATTTTGGAAACAATAAGCTCATAGGCCTTAACACTGGACTGTTACTTTTATGTTAACTTTATTTGAGTAGCAGTAGTTGAAGCTTTGACCAAACCGTCTTCTCTTTCACTTTAGCTCAATACCAAACTCCTCAATTGTAGAAACTGATGCATGACAAAAATAATTTCTCATTAATTGTGTATAGCTAACCACTTACTCGCTGTTCAGAGCACTGGGACAACTGGGGACATAGACCAGACTGGCAGCGCCACTTTAACAATGCATCAGTCTAATAATGCAATAGTCATCCATCTGAAGAAGAACAAGTCAATATTTTATTTAGAAAAGCAGCCTTTTCTGGATCTGGTTGGATTTAAAAGACACCCAATTAGAAACCAGGGAGCAGGATGGACCCAAGTTCAGACAACTTATTAGCATGCATTTGGCAAAGACTGTTAATGTCTCCCACGCTTTACTGGATACGCCAGCTGATGAACACACAGAAACATTTCCAGACTCTACTTCCAAAGTGCTTTAACTCACATCACCTTCCATTTTTAACAATGTGATAAGCATGAAAAATAAGATATACTTTATCGTGTCTTGGACCCTGTCCTGCAGTTACAAGAGAATTAAGGTACATACATAGAGATCATACAAAACATCTATCAATTCCACATACACATAAAAACATCTTCCTACAGCAGTGACACATTTGTATATTGCACGGCCCTTGGCACATGCTACATTTCCTATAATTCAGAAACATGATGGATGACTGCTTTGTGTCTATGGTTTTAATTAACCTGTAATGTTTTTTTTTTAAGTTAAGAGATCCGTGTGAAAATTCATCTCTGGGGTAAAAACCCTGTGAACGATGAACACTGAAGGAATCCTCATAAGAAGTTGATGAGCGTTGTACCGGACTGTTGTGGTGGAGAGGGAGCTGAGCCTGAAGGCAAAGCTTTCAATTTACCGTTTGATATTCACCTATGGTCATGAGCTTTGACTGAAAGAACATGATCGCAGCCAGAATTAGTTTCCTCCGGAGAGTTGCTGGGCTCAGATCGAAGTAAATCAGCTACTCAATGGCATCTGATTAGGATGCCTCCTGGGTGCCTCCCTTTGGAAGTTTTGCAGGCATGGAAGAGAAGACCCCGGTGTAGACCCAGCGATTTCTGGAGGAATTATATATCACGTCTGGCCTAGGACAGCCTCAGAATCCCCTTGGAGGAGCAGGGTAGAGGGACGTCTGGGTTGACTTATCGGCCTGTTGCCACCGCGACCTGATCTCGGGTAAGTGGAAGAAAATGGATGGATAGATGGGTGGAAGATTATTATCATCAAACAAGATATCATGAGCCCAGTGTGTGTACAAAAAAATTTAGTGTATCATCAGGTCAATTGGAGACGAAGGATGGGATGTTATGAACAATGACAATGAAAGTTACTTTTGAGATTGGTTTTGTTAAGTTTATTCATACAGGCAGTGAGTTCTGCAATGTTAAATATGCAATGATGCAGCTGAAAAACTAACTGCAAATATTGGACCGACCGAATGCACATTGACTATATTTTAAGAATGTCCTTTTCCCTCTTCACT
Source organism: Labrus bergylta (assembly GCF_963930695.1). NCBI lineage: Eukaryota > Metazoa > Chordata > Actinopteri > Labriformes > Labridae > Labrus > Labrus bergylta. The sequence continues at coordinate 7,285,179 of NC_089203.1, read as the reverse complement.
TTACAACATCAAGTACCCTAACCGCATATAGCACCACATATAATACCCAGTTACTTCAATTGAATTAGAATTTTGGTGGAAATCAAGAGTCTGTCATATCCAAAAACTGTGTCTGCTCTGATGACTGAGTGACCTTTTCTGCACTTAGTTATTGGGGCAGAACGAGAACTGTCCTCTCGTGTGATTCTCCAATTTAACCTCATTTTCACAGTGGATTTCTTTTAAGCGCATGATTAGAAAAAAATAAATAGAGGCATATGTCATTTTTCTTGCTGAAGTCAGATGACTCGCTGTGTGAGTCAGTAAATGGCCCATTACAAGGTCCGTCTTTTAAAAAAAACAACTACGCTTACATTTGTGGAAATGCCAAGAGGGATTTATGTCCCAGAGAGCAGCATTGATTTTTCTTTGGGTCCTGACACCATTAAAAACCGAAAGGATAAAGCTTTTCCCAGGACTCCTCACAATGATGGACTGCCATTAATAGCTCACTAATGACTCATTTTGACTTCTCCACGGATACTAATGTTCAAAACGGGACAGCTTCCTCTGACTGTACGGGTCGAGAAGAGAAAGTTATGTAGGTGTCATTTAAGGTAACTGTAATGGCATACAGAATGATGCTATCACAGTTTCAGTTACAGCTGTGAAGGATCATAAATTCATCTACTGTAAACAAACAAAACTCAAGAGAACTTTATAACTGTTGAGATAACAAGGATCAATTTCAATTTTATTATTAAAAAAACACACTTCTTATTCAAAGTAAAGCTGTTCAGATGATCATTTAAGATAAGTTTTGTATTATGATTTTGGAAAATCACGTAAAACATGATTGGTTTTTTTTAGCAGCCACTGTTTATAACAGAATAAAGAAATAAAGACTGATAACTCTTGAAGCTGAAAAGATTAGTATAAGCCGTGAGAAGTATCCAGCTATGTTAAATTACTGTAATCGTGCAACAATCAGTGCACAAATAAAACATTGTCATTTTTTACATTTTGAAGACTAACTTTTAAAGATAGAGTCAGGAGCTTTTTCCTAAAGAATGAAATAATGACTTATACGAAAGGAATGCTGCTCGATCATCACTTCTGGGCCTCCATACATGTGTATGGGTGACTGTGTCTGCAAAGACTCTTTCCTCTGTCTGGATTTTCACATTTTGTGTTGTTTTGGTTGACTTGGGACGTTTCTGGACGGGGAGTTGGTGTGTTTCCCCCAGCCAATGACAGCGCTCAGGTGAGTTTACAATTCAGCGATTGGATGCTATTCAAACAGGCTAATATGACAAACACAGACATAGCATCAAAAAAGAGAAAATACCTAATTTTGGATAAATCTTGTTACAAATCAAGGTTGAATCTTGTGTTTGCTTTCACCTGCAGAGGCAGAGTTGTCCTGCTTTCTGTTGGACAGGTAGTTGCCATTGCATGAAAATGAAACATACGTGACGTCAGTGTTTTCTTCTTCAAAGATGTATCTTTAACTTATTAACTCTTTGTCTTCTCCATGGAAAAAAAAATATTGATGAACATTTATCGTCATACTTTTCATTGACGACTAACACTGATCTGTACAAGTTAACATCCCAAATAAGTAATTGTGCATAATTGACATTGGACACTCCAGCTGTTGCTTATCAATTGCATCATTCAGTTCAATTGAAATTTTTAGCAAATGAAGTACGGTGTACAACATGTTTGTATTATAACCCTTGTAGGGTTTTCCTTCTTCAAAACACCTTGGACTAATTTGATAATGAGACTAGGTTCCATCCCAGGTGGCCTAAAACCCATGCTACAGTTTATTGTTTCTGGGCTGACTTCACCAAGAGACTTCCTCCCTAATAGAGTGCACACTGTCGGGTTGGCCAATAATTGTTCAGGTCCCACGTGGGACTTTAACTGAAATGCCTTTATTTACCAACAACTCAGCAACAGATAACTTATAGTCTTAGTGAACATAACATCCCCTTAACTCTGCATATTGTCTTATTTTATACTATATATACAAAGGTTAAGTTGAGGGCTTCTGGGGGGTTCTGCAAACACCCACAACAAAGCCTCTCTCCTCTCTGAACCTCTGCTGACTCATTTGACACTAACACTTGATGAGAGCTGATTATTAAGTCCATTAAAAGGTCTCATCACAACAAGGATCAAAGCACATGACTCCCCACTGCATGCTTGAACAAAAGCCCCAGAAGCACCAAGTAATTTCAGCAAATGACTCTCCGGCAAATGAGCTCTTTGATCAAGTTACCGTTGGCCATTGAGAATTACGGCAGTGACATCTCAGCGGCCGGTGATTTAGTGTACAGCTGTGGTTTTTGGTTGATGCAGAGCTCTCCGGTAGACTAATGTGATGCACTGTGGAATGAAACAGTGACCAATCTTCTCTCTTTACAACAGTAATTTATCAAACAGCCAATACAGCTAGATATCAGGGGAAGAAGTGCTCACAGTGCCACACAGGATTCACATTTTCCATCCAAATTGTCTTGGAGGATGGTTTATTCTGTGCTAGATAAACCTGTGATATGACCCGAAGGCATTCATTTGCTGTTTTGCCTATCCTGATAACACCCTCTTTACATCCAGTGAGATGAGTACTTGCTCCCCAGAATAAGACAGAATTTGTGGGGTTACTTAAACCCACATTAAGAAAGAGGAGCCATGTGAGCACAAAAATGTTGATGTTGTAAATGTCCTGAGGAATTTGAAACTAATTTAAATTGACAAAAGTAATTAACCTGCTTTAAAACTTCCGGGCAGGCCAGTTGACCATCTGCTGATGAATGAATCAGCTTATTTCCTGTTTGTGTTTCCTTGCTGAGCTTTAGCAACACAAAGACAAAGTAGGAAAGGTAGACAAAAATTGTTCAAGTTGACCTGTAATGCTGATTTCCATTTTAACAACCACATATAGCGTATCAATGCTGGATGTCCAGACTTAACATGATCAAAAACTCAGATCTTGAGGTAAACATATGTTGGAGTAATCCCAACATATGCAGCTTGTTCTCCGATATGAAACCAGGAATTTTACCAGATGTCTTCAAACCTCTTACATATACGCTCTCGTCTCCCAGCAATGGATAGCAGCCCTCCCCTGGCAGCCCTGCAGTGTTCTGCCCACCCTGGAAGGCTTCCAGAGAGCGGGCCAATCAGAAGAAATTGTGTGAGTATGGACCTTAAAGAGACAGCCACTAAAAAGAAAAGTTTCCGGCAGAGGCTGAAATTGAAAGCACAGAAAGAAGGGATTTTTAAACCCAATTACCTAGGGGAGACAGACCACGTAAAAAATAATTCTTCAACATGCATGTGCACTTTTCATTTTTGGTTTCAAGGCAGAGTTCAGATAAGGTGTATATACATTTCGAGGATGTAATGTCACCGTTAAATACATTGAAAAAATATATATAAATTCTAATAACAAAAAAACAGAAGAATTGTTTTTGTTTTCAATAAAGTTCAACGCTTGGGCGACGACATTTTGATGACAACTGCTGTGCTAAGCAATCCACAAAAAACGACACATGCCAGGCAAGTAGTTGTCGATGTGACTTTGTAATGAAACAACACATGCATGTTCACATACTCTTCCTTCTATAGAGTGGTGAGTTGAAAACATACAAAAATGGCTGACGCACAAATGTTTGTGTGGACGGATTATGAGATGGGGTTGCTACTTTAAGGGACCCAAACCTACAGAGCGAGAAAATGTAAACAGAGAGTCATGCCAGTCTACATTTTCACAAACAGAACTTGGGAGTCTGCCATTGTTGTTGTAGTCCACCTTATGTTGCTGTGGTCCACCATACTGTCTCTGTTTCCAGCTCTTGTTAATTGCATATTTTGAAGGATGACTAATGAGTGTCACTGGAAACTTCCCCTGTTTGAGTTTCTCCTCATGTTTGTGATCTCGGGACTCCTGGGAAACAGAGTCATCAATCACTGTTTTCTGAGTATTAAACAAAGGTTAAATGGAAAAAAAAGATTGACCTGGCCTTTCACAGCTAATTCCTAGCCATGACTTTTAGCAGTGCAGAACTTAAATCAAGCAGTCCACCATCAAGCTTATAGACAGCCCTCCAGCTAAGCGGAAAAAGACCTTAAGTCATCTTTCTCAGACCTTCAGAGGGGTTGTTTTTTTTTTTACTAGGGATTGCAGTAAGAGACGGCTGACCCTTTTGTTCTACCCACTGCTGACCTTTTCATAAAATTCCCAATTAAAGTCCTACATTTAGATTCTCTGGGTTGACTTTTAGTCTCAGTAGATTGTTCACTTTGTCTGAATCTCAACTTTAATTCAAGGAGTCCACACTCTCTGGTCTCCTTGCAGAGGTTTTCTTTGACAAATCAGAGGCGTTAAGGAGGAAGAGTGGTCTTAAGGTGTATGCTAATGAGTGAATACAGGCATGATAATTGGGACAGCTGAGAGGAACTTCAAAGATTTCTTTAAAGCTTTTTGAAATGTTGACTTATGCAAATTCAAGATACCCCAAGAAATGACATCATCACGCTGAGCTAAAAAGACACTGAAGGAATTTGAAACTGCATCAGCACTCAGTTAAAGACGATGGAGTTCAAGAACCTGATCAACCACATCAAGAAATGATGTGGTTAGAAATGTTTTTGAATCAATGTGTTAATGTGGGTTTAGTAAATCTGATGAAAAATACAAGAGTTGTTTATTCCAATACTTCTACTGTAAATAGTTCATATTAGTTAATAGATGATCTGTTAATTACAATATAAATATTAAAGTCTGATGATTTGAAGCGACTCTGTGATCAACGTGCTGAGTTTTCTGTCCACAAAACCTTCTTTAATCACATAAAAAACATTCTACTCACAGGGGCTTCATTTACATGTGTAAATTGGATCTGATAAAAAAGTTAATTTGGAGCAGAATTTGTCATCCATTTGGTAATTTTCCATTCTGGATGTCGGGACTGATGCCTGCAATAATATGTCAGCGTTTGGCTTAGTGGCATGTGTGTGTCGATGAGCCACAAACAAAGTACACAGCAGACTTTAGGGGGTGAGGGATTGAATGAAAGAGAGAAATAAAAGAGAGGGAGGGAGACAGAAGGGGGAGGGAGGGGAGATCATCCTGTGCCAAAATAAGAGTCACCCTGAGGTTAAGAATAGGAGCGACGCAAATTGAGAAAGAAGTTAGAAGAAAGCAAGATGGAAAAGAGAGAGGCAGGCATGCATGTGGAGAGATCCAGACACAGAAAGAGCCACACACGTGAACACACACACACATGAAGAGGAGGGAGAGAGCTTTTGGAGGCTCGATGGATTGCTCTGAGGTGAGAATTGAAGAGACGATGGCTTTTAGCTGGAATGGAGGCAGCCCTAGAGGTCTGCCCTGAATCAGCCCGTCTGAACTCAGCTGACAAGTCAGTGAGGGATAACAGCAGGCCGGTTCAAGGAGAGAAAACACTCTGACAAACGAGGTGTTACATAAAGCTACATAACTAAGAATAAGAAAAAAAATGTGTATAATGATCTACTTTAAAAAAAAAAAAGAGGTAATAACTGATTTAGAACTCTGCAGCCTGGTTGCTGAGTATGCGAGAAGTAGAGAACACATCACAGCTCTGTCAACCGTGACTTTAGAAGTTCACATCACACAAGGTTACCCATCTGAAGATGCTTTGAATGTGTCAAGCAAGAACTCTTTTCAAGTCCTCTGGCTCTGGCCTTTAAGCTGGTCTGAAGTACAGACCAGCTTCTTTCAACCTCACCCTTTCTCTCTCTCTCTCTCTTTCTCTCCCTCTCTCTCTCTGTGCATTCGTCTCATTTTACTCCAAGTCACTATCTTTAAATCTCAGTTACTAACCACATCTTTTCCCGGGAGCTCCTGACCTCTCATGTCTGGTAGGTTCCTTGGGATTGTTGTGTCTTGCCACTGTAACTTTGCTAAATGTTACTTAGTTCTGTGCTCATGATGGATTAACGTTGGGTCTTTGTAATGTAACAATGAGTACGGTCTTTTACCTGCTTTTTGTAGAGTGTCTCAAGATAACATTTGTTGTGAATTGGCGCTATACAAATAAAGATAGCTTGATTGATTGACACAGGACAGAAACCCCTCGACTAGAGCAGCTCTTCTGTTTCAGGCCACTGCTCCAAACTGTCTGAGGATCGTAAGAGAACTACACATCTTCAACTTAACTCTATACATCGTCAAGGACGTCCTTATATTGAAACATGGGACCTAAATGTCAATTATTTCTGTTGTGTTTTTTGTCCTGTTTAAGACTGCATATTAAACATTACATGCATTTGTTAGTCATTTAGCTCATTGACCTGCACAGTTGAGCCAAGCTCAAGCCCGCTTTAGCGCTAGCCTTCATCTTCATTTCTTCTCTGCTTTCTTCTGCATATTTATGCTCTTTTGACTTTCAGGCCAGAGCCCGGCATGGTAACTTCTGAGCTTGCACAGAACACCTAGGACAGTTTGGGTCCAATTGAGGTGTGCTCATTTACATCCCTCTCACATCTCTCACAGCTTTATTGAAAAAGACAAAACCTCACTGTATCACCCCGACTTTCATTCGTCTAGCATTCAGGCAATTTCTAAGTTAAGTTATTCTATAGGTGCATCTTCTGCAGGGATTTCTCCCTTCATTACAGGGGCAAAATGTTTCGGAATTACTATATCCATGACTGATAATCACAAAATTTAACTGGTGTGGTATTGGGGTGGCAAAGGTGGCAGAAAAGCTACAACCAAAAGCTAAATATCATTTTGTTTTAAACCGTGACAAATCCATTTGCAGGAATAAGGAAGCACTCACACGAGGGCAGTTTGAGAAGTAAAATGTTTCTTTCTCCTGCTGGTGATTCCACCTTAACTATTGCCTTTTCACCTCTACTGTAGCTGTCTCAGGGAAGAACAAACCTTTCCATTAACCTCACCACAACACCAGACACCACCTGTCTGTCCTTATTCTACCTCATTTAGACAAACTCCCTCCAGCCTCTGAATTCAAGTTCCCTCCTACTTTTTTTCCTTTTGTTTTGAGCTTTACGGTCACCAGCGAACCTCAAACAGAAGCTCTGCTGTGTTAAACCGGCTCAACCTATTTTGAATGGAAGCTTCCCAGGGTGCCGCACAAGAGCAACAACAACAACACTGTGCTTAAAAGAAGTGATCACAGTATGCCCCGAGTCTTAACTCTGCATTTCCCCTCTTGTCTCTCTCTGAGCTGTCTGCGGTGATTGATGAAGTCACTCTGACCCTCCGTCGGCCTCTCAGAGCCCCACTTCCTCTCTAGCTGTGGGCAACTTCCCCTTCTGCCTTTTCTCTTTCTCTCAGCTACTTTCTTGCCTCTCTATTCTTATGCTGTGGGGTAACATTTCTCTTTGTGTCACTTCAATTTTCCCTGTTGCTATAGCTGGGGGGATGCCTCTCTCTCACTCCCTCACTCCCCTCTTATCTTCTCACTCAACTTGGTTGAGGGTGACATCTTTCGTGTCTCTTTTTTTTATGCCCTTCTCTTCCTTTCTTGTGGTGCTGCGCTTGGTGTCTTTTGTTAATTTAACATCCCAAAGACTATTCTGTCGCACCCTCTGTCAACACTGAGTCAGAGCTGATGGAAAGAAAATGCAGTTATTATTATTTTTTTTGCTCTTATAATACTCCTATGATCATGACAAGAAGCAGCACACAGTGTGCAGACAAATGAGCGTCAGTGGAGGTGCATACAAGTTAAACTGAACACAAACAGTGCCATATCAAAAGCCTGTATCGACTTTACGCAAAAGAACACTGACTCTAATGATGTCTTTGCAGACACACTTTTGAGGAGCAGTGGGGCTACGGTTGAAACGAACCAAAATAAATCATATCTCCACATGTTTTAGCTGGATGGAGATACACAATATGTAAAGTAATAACAAAAATAAAGTCTGTTCTAAGTTAAATCTGCATGGGCCAAATGCCAAATGTTACGCAGACACAGTAGATGTTGCCCTTGAGCACCAGCATGAGACAAAACCAAACCGCTGTATTTACACCTCCGCCATACTGAAGCCTCCGCTCACCTAGCGGAAACACAGCGCTGACAACACAGCAGGCGGGACTCGTGCTTCACACTCATTGTAGACAGAAATGACTCAGAGAGATATTTACTTATATACTATATAAACTTGATTTCTGCTGTATTAATGTGTTCAAAGAGAGAGAGAGGGAGCAGGGTGAAGAGGTACAGTGAGATGAGAAGGCAAACTGGCAGCTCTATGAAATGAACATGTAACATTATTCTAACACAACATGAAATATATATGTGTTACCCTATATCTTGTTTTAAAATATATCAATATGTCTTAAAAACTGGACATATAGACCAGCTTTTAATAGCCTTGTTACACATGTTGCAAGTTCAAGGCAGAATATTGACGTCCCTGAAACAACTCACCTGCAATGTGCTACATACAGTGGACAAATGGCACGGCACAGTCATTTGGCCCCTACCCGCTATTGGAGGAAGTCACAGTGGTGTGATGGGGGAGAGATGGTGGCAATGTGTAACATCAAAGCAGGCAACACATCTTGCATTGCAAGGTGCATGGCCAGGATGTTGGCATGGAGATTTATGCAGAAGACTACACCAATATCATCAAAGTTGTGTATATAAAGTGTGCACATTTGGTAACTGTAAACACACTTCCCTGGCCTCAACCTGTTTTACTTACATTATCCCTCAGTTAACACAGAGGCGGTCACCTTTCCTCGTCAATCAAATGAGGAAAAACATATTTAGTTTGATACCTCCTTTCCATATTTCTGTGAAGATGTTTCAGTTTTGTTTATTCACATCGCTGCTTTGGTTGCATTTTCTCCGTTGCTGTTTTTCTGGCTCCGTCACAAGAAGATGAAACATCCCACCTACAAGGTTCTCATTGGCCTGGTTGTTTGTTCAGCCAGGAAAACAGATGTCGGTGAGCACAACACCTGGCCTATTCGAAAAAAGTATCTCAGATGGGAATATTGATTCGCAGGTCTGGAACAAAGCTTTCCGGCTGTGAGGGGTCCAACAATGCAGGTGGGGGTGCCGATTTGAAATCCAATGATTGGTACAAGAGATACAACATTTTTGAATGATTTGTTGTTGCACACTGAGAAATCAATTTTTTCTCTCCCTCAAAATCTGTTCTGAACACATGCATGTTTTAAAGACAGAAATATGAACATTTTAAAAAGTTAATCTTCAACGGGGATGGCCCACTTCCTTTGATGAGGTCATTTTCTTGCTGTTCTGATATTTTTGATGGGGGGAAAATAAAACACTCACCGACCTGTCAAGTGTTGCATCCGAAGATTTCTCACACCACCAGTGTACACACAAAGCTCCTGTGTTGAACCAGAGCTTCTAACTCAGTATTGTTAGCACCTTCATGTGCCTTTGCTCAAGGCCTTTGCAGGCCATAGTAGATTATTTTCAGTTCCACTTACAACAAATAATGCATTCATTACTGGCAGCTCAATTTCAAAGCATACCACGGGTTGTAGATTGATGGATGGGATTGATGAATTGTTCCCCTAAGGCAGCCATTGGTTCAGCTTAATGTTAAAAGTTACAATGGCTTGAAACTTTATCGACGTGGCAACATTAAAGTGGCATTTACACCTCTGGAAAATTACATTTAGTGTTCCATTTTATTAAATATCCATTATATTTCTCACAGACACATACTTTATTAAAACATTGGAGCAGGACGTGTCATAATTTGTTCTAGTTTAGTTTAGTTTTAAGTTTATTTAAGTTTTTATATTTAGTTTCCTGTTTTATTTTGACATCCTTCTTATATTTCTTGCATGTTCCCTTGTGTTGCTTTAACCCCTCTGTATGTTTCTCTATTCATATATCGGTTAAGCTTTCAGTGTTTCCTGTTTTATTTTGTAATTTGTATCATTATGGTTCTCTTTCACCTGAGCGCATTTCCCTAATCTTGTCTGTAGTGTTTCCTGTTTTATTTTATAGTTCTTGTCCCCTGTGTTTATTGTCTTACTTCCTCCTTTGTCTGGTTTCCTTCCATTTTGATTGCCCGCACCAGTTTTAGGGTGCATTCGAATTGTCCCTCCTATCTCCTTTCACTATCATTTTACCTTAGCCCCGCAAAAACGTCAAGAGGTTAAGGAAAGATGTTAGGAGAATTCATAAAGGACTTAGGGAAAGGCGATCTTGTTGCTCTGACAATCCGACTGCATTTACCACTAGGAGACGTCATTAAATGCGACGGGCCGGCGGAGGTTAATGATGTGGGTCTGCCGTGTTGAAACTACAATGTTCCGAAATTGGACTACAAAAAACGCATCTAAAAAACTTTCCCCTGTGCCTTATTACCGGTGAAATAATCCTAATCACCACAAAGTTGGGATTGAAATAAAAGAAATATAGACTACCAGGCTACAAATAACAAAAGTGAAACCATCAGCTTCCTGTCCACTCAGAAATCAACATCAACATAAATATGATTGTATGAAATTAAATGTTACATTTATGCAAAATATAGCCTACACATAATGTTTTAAACATACAAATGTACAACTGCACAGCATTCTTAAGAGAATGAAATATGTTGAATAAAACATCATCTGGATAAAATTGTCTCTTATCTTTTTATCTCTTACATGATCTGTGTCACTTTACGATCATCGTTCATTTCCGTGAACGGTCGGATGCGCGACTCGCTTTAAATGTTGCGGCCGAAAGGAATTGTGGGGCGGCATATCTCATCTCCTTTGGTAAAGGATGGTCCAGTGTATCCTATGCTAAAGGAGGTTATAAAGGAAGCATTGACCCACCTTTCCTTAACTTTTAGAGAATTCGAACGGCTCTTAAATGCTTCCGGGGTTAAGGTAAAGTGGATAGTGAAAGGAGATAGGAGGGACAATTCGAACGCACCCTTACTTGTGTCTTGTTTGTCACACCTGTGTCCAGTCACTCCTGGTTTATTTAGTGTCTCAGTGTTGTGTCCTCCTTGTCAGTTTGTTATTTGTCAAAACTTCTCTGTGTCTTTTTTTTTTCTCCCTGTGTTTGGACTTTAATGTTGGACCTTGTTACTATTTTGGAATTAGGACTTTGATAAAAGAGTAAGTAAGTAATTTTTATTGCTCCTCTTTTGCTTGTCATACTGTTTAGTGTCTTTTTCAAAGTAACTTTTTTATATAAAGGCCTTTTTTTGTCCTCTGTACCTCCATGATAAACATGAAACCTGTTTTGTTTGCTCGTTGGTTTAAAGGTTTTTGACAGAAAAACCTGCTTGTCGAGGTTGAGCCAAAAAAAGACATCATGGTGTGGATTAAAGTGAAGTTTATGTGTCCCCTTGTTGAAGTCGCTACGTTGTCTGACCAATCCAAAGGCCCTGTCTGCCTCAGACAAACCTTTACTGTCTTTTGTGCCTGACATAGCACATGCTACAACACTAGACAAGTTTTTGCCCTGTTATTTTTTAATGCAGCAGAGGGGTTAAATTGTCCTACAGTAATGTGGGTCTAATACCAACTATATTGCATGACTTTTCATAGGCACAAATACAAACAGTGAATGAGAACAATCTGAACAATACATGCTAACCAGCGTCACAACTCATTATTTAATATGTTCATTAGCATTCGTGATCCTGAGCAGAGTTATGTATTTGATAAAGTGTCTGATAAATTGCTTCAAGGGAAGGAAGTTATTGCCCCTTCCAACCCTCCTCCCTCCCTCAAACCAGCTAAATGTTGCATTAATGAATAAGTGCTGGGAGGGGAATATTGTTAACTTTGATTAGCATAAAGCTTTCCTCTGTTTCCACTGTTCATGCCAAGATATGCTGAGCAGCTGCAGCCTTCAGGTACATATTTACCAAATGAACATGAAAGTGGAATCAATCTACTCATTAAAATCTTGGCAAAAAAGCCAGACAGCATATTATTCACACTGTCATACTATTCTAATGGATCCATTTTTTTCCTCGTCTTCTCTGTTTAGGTCCTTGCGTGGAGCACTACCACTTGACAACCCATGGAGCCAATTCAATCACGTGACTTCACCTTGCAGTATGCAGTACTTTCTTCTTTCTCTCTGCTTTTGTTGTTGTTTTCTACATGGGTTTACCAATGTCATGACTTGTGACAACTCATGTTTGATTTGCACGATGATGGGAGCTCAGTCTGACATCACAGTCACCAGAGGGGAGGTTCTAAATCACACTCTTGATCTGGTTTTGCCCCCCGAGCTCTGGTCATTAACCCCTCTCTGCATGTGGCATATGAAGACTCGTAGCTTTGGGAATCACTCTTTTTTGCCAGCATTTAAATAAAGATGGCCCCTCTCTGTGTGATACTGATTCATCTCTTCCACCCTCTCATTATGGCTCTCTCTGTGGCACCCGATGAGGGCCGTATCCTTTCCTGCTCTCCGCTGGGAGATTAACAAAGGCGTTTAAAATATATTTCATTAGAACAATCAAACATTGGTAGTTCCCCGTAAGCACTCTCATTCCCTCCTCTGTCTTTCTGCTCAGAAAATGGAAAGATAATTGTCACTAAAACGAGTACTCAGTCTCTTGCCGTCATTTGTGATTTTCCTCCCAGTGGCTCTGTCAACATAGTGGGGTAAGCTGTTATTAACCCAAATATATTGTGCATTATGCATAAAGGATCATTTAGGCAATCGATTAGAATGACAAAAAGCAATTTGCTTTGCTTTGAAAATATAATTGTGAACCTTGATGGCACTGTTAGGATAAAAGCCATTACTGTGCCAACGTTTTATTCCATTATTCAATTTTATTTGTCATTTCTTGTGAAATTATAAATTCACTGCAGTGTCTGTCTAAAGTTACGTGGCTTTGGTTAGTGGCTTGTTTTCTATCATGTTTTTCACACTACTCTATTTGGGAGTGGGGTTGGGGGTGTGAAAGACTTCATAGATTCACTTCTCTATTACAGTATGAGCTTTTCACCATTTATTTAAAATACCTTAATGTAAACATTTCTCTCTAGCTAGTTTTTTACAGTGATTGACTAGATGCTGATGAATAGTGAAGGACATATCGTGTTCTGCAGTGAACGTGCATGTACATTTTGATTGCTGACAACATCAGTACCCTACCTACCCTACCATGTGGTAGGGTAGGTAGTATCAGCGTTGTCACCTACCTGGATCTCGCATCAACACAGCCTGGGTCTGTTGAAGGAGGTAATGCTGTTTTGGTTGCAGTGACAACTACTGTAAGGGCCAAAGGGTAGGTTATATAACATATCAGTACGGCATAGGGGCATTATTGAGATGAGTGCTTATCCTTGTATTAGGGCTTAAGTACCTTGTGTTTATTTAAAATGTGAAGGCAACTTAATATGGAAAGGTTCCTTGTATCATAAACATTGAATTTGTGCTCTGTCAGTACCATCCAGTTGTTGTAGCAAAGGATATCATTATTGAGTTGTAGATAACGATCTCCCTGTGCCGAGCTCTGGAGTCTGAGAGGTCTTCAAATTCACAGGTTTGTTTCATAACCTGGACTTCCTGGGTTGTATTTCTCAGCATTAACTGGACAACTTTGTTTTCAGAGAAAAGATGAGGTGGCCACAACATGATTACAAGAGCATCAACAACATTATTGAAGGGGATTTTGCTGTAGTTGCTTACCAATGCAATCAGCAACTTTATCCTCAGCAGGGAAGGTATAACGGAATAAAAAGTTCTTGTTTTTTTCCAAGGCCATTCATCACTTCTGGTCTGTGCTGCTGCTGAGGCATGCTGGCAGAGGCTACCCAGCAAATGTAGACTTGTCCTGTGTTTTGTGTTGACTTTGTGTTTTACGAATCGATGAAAACTGAATTGGTTCAAGTTTGTGGGCGAGTAGATGCAGGTACAGCCAACGAGTTCCTTCAATGTGAGGATAGTGAATTACTAGAAACATACTTGGTACTGACTTAGTATTGATCGTTAGTTTTCTTTTCTCTCCTTTTTTTATATTCTTGTGTTTGCTGGCCAAAAAAAAATAGCCAGCTCAATGCATACACAAAATGAATGCTCTACATCAACTCACAAAGACCAAGCTTTTGGCAGGCAGATGTAAAAGAACATCTCTCTGAAAGCCTGGCTGTATTTTTTTTAGTTGTTGTTCTATAGCCCAGAGGAGGAAACAGTCACACAGAGGAGCTAATAATAAGCACAGCGATGATGTTCTTTATGCTTCCTCTCCAAATCAGCCTTTTGTTTACTGATTTCCTAGACAGCATTTTTATTCTTGGACTTGTTTGTGGGTTGCTGTAATTTAGCTTCACCCTGCAGAGATAAAAAAAACAAAAAAATAACAACAATGTGACAACTCAATAGCTCTGCTTGCTTCTGCTTTTAGTTAACAAGCAATCACAGAAATGCCACAAGACATTTGAATTGAAAGGGATTTTCCACAAACAAGCCCAAGCCTGAGTTTAATACAATTAATTTATACTTTTCAAACAGAAAGCTCAAATCTAGAACGACATTTTTATAAAAAGGTTGGCAGTGTTTCCGCACTTGAGAAGAGACAAAGAAAAGTATTTTTTGTTTGTTGTTAATTTATGGTGGGAAACAAGATGCTGACACGGTGAGGATAAGTTCACGGATGAGTCAGCCTGGAGCAAGCTAAACTCGAAAGCCAGTTTTAAATTGTCAATTAATGAAAGGGTATTTTATTTTTAACACACACCCCATTGTTGTTCCCCTGCTTGGTTATGTTTGCTGTTTCCTTTGTTATGACTGAAAACACTGACACACAAATCCACATGACTTGTATCTCCTCTTTATCTACACAGTTTGGTACAAAGTGAACTTTGGAAAGGTGGGGGAGGGGACATAAGAAGCCAGTGGGAAGACTGACCTGTTAGCGTCAATAAAGCTAATTGTAAAAGTAATGATTTCCACTGCACATGCACCTCAAAGTGTTTGCTGCTAATCCAGAAGTTGGCAGGTCAGATAAGGAGTAATGAGCTGAGATTTAAGGTTATCTATCCGTGCTGGATTGTGAGGAAGTGGTAATTATTGTTTGTCTTTGATTTATTGTTTGTGGTGCTCTGTGGTCTTCAGACCCAGGAGAGACAGAAATTCACAATCTTGGAGGAAGTTTGTGCTCCCAAAACTTCTTCAAACTCTTAAAAAAGAAGTTAGGATTGTTAAAGATCAACACCAAGTGTACAGATTGTGTCAGTCTGGAGAGAGAAATGATAAGGGTGAGATGATTAATCATATCATGAGGACATACACAAAATGAATGTGGCATAGGCTGTTCAAGTATGAAGCCAATGTGATGTCACATATTGGTTTGTTGATTAGTGTTTTAAAGGCTTAAAGGAGCAATATGTAACTCTGACACCTAGCGTTTAAAATGAGCACTGCAGTCCAAATTCAAACCATTGGAGAGAGCTGTCTACCCCCCGCCCCCTCCTCACCAGTGTCGATGCTCGCGCAGGTTGCCATGTTGTTGACACTGAAGCTTCAGTGTTTAGCCAGCTCTACATCAGTCTTTAACTCTTTCTGCGCACTCCTGTGTTTTCCTTGGAGAAAAAGTCTGACGATAAGATGAATATGCTTACAGTGGCCGACAAGTGCAAGCACTAAACAAAAGGCTGAAAGACTTACATTAAGGAAAACGTGCACACCTCTTCTGGTGCTTTTTGGTCAGCTACAGGGTCGTCAGCTGTAAGCCGCTGTACACTAATGTTTCGTCCCCTATACCAGTACATCTCCCGATGGGGGGGCAGTGGTATGTTGGGGACGTCTTCCCTCCACCCCCTGCAGCTGCCTCTATCAGGTGTTAGCAACCATCTGATGTCCTTCAAACAGACAAATGCTACAAATCTATCTTTTGTAACACAAGTCCTCCAGGCCTGTGGGGGGCGCTCTGTTAGACAGTTCATTATTGAGTTGAATTAAAGAAGCACTGCACTATAGGAACAAAACTGTTTATCATTAGTTTTCGCATTTTCAAAATCTCTCAAGATTTAAATCATCATTTAATGTTGGCCAGACACTCTTTGACTTTTAGCTTAACAACTTAAATGTTAAACCTAAATCAAAATGTTAACTTTTTCTATCAATACAAGACCAACACTTATCACAATGCAGTGGATAGTCATATTAGGGTTTTTGTCTAAGAGTCATTGGACCACCGGTGAATTGTATTTCAGGCCAGGCTTTCCCCTTTCAGTGCTGTGAATCACATTTTAATGAATACTCTAGTCTTCCATTTCCACAAAGCAGGGATGATTTCTGGCATTGTTTGTTGTTTTCAAATCTCTGCTTTGTTCAATCGTTTTCCCTGAAGAGCATTTGAGGAAGCGATGAGTCTGCGGCTCCCCGCTGAGTTTTAGTTCTGGAAAGCTCTCCCCTCTGATTGGCCGTAGCAGGGGTTGAAACTCTTCCAATATGCCATAAGAATGATAATGGGCTTTTTCCAGTCTGTCTTTATGGGCTGTGTCATTTTTGGAGACTTATTTGGGAAACGGATGAATGTTGATACAGTCTGGCAAATCTGCATTCATGGATGTGTCCCAAAAATGATTCTCTTTATTTTGTAACCTTTTTCTCTGTGAAGGACACTGTGATGATGGAGGATAAAGAAAAGTAGAGGCATATTTGTTGATTAAGTTTTTGTGCATTTAAGTGGATGTTGCCATTGTGCCATCAGTCTCCTTCTGCCCTTAGGAATATCCTTATTTCCCACTTTGAGACCATTTTCACTGTCCATTCTTTCACTTCACTTTTTCACTTACATGTTAATGCAAGAGACTGATTTAGATTTAGGATATCTCAAATATATTTGGTAAGTCGACATTGACGTGCTTCATTTCAACTGTTACATCTGTCGCCTTCAGAGATCTAATTACTAAAATACAAACTGAAAATGACTACAGTGTTATTTAAAATGTGACTTGTCACAACAGAATTCTGCCACAGCAACATTAAATAATATGAACATTGATTTGAGGATTGAAGCAAAAAAAGTAACGATGAAGTTACTTTCCCAAGTTACTTTTATAAAGCAGTAACTTGGTTAGTAATTTAGTAACTTTTTGAAAGGAGTAACTGTAACTATTTTTATTTTATTTTCAGTAACGCGCCCAACACTGAACATAACTCACATCAGCAAAGAGCAGATATTATAATAAGATTTTTTTTTAAATAAATAGCCGGCTTTTGCTCCTATTTTTTAAAGATCACCTACATGACTCGTTCTTCTGATTGGTCCCTCCAGCTTTTACTGAACTCGGTAAATCAGCATTTTCTTTTGATGCCCCAAACTCTTGGAACGCCCTCCAGCAAACTCTAAGGAATCAGAGTTCTTCCCATCTTCCAGAGTTAGTTTAGGAAGTTGATTTCTTGCCACTTTGTTTCAAATTGTTTTTAATGGATAACAGTGGTTTTTGTCACTGATTCTGAGTGTTAGTTGTGTTTTGGCCTGTTTTACTGTGCACGAGCAGACCTGCTTCACAGGCGCTCCCAGCTGGTTTCCTCAGATGCGCTTAGTTTTTTTTTGGAACAGTCAGACCATAATTGATTTGATATTTATAGTACTTAAAAAAAAAAAAAAAAAATTTCATCAAAGTGGAGAGAATCATTTTGAATTCTTCAATTTGAGCTTTGAAGTTTTTATGTCTTTGACTTTTGCAATGTTCTTGTGTTTATTACAGAGACAATATGTTAAATTAGATCAAACAAACTCCACAGGAAAACAGCAGCCATTAAAGTGGCAAGCAAATATATTGGGGAAGCTTGGGGACCTGAGCTTTTTCCAGAGAAAATTGAATGAAACTGACTTCCTTGAAAGAGTTGGGCGTGTCCTACAACCACGTCAGCGGTTTACGCCAACAACTGTGTATCTTGTGTTTAACATTAATTATAATCTGATAAGACTAAACATTAATATTTACTTGATGTAAAAAGAATTTACCACCTACACTGCAGGGCTCTTCTACAATTGAAGGATTGGCGAGATATCCCTGAGCTGCACGACATTTCTAACCTCCAGTCAGCCATCTAGATTTTTGAGACACTTCTGGTGCACTAACTAGATCTGGCCAGTGGGTGGCAGTGTATACGACGACTCACTCCCCTCCATGTTAGTGGCTGTTATGAATCCTTTCCAACAAAGCTCGAGCATTGTGTAGAAATAGACGCGTTTAGTGACCACTATGCATGAAAGGGTTAATATGAAGCAATGACCTCACAGTAATCAGAAATACCTGTAGACGCTCCTGGAGTATTTCTGCTGCAGAGTTCAGTGGAGTTAAAAGCGGCCTCTTCTGCACTGTGTCTGATCAGTTTCATGTCAGTCCATTTAAGCCACACGAGCCTCGTGTAGAACTCGGTTTGAAGCAACACAAATACCGCAAGGATTAAGTGTGATGTGAAAGTTCACACACACACACACACACACAGATACACACCCGCCAGCGCACCAGGAGTCCTCGGCTAATGACTAGCAGAGGCGCTCACTTTATGGACGATGACCTTTACAAGCCCAAAGGTTAGGACCATTACGGAGTGAGTGTCTGTTGGAGAGAGAGGGAACACCACTAGAGGAAAAATAGGATGGATAGGCATCAATAGTTGGGAAAAAAAAGTCTCCTGTTTTGCACTGCAGCAATGGAGAAGGCGGAAAAAAGGAGAGATGATAGATGGATGAAGGGATCACATTTAGGAGAGGAAGACCGGGCTTTAGAGGATGAAGGGCAAACCCAGGGAGTATTTCCTTTTCTACACAGCCAGGGTAATCTCCACTTGAGAGAGAGAGAGAGAGAGAGAGAGAGAGAGAGAGAGAGAGAGAGGGGGGAGGTAGAATAAGAAGAGATCAAAGAAACATCATTCCTGTGGAGATGCAGCGAAGGAGGAGAGGAAAATAGTAGAGGCCCTCAGTATGAGCTGGAGAAAGAGAAAGAATCAGTTCCTTCATCCATCCAACCATCCACACAGACTTTAAAGCCGAGGCGCTGCAGCCGCTGTGAGGCTACTTAGAGAAAGAGCTGCAGGACGCTCCGGTTCAGATAATCCCCGAGAGAACTGACAGGAGCAGACAGTGAAGGTGGAGAAAAAAAAAAAAAAGTTTGGATGCGGAAAAATGAAGAATAAGAAGTAGAGAGAGGATGCAGGATGTCAAGTGTAAGACACAAGGGAATAACATGTAAAGAATGTAGCAAGCAACGGTCCTTTTTATGTCCCGGTAAAAGGAAAAGAAGACGAGTTTGGGAGAAAGAAAAATCAACAAAATAAGAAGAATCCTGAGCTGCAGAGACAGCGAAAGCAAGCTAATCTGTTTTGTTTGTCAATCAGAGTTCCTAATGCACTCACG
Source organism: Labrus bergylta (assembly GCF_963930695.1). NCBI lineage: Eukaryota > Metazoa > Chordata > Actinopteri > Labriformes > Labridae > Labrus > Labrus bergylta. The sequence continues at coordinate 7,265,829 of NC_089203.1, read as the reverse complement.
TCATCTTTCTCCTGCCGTCAAATCTTCTCCTCTGCTGCCTTAATCCGCCCAGCCCTGCCAAGAAGCCTATATACCTCCCCAATCCTATATAAACTGACAATCCCTGCCTGAAGGAGGTCAGAGTAGTTCAGAGGAAGCTTTGTGTTTCTCCGCCACAATTTTTTGATGTAAACAAACACACAAATATACAATATATACAATACCTTGCCAAGATCCTATATACCTCTATTCTGGGAAGGGCTGAAAACAAAAGTAAAGATTCAGGGTTCCTTCAAAGTACAGAGAAGTATAGAATTTGACCTGTATGGAAAAAGAGAGTCTGGAATAATCTTTTTGTTTTTTGACCATTGCCCCTATTTTGAATGAAATTCTAATTTTAGTAAAAATACTTGATTTACAAACAAAGTGTTTAGCATAATGCTTTTGCTCCCGACGCGTTAATTACAGCAGCAGAGTCAGAGTCCACATGCAGTGTGTCGAAACGTTAGTCCTTTGCACCAAATTAAATTAGCCTTAAGTGATTGGTGTGCTCCAGTACTTTCTTTGCATCTTGCATGACAGAAAGAGTCTTATTGAATTATAATTTGAACGTCTAAGGGCCTTCTCTGAGAGCACCGATCACCACTTGAGGAGCGGCTGAAGCGGAAGAGTTTTCTTCTATAACGTTTGTACTGTTAGACTTTTAAAAGGAAGCAGTCAAGTGAGTGTGGATAAAGTAAGCAACAGCTGGCTGATGTTAGTTTGTTGACAAATGTTATAACCAGTGGTGTAGTGCAGGGTATATGCAAGTATAAGGCATATAGCCATTTATTTTTCAGTCTTCATAGCATATTAGCACGTCCCGTCTCATTCAGTGGTATGCTGCAAAGTCATGACTCGCCCCACTCTGTCTTTAATTGGCTTGTACTCTTTGTTGCCTTTGTTAGTTGGTTGACTAAGAATATCAGGACGCATGAGAGGCAGAGTAGGGCAGGTCGTACTTTACCAATGTCGTCCTCAAGGACTGTGGTTCTGAATTGGTGGGTCACGGAGCTGTGTTTATTTTTTTTTTTTTTTGGAGAGCTAGGACGGTGGATAGAGTTGGAAATAAGGGAATGGGCCACCCGCTTGGAAGACCACAGCCTCAATACATGGGGCACACACACTAACCACTGCCGCCACCAGTGCCCCGTCGCTGTTTTCAGTAGGAACCTACAGATCACACTGACCTGATAGACAACTGTGCCTCTTATTTCTTATAGACTCTTTTATTGAAGTGTGTTATTTTAACAAAAACTTTAAACTGTTCTCTGGAAAGAAAGTGTTCTGAATAAACTACAGCTCTAATTTCTTACTCTTAATATCAGTACATCTTTCTAAATATAAATATATATTGTTTTCTTTTCAGAGCAGGTGGGTACCCAGTGGAAGTTTTGGGGAACAGATGTTTACTAAGGTGGGCTCCACTGAAGCAAGTGGACTCCATATGTGTCCTTGAATTGAAAAAAAAAAACTGTTTGAATACATTGCCTCATCTATACTCGTCTAACTTTGGCTGTGTGTAGACGATATTTAGCTGAAATAGCATTTAAGACGTTTTTAGGCCTATTAAATGAAAACACAAAAGGAAGAAGTGAGAAATATATAACTACTATTCACAAAAGATGACTGTCATGAAGTGAATGTGTAGCTTTTCTGCTATGAGTAGCAGAGACTTCAGACCCTAGCCCCAAATACTGATCTAGACTTCATTCATCATTGTCTTACTTTATCACTTTTTCAATGTTACATTCAAACATCTTTTTTTGAATTGACAATATCCCTCCATTCATGTGGTGTTGGAAACTTCGGAAAAACAACTTGTAAAATGTACTCCTGCTCAAGTCAGAACAACAACCTGAAAACTCAAAAAATAATTAGGCGCCCGAGTTGCCGACTTGATGTTATATTCATTACATGGGGGCCAAGAGATATTTTATGAATGTTAAGATGCTTTTATATTAAATAATGTACTGTATTGGACATTGTTTTGCTCGATTATAACTTTGAACAGAGACATCTTTTTAGTAGCATTACACTGTTTGTTGTTGTTGTTACAAATTATTACAATCTGAAATCATGTGAACACACTTAAGTTGGAAGAAAGACTTCCCAACGCACGAACCGGGACGGGATTTTGGCTACAGAAAGCTCCATGTTAATTACTTCAACACAAGTATTAATCCACTGTGTTATTGTGAGAATTGTGAGAAGGGCCAATGGCCCTTAAAATCTTTTTTAAGGGCCATTGGCCTGCTAACATTGTACATTTTTGTGAGAATGTAGGTGCTAAGGTTGAGATCGCACTAACAAGTAAAACAGTAGGAGTGCAAAGTATGGCAGTTTACCATTTTTGATAAAATAAGGCCAATTTCTCTACGTCTCCAAAATGTTGCCACCTCTCTTCATTCCCAAAACATGTGCACAAGCCAACCTGATTATCTGGGCAGAGATAGCAGTAATGACAATAAAACTAGACTTAAAATACAGTTACGGTTTTGTAACAAGTGGTAGGTTGCCTGAAATGTAACAAAATAAATGAAAGTAATCAATCAATATCACAAATGTTGGATCAAATCATACACCTGCAGACTAACAGAATGCACTACTGCTAAACATCAACCTTCCCGCTCCGCTGAACTCTTGATGAAGTGACCCCAACCTGGCTGGCACTGATCATACTTAAAATATGCTTGTTCAGCTTAAGATGAAAGTAAGTGAGTTTTGTTGGCTGCTAAATGTTGTGAAGGCAGGAAGGATGCAGGAGAAGGAGTTTCTACAATAGATACCACACTATGGACTGTACGCTGCATGACAATGGAAACAGGAGTGCAGTTCATGGGGGTGTAGGTAGAGTCAGAGGTTACCAATGAGGAAGCTTTAATGAGGCTGCAGTTTTAGAATACTAATAACTGAGAAGGACATCCGGCAGAGAGATCGTGATTCCATCATACACCGTAAAAATCTTTGCCATGTTTTTCTGTTGACCACAGGTAAGAAAAAAAAACCTGAGTTTGTATGCTGCTGGCAAGGAAACTCCAAAACTGCAGAATCTTGCCAGGCAACCTTAGGATGCCTATATACTGTAAGCCAATCAGCAACCCTCTATGTTGAAGAAAAAAAAAAACGACAGTTCTTTGAATGTACACTTTAGGCTGGTTCCAACAGCCAAGGAATCCTAATCAGTTGTTATATTAAATTGCCGATTCATAAAAATGTCTCAAAAAAATATTTATTGCCTGTTTCAAAAAACGTAATTAGTATCAGTGGGAGACTACGTCCATGTTTTACTGAGTCATTTGGTATTTGGTGAGTCAATCCCAATTAGACCCCGTATTTAAACCCAACTTTATAGCAGAATTTAACTTTAATTTTTCATAATACAACTTTGTCTTGTTTGTAAAAAAAAAAAAAAACCTTTGTGTGAACAAGCCAAGATAATTTCAGGGTCAGAGCTCTGCAGATTTTATAGAAATCTTCAGGAGTGCATGTGTACATGCTAGTTTTTTTTTAAACAATGCAAATATTGGAAGTATAATATGGCATGCTATGCTACCATACACTGCCCAAGAAGTTTTTACTCCAAATATTTCAGTGACTGATAATACATATATTTTTTATTTATTTTAATTAAAAATTAATTCACAGGTATCTGGTTTTCAATGTACCTGGCTTGTAAGCTTGTTCAGTATTGGTCATACAATTATCTATTTTACGGTGGCCAGTGCACATGAGCATTGGTGATTTCCCCCTGCAGAGAAGGCTGATTGTTGTTTTTTATAGGTTTTAATTTTGGGCTTGTTATGCCTTTTACTGAAGAGGTCAGACAGTGGCTCGATTCAGATTTTGTGGAGAGAGAGTGGGGAACCACACACAGGAAAGGAGCCACAGGTCGGATCGGAACCAGAACCGTCCGCTTGAATGACAACAGCCTCCGTTCATGGTACGCGCACACTTGCCACAAGGCTACCAGCGCCCCAAGACTGTTTTTTTTTATTTTGTTTGTTTTTTTTTAAACATTCTATGTTTTTAACCCAAAAGCTCTACTACCGCAAGGATGTGGGCAACTGGGCAGGTGGGTGGCAAGTTTGATGATATGGGAAAATCTTTTTTTATCTCAAGACTAAAACAATCTCTAGCACCACAATGCACGCAAACACATCATTCATTTTTGGCTACTAAAAAATTCTGATGAATTTGAGGCTTCAAAAAGTTAGTAGATTAACTAAAAGTTGACTTCAAAGTGGTCATGTCCATTCATACTTCTCTCTATGGTTCTGTCAGGCAGACATACAGCTTGAATTAACTTTTGACTCATCTGATAAAGTTAAGAAACTTCATGGAAAAGACAAATCTTCACAAGTCAGTCAAAAGAGCAAAAGTTAGCATGACTTCCTCCAACTCTTTCAGCTCTTTACCAGATGTGGAATCCAGATTTAATAACCTCACTTTATAATCAGGCCATGTGTGGTCAACCCTATTTCAGGGTCCTTTAATTAGACGTCTTGGTAGAATAGAGGAGGGAAGGGACAGAGGGGGGGCTCTTATCAGCACATCCAAAGATAACTTATATCTCCTTCTCTCGCTCTTTTACTCATTCCACTTTACTCTTCCCAGCTCACTCTTCTCCCTCTCAAAGGTGTTATTCTCCAAAGACTCCGCCACCAGAACCTTTTAATAATCCCAAAGCAATTTACAGGGACTTTAGCCCAACTCATCTCCAGGTGCAGGGCCAATAACAACAGCGGTAACTCCCTTATTCCCTCAACTTCAAGTATTGATTTCAAGCTAAGGCTAATAGGGGCTAGAAGGTCATCTTTGCTCTATTTTTTGGGACACTTCTGTGCTCTGTATGTAATTAACTGCAGCCCGATCAATGGAAGTGACACACTGCAGCAGTGAGGAACCCCACTATGGAAACTAAAAAAGAAAGTACATTTAAGTTGGAGTATATTTTTTCAATTCCTGCAAATGCTTTGTGTTAACACTGTATTAATGCTAGCCATTCATTACTCTCCCCTAACATAAAAATGAACGGATCCAAAGAACCTGTTAAAGTTAATTGTCTTTGTCAAGTTCTTTCATAACTCTGCAATTTTCCCCACTCAAACGCCTACTTTTATTTTGAAGGTTCAATCATTCAGTTCAAAAGGTTTACGATTCTAGCTAGTTAGCTTTGTTAATTAGTTTGTTAGCTCTTTGTTAGCTTTGTTGGGTGAAACATATCAACGTTTACATGTGCTTAATGCAAACAAGCAACAAAACAAACAGGAAGTACACACATTAAAGGCAGGGTTGCTAATTAAAAAAAAACAACTAACATGATTTTGAAAGTAGCATTCCCTCACTGCTCCGTCTACACCCACCCCCCTCCCCTCTGTGCTCCCTCAAAAGCCACGCCCCTCACTTATATGCACAAGCTTCGTTTCTCCAGAAGCAGAAATCAGCTCATCGCTTGCATTGTGTAGAAACTACGTCGCAAGGGGTAGAAAACGAGCGGAGAGACAGGGAGGCGTGATTAGTTCATCAGATTGGTACCTCGTGGCAGACATTGGTCGAAGTTTGTACAGGCTTACAACTTCTACAGATGACGGATTTTCTTTGTTCCTTTTTTCAGAGCACATGAGTTATTAACTTCTGTCCGGACCTAAATTTCAGCCAAAATCTTAAAGTATATCTAGAGAAAATGACCAACCCTACCTTTAAGCATCATTGATACACTCAGTATTTTCATTTGTAACCATTAATGAAATGAAATCACACTCAGCTGCTGTTTTTAAACAACTTATATTTGTAATGACCATTTTTTTGTTTCACATACCTTAATATTGTATTTTATCAAACACATTTTTAACTTTCTCACTTTTTTAATCAATCACACCCCAATCCATAGTTTCATCCTAATGTTTCACCTGATAAGCTCATCTTAATGCTTTGATTTTGATTTGCCTCCTTGACTCTTGACATTAGTAGCACTCATCTCCTTCAAATTCTGGATCTTAAATCAAAGAGAAAATTATTTATAAATTGTTGTTGAAATTTTATTAACTTCTTAAAACGATTTGTCTGGTGCATAGAGTTTTGAATTATATGTAATTTGGTGATGAGAACCTAAGAATAAAAACCCATTCAGGTACCATATGAGCAATATAAGCTGACTGCACATTGCATCTCTGTCCATTGTTCTGAACCTCGAGTGTTTCTGAGTTGAACAATCGCTTCAGACTGCAAACAGAACTGTCATAAAACACATTAAAGAGCTACAGGTGGGGAGAGTGTCCCCAGACATCACTAATCAAACAGTCCAGAAGTTCAGATTGATATTTATACTCTGAAAGACTGTCATTTTACCTTCCAGATCCCTGAAATAATAGATTTGTTTTGCTAATCCATCAAAAATCAGCATCTGCGCATTTCATACACCAATGCAGTGTGTCGTGGAAATGCATTGAGACAACTTCTTTGCCAGTCATCCTGAGATTATTAGAGGAAACTCCCAGCGTCTGCAGCCCTGTTGTGTCAACACACGTGCAAAGATCGTCCTGATCATCAGCTCCAACACAGAAGAATGCTTGGCAGTAGATTGCTTCATAACTGGACAGCTTTCTGTGCCAGTCATTGTTGTTGTTTTGTATTAATATTTATAATAAATTGAAAAAGTGTACTTCATATTATATACAAAGCAATTATCTTAACAGTTTTCCACATACTCAGACTTTTTTGTTGTTAATGATGGTATTATTGTGACCAGGTTCTCATTTCTTCTGTTGACATTACATAACATGAATGCATGAAGAGTTCAGGATATAAACTAGGATTGTTCTTCTTTGTTCGACTTCTTATCTCTCAAATGACTGAACACTTGACATTCTGACTTTCTGTATCTTTACTTTGTTTATTCTCATTCATAATTTTCTGCATCCAAAGTCATCAATCATTGTTGATTCTCCCTCCTCGCCAAAAGTTAGTTTTAAATGTAGTCGAGTCCAGACCTTTTAAGAGGTGACATCACAAGTGTGAAAAAAACCTTAGTCATAATCGATACTTAAAACATACAGTATGTAAATTCCGTCACCCTCAAGCAAAACCATAACAAAAGATGATGTCGATGATGGTGGGGAATAATGGGAGTCATTCTCTCTGCTACCCTCCTACCCTGATGAATACCAACTTGTTGATCACAGTCAAGACGAATAAGCAAAACAAACATATGTTTACCGACAATGTTTCCAAGTATAATTTACATGACGTTTTTTTTTTTATCCCAGCATATACAGCAATAGTACGGCAAGCTGTCAGTAGCATTTCTGACTTCCTTATACAGAGGTTTGTGATGTAAACTCCAGTGTTTCCACGGCAACGATAAACATGGCGGCTCTGTCACGGTGGCTGCCACAACAAGACACGTCCCGTTACAAATATAAAATGAAGGATTCCTCTGGCTTACAAAACTGTTGGAAATATTTGAGGTCATGTAAGAACTCAACAAAAAGAAGATCATACGTTTAGTCGATTTGAATGTCAAATTCTACATATTATACCTTTTAATTGTAACTAAGAAATTGAAACTACTCAACTACATCAATTGAATAAAGAACTATCTGGTTACCAGTGTGGGGCTGAAATATTTTTTTTTACATCTTTGATTACCCATCCAGTTATTTCACAGTCTGTCATTGCAAATGATGTTACTGCTATTTTCTTTTTCCCTCCTCTCTCCTCCAGACTTCCATCAGCACACTCTCATACAGTACCATGGATTGAACAGAGTGTATAAGAGAGAGCGTCGATGCCAGAGTGCAGCGCTCCATTGAAAAAGCTGTGCACTGATATTATTGCACGGGCTCTTTGGTTAACATGAGCCACTAAGGCATATTTAATGATGATCTCTTTGATGGAGGGCAGTTAATCTTTGATTGCGCCTGTGACAAAGTAGCTTGGCGTTCTGACTCCAGCCAATCAATTCAACTGCTTCATTTGGCAAAAACCAATGCCTGGTCTGTTGAGTATGCCTTTATGATACAGTCAGGAGGCTGGGTCCCCCCTGGATTAGATTCTGATATGTATCTGGATTCATTTATCTTTCCAATGCCTGTAAGGAGAGAATTAAAGAAAAGTAGAGGAAAGTTAAAAAAGAAGAGCAGGTATTCAAATGTCAAGTATAATTATTTTGGTCTAGACAGAGCACTTAGAAAGGGAAAAGGCCAAGTATGTGGAACCTCATTATCAACTTGGCAAATAAAGGTAAGATGAGAGTACGTGGAAAAGAGAGATATATATTGATGACATGTTTAGCATTATCTAACGGTTATGTCTCACTCCACTTCAGATTCTTGGCATCATTAGACTTCAGGTTACTTTATTTCTTTACATTCTAAAGTTTTTAGCCCATCTTCGACAGCCAAACCTCAGAGCAGTGGGCAGTTACAGCAGCAGTCAAAACCTCAGATGTTCTGTGTTGGTCTGTTTTTTTTTTTTTTTGCTGCTTTGATGGTCTGTTTCTGTGCAGTTTGTGTAGGTGGTGATCTTTCTTCTCTGTGCAGCTATCACAGCTCATACTAAATAGCCAGACCTTCTTCTGTTTCTGTCAAATGATCCATTTAACTAAAAGGCATCTCTTCCATTTTGCCAGAAAGTGTTTTTTTTGTTTTCTCAGCAAAGACCTGACAGACATTAGTTGAAAAAAAAAATGTAAAAAAAGCAAATGTTAAAAAACATCCATTATATTAGAAATTCAGCATTTGTTTGAATTAAGTCTGATCCAAACAATATACAGTCCCATTGATTAGCTCAGGGAAATTATCTACTTTCACAGTTCATGCAAAAAGCCTCAACTAAAAGATTATCAGGGGGACTTTGGGGCAGATCCCCCCTTTCTGACAATCTTAAGCAAAGTCACGGTTTTTAAGTGGTCCTAAAGATGATCTTGCCAGAACTTCCTGTTGTGTGAAGTGTTCAGAGGGCCGCTGATTGCAAATCACCCAAAATTAAACATATTTAACATTTATGATCTAAACTCCTGTTGTGTGTGTGTGTGAAGGGGGGAAGTCTGAGGACAGCAGAGCATGAACCTTGTATTGGGAAGTGAACAAAACGACTAAATGGGAAGTAATCCAACTTAAGAGGGAAGCCCAACAACCTGCAGCAAATCAATAGTTACTTACCTCCAGCTCACGCTGTAACATGTACGGCCCATCTTCACGCCGTCTCCACGTCTTTATCCATAGTTTACCTTCTTTCTTCTGTCCTCTGTAATCGTAGGCCACCGTAGTAAACAGACGTTATTTCATGTAGAAATCAATGAGTCCTCCTTGCTGGATGATGAACCCTGAACTGCTCTGTTCGTTTGAGTGATTTTGATGAAGTACACTTCACTTGAGGGATGTCAGTGGATGTCATTCATTGAGACATGGGTTAGCCTTTACTTTCATTCTTTGTCCACAGAAGTGAAGCACACACACACACACACACACACACACACACACAGGGTCAGCTGTTACTGCCGCTCTCAAAACTGATGCCCTAGGGCCTTTTGACGCCTATAGATCGTTTGCTCGTGTCTGAATCATGGAGGATTTTGTGATATTGTTGCATAATTACCTCAAGTTTGGAATGTGTACACACAGGGACATTTACAAGCGGACCAAAATGTGTGATGTGTGACGAAAATGCTCTCCAATTGGTCAGAATTTCTTGAGGGAAAAATCCTGGAAGTAATCAAAGACTCGTTGACTCCTGCCTGGCTCAGGCTGCTACAGTGACACTTTTCAATTTCAAAATGGACAGACGTTATATATGGATAGATGATTGCTCTGCTCATCAGTTTTTTATATTGTTTTATATTCATCACGTCTAGGTTAACGATACAGTTTGAGAATGAAGTGCAACTGAAGCTTGAAAATAGTATGTTGATGGAGAACCATGAACCATGACCTGCTCAGCCATCTAAAATGTTTCCAAAGAGCTGTCAGGTGTGCCTGTGGTCTTTGGCACATGTTTAGCATTGATGAATAGAGAGAGGGCCCACAGTGGTTTCTTCCTGCAGTTTGGTTCATGCTCTTACTACGAACAAACCGTACTGCAACAAACCGCAAGACCCACCTTTTAAAGTGGTCTCTGTACAGTTGTTTGGTCCAACCAGGTTTTGAATTACAGCTCTCACACGAGCACAAATGAACCACACTAACTTGGCAAACAGACTCGATTCTTTTGTTTCAGACACCCTGAGATGACAGAAAAAAAAAAAGAGAAAAAAATGTTTCCAGCCACTTCACTTTTTCATTCCTGTTCATCTCATACCCGGCTTTCAGGATTGAAGAGAACTCCTGTCCCCTCTTGACATTTCCAACCACAATGAAAGCCAAAATCATGAAAGATTTTTTTTCCCCCAACTTCTTTTTTTTTTTTTTTCAGTCAAAAGTCCACTGTCACTCAGGTCATCAAAAAGATAAAGAGAAGTAAGGGTGGTCATTCAGGGGTGAAATATTTCAATGTGAAAGGATCTTTGTCAGGTCAAAATGTGTCCGCTTCACGAGGCATCTTCAGCCAAGCAGTGACTGGGACACCATGCTGCCATCATTTCTACCCTCTAATGAGATACAAAAGATTCTCCATGAGGTCAAACAAATTCTGTTTTTCTGTCGAAGCCTTTGACTTTCTCTCAAGAAGCTTTCCCACACCGCTATGATTCAGGACATTCTTTTATTGGATTCTCTAAATGTCTCCCCTGGATGTCAAAACGTGGATGTTTGCCACCTTTAATGTTTTGTTTGATGCTACAATTCAAGTATGGGAAGATCTTGTGTGGTCAGGAGTGCTTCACTTTGACTCTTTACATTTGATTGGCTGCGATGCGAGCCTTCATTTACCATGAAAAGCTTCTTTTTTTTACGATTGAGTTTTGCGAGCACTGAGGCTATAAGCTGAGCTGTATGTGTGTCAGCTTGTGCACATGAATAAATTTGCATTTGCACAAATGCATGCTCATTTGTGTGTGTATATGTGTGTGTGTGTGTGTGTGTGTGTGTGTGTGTGTGTGTGTGTGTTTGCATGGGAGAACGTTCAGTTTTAAAGTTCTTCAAAGTGTGTGTGTGTATATGTGTGGGATTTTAAAGGCCATTTTTATTAGACTGGGCACTGATTCATGCAGCAACATTCATATTCAAAGTGCCGGTCTTTGGTCTGCGTAACCACTCAACCATTCTGCTATCTTCCTACTGCAGCTACACTATAAAGTTTAGGACTTTACTATTGAATCTATTTCCCGTAACAAGCTTAGGCCAGCTGCAGTCGCATTAAAAACGCCTTGTTGAAGAAATGGCAATACAGTGCTTTCATGTCCTCAATTTTTCTTTCCTCCACTTTTTGCTGCTTCTTCTTTTAAGTAATTCTCCAACCTTTTGTCTCTTTGGTTCCTTTGTTTCCCTGCCGTAATTTTCCATCTAAACCTCTATTTATCTCACCCCCTTTTCTTACCTTTGACTCATTTAAAATCCAGTTTCCGGTGCTGCGTCAATAAATGTGTCCTCGTCAGACTGAAGTGAAGTGGACCTCCAGTCTATTCAGCACCAGCTCCTTTTTCTTTTCCAAGTAAAGGGGACTGATTTCTGTGACGACCTGTGTGGGAAAGACCGACAGAGGCCATTCACAAAGCTTTTCATACGGCTCTATTAAAAAGAGCCTCTCCTTTCTTTCCTCTTATTCCGTCTTTTCCCCTCTTTTTTTTTGTTCTTCGACCTTCACTGCTCCTTAATTCAGCGCAGGCTTTGCCGCTCCTTTTTCTCACAAACTGGCTCTCTCTCTGTGAATAAGAGGCCACCTCTTCCTTTTCTCAGTCTTTGACCTGTTTTTGTCCTTGAACCTCCAATAAAGCTGGCCATGCAGCGAGAAAGAGAAATGCTAAGTAGTTAAATTTATACTTGATTTATGAGAATCCAATGTTTTTAAAGGCTGTGTGGTGGTATGATTTATTTTTAAAGTTGCTACTAGGAGTGCTTTCTTTTTTCACCAACCAGTGGAAGAGATAAGAGAGATAATTTGTGAAAATTGAAGATGGTCCAAAACAGCGGTGTTCAGCACTGTAGGGGACTCTGGCTGGGGAGTGCTTCAGACTGCAGGCATGTGTGATCCTCTGACTGCTTAATTCCACATAGTCCGTCCATGCTGCATTTTTATTTTGCGGCCCTAGTTTTCACTCTGTCAGGCGGCGCGCGTCCTGTTCCACTGGGTACGTTTCTGGAGCGTAGCAATGAGCAGCTGTAATCACAACTTCACAAGATCACTGGAGAACTACAAGATCATGCGGGAATAATGAGAAAAAACATGCAACCAACATGTTGCTTTGTCTTTCTGAGGATGATTTGCTGTTCATTGTGTGTCTGTTTTGACGTAACAATGATAAAGTGATGAAATATACAATCGGGAGTCCGTAAAATGTGTTTTATTTTGAGAATTTACTCGATGCTCTGTGTGTTTCCTTGTCTAACTTTCTGTCCGGGTTGCTTGATGCATCACTGTGTGTTAACCTCTAAGCAGGCTACACTAAAGCTTCTAACTGAATCTGATTGGTTTGAAGTATTTATTTCACACATCTAAGTTCTGTTAAGTTGCTCCAGCTAAAAACACAACATTTCCTGAAACGTTAGCTTAAAAATTGAAGCATTAATTAAAAGTGCTGCCAATAAGGGACTTATTCACTAATTGTGAAGAACTTTCAGATCTTTGGTTCAACTGTTGCTGATAAATAACGTAATTCAAGATCATAATTGAAATTTCATAGAAGAAAGTGTTGGCAATGAAAACTATGATGGGATAAATTAAGTACAGTTGGACACTTTTATTGAAAAGTAAATTAAAATGTCTTCATAGTCGAGCTAAATAGACAGATGGCCATTAACGACATCACATTTCTTTAATGCTGTGGCCTCTATATATGCTTTGGCAGTAGAGTTTGTCTTGGAAAGCATAAATCTCTGCAATTTAACCCTACCCAGGTGTCTCCAAACAACATTCTTGTAGATTCAAAGATTTGCTGTCTAAACAGAAGCACACAGTTCATCCTCCAGGGCTGAGAAAAGCAAACTTTAGTGCAAATATAGTTTGACGCTTAATTCTGTCCCTTCTCGCCTGGGCGCTCAGCAGTGAAGATCACTGAATAGAGGGATGTTTGGAGGGAGCTGAAGGGTGTCTTCAGGGGGAGAAAATGGGGGACATATTCCACTGATCAAATGTTTTATTATTGTAAATCAAAAGAGAATAAATTACCATCTGGCTTACTTGCTGTGTGTTTTACTGTACTTTTATTCATCATTCTTTCTCTCTCTGCCTTTGTCTTTTTCAGCTTCCACTCCCCACTGATTTCTACCTACCTTTCATTTCTCCAAATTAAGGGACACATCTCCATAAAAAATGTATGATCTGAAGATAATGAGGCTGTATGGGGATTTTAGTTTCTTGTCAAAGTGTACCTGCCTGAGAGCTGCACAGTGATTTTTTTCATTTCATTTTAATTTAACAATTCTATTCAGTTAATCTTTATTCAGACCTGCACAAAACTTATTTTAAGTATGTGTTGTCTTAAGAGAAACTCCTGAGGTATTTCGTATTGAGCTGCATGTGTGGACGCAAACAGCCATATTTTTCTCTCTGGACTTTACCGGAGTTTCTCCTACAAGCCCCGAAGTATTTTTTAGCATTGAGTCCAAATGAGCTGATGTGAAAACGCAGCAGGATACAATCCAGAGATTTCAGCTCGAGCGAGTGGGAGGGGTTGTTGACGTGTATTCCGACCTCCAGATGTGTGTGCATTGTGACTTAGCGCTGCTCTCCCTGCACAGAACGGTATAGCAACGCTGGACAGCTGGAGTGACGAGACAAAAGAGTTTTCTCACAGCAATTACAGATTCACTCGCAATATATTATAAAACCCATATACACACTTCCACATATACACATAATACCATTGTTCTGAACCTTCAAAACAGAGTGTTTTATTTTGGAAATAAACCGGATGTTGTTTCAGTGTCTCACTTCCTGTCCCGCTCGATCTGTTCTGTGGTAAATTGATGCGTAGTGCTCCGGTATCCGACATAAATAGAAGCCTTGCGTATCTGCTGCAGAGGGCTTGGGACTGCTGGGAGACAGATCTGAGACGCAGTGCAGCAGAGCCAGTGGAAGCACACAGATTGATTGAAGTAAAAACCTATCAGAGAAAAAAATTATGAACTTTCCGCATGAAGTCTTGCTGACTTGAGAATGCAGTAGGCTATAATCAGGAGAGTTCACCTCGAGGAGTGGTATGTGTGTGTTGGGGGGGGACGTTTATTCCCTCTGATCATTCATTGCAAGACCTTTTTGCAACAACTGCTGATTACGTTTTTTGTATGTTCTTCTCAGCTCTTCTAATTCTGTGGACCTATACATTTCATTGGTATAAAGGCTAATATTATCATTATGGCTTTGTTATCCAACACTGTTGCTTCGTCCACCACTTGTATGTTCTTTTTATGTTATGTTTGCCGACGCTGTCTCCTGCTGTGAGGTGCATGTGTGACAATTTCAGGTGCAGTCCTCGTGAAGTGCATGTGTGAAAACAGCTCGAGTATATTTACTGTCCGCAGTGGAAGGGATAATTCAAACAAAGAATGTTTGTAGAATGAAGAAATTACCACTTTGTTTCAAAGGGGAAGCCAATATAGAAGTGACATCAACCGACATTTTATTTAATGGCCAGCAGGGGGAGATACCAGTAGAGGCAACAAGAAGTCCAAAAAAAACCATGAGAAAATGACGTGACTTCTCGGGATTTATTACATCAGTAAACATTTTTTAAAAGAGTTTATTGACTCATTAGCTAATTTTTAAGTCCTCCTCAATAAATCATTGTTAGATTTATAAAACTTAGTCAAGAATAAAGGACACCTTTAACAGTCTACATTGCCAGAAATAATAGATGGGGTGGAAGAAAAATCCTATTGCTTGCATGCTTCACAGTCCAGGGGTATCATAAATCACCATACAATAGTTATGTCTTAAAAGATGGCTCAAACTTTCCATTGAAGTTGAAAGTGAATTTCTTTGCTGAGGCAAAAACTTATTTCAGTCAACCAGGAAATGTTTTAACATTCAGTCAAAAAACACACCTCTGCATATCATCATTCACATGCTACACAGTTTTCTTGGGGAGAAACTGGAAAAGTAACATTCAAGGTCGTCTTTGAAACCGTTGTCTACATAAGGACACGTTTAAGGGAAGGGGAACACTTACACAACACTGAGACACCAGGGCCTCTTTAATAATGAATCCCTCTCAATAACAAAGATAGACTCAAACAAACCCATGTGAAATGTGAACCTGAGAGATGGAACTAAAATGTCACGCTGCAACCTACTTTTAAAATCCAATTGAAACATCAGTCCTAACAAACAGTAATTCAAAATTAAATCTGAAGAAATAACGGCTCAATCAGGTCTACATTGATAAAAGTAGAGGCTGCATACATACAGTACGTCATCATGCATGTAAGAGTCATAGAACTAGAGCCAGACCGATTAATCGGTCAGCTGATAATATCGGCCGATACTAGCATATCCTTATCGGCCCAAAAATTCTCATATCGGTCGGGCCCTGCATAGAACCCAAGGTGATGCTTACCAAGTCCACAAAAAAGTAATTTTATTTAATAGTAGAGCGACCCATTCGTCAGTTTTCAGCAGAGCTGGTGGCCCTAGAGAGAGTATTTTTTTATAAAAACACAGACATCTGATGTCTTTATTTTAATAGAGCACGAAAAGCACAGAAACACCAGGGGAGAGGGTCCCAGCAGAGATGTGGGAATCCCAAAGAGAGGTAGGAGGGGGGACTGCTGAAAGTCAGACTCGGAGAGATATTGACATAGAAAACCTGACAGAAACAGCAACCATATCTAAGAACAGCTTCTTGCAGCCACAGTGTGCAAACACCCAGACTGAGATGCGCTGTTTTCAAAGAAAGTTGGTTCAGTGGAGTCTGTTAACACAAAGAGTTTGACACAGTCTGAAGACATCTCATGGACTCTGTAAAAGAGAGAAGACACACTAAGACACAGCAGTACTACAAAATAGTCTGTGCAACTTTGAGAAAGATAAAATAAATATAACGTATAATAGTTAACCTTTTAAAGAAGTTTATCTTAATCATATTTGGGTTAATACTGTTTTTTTATTAGGGAAAAAATGAGGACTCAAAAGAACAATTAATTTCTACATAACCGTCAGTTAAGTGGGAGATATTGGCACAGTTACTTGTGAACAAATGAGGAATCAATTCAATACTTTTTTCCCCATTTACTGTTAATGGAGAAAATGGCATTCTTACTAAGGAACAAATGAGGAACCAACTAAGATTTAACTAGATAACCATTAGTAATGGGAAACTCTTAGGGAACAAATAAGGCACTACTAGACAACCGCTTGTAACCATAATTCTTAAAATAGCAATATGTAACTCTGACACCTAGCATTTAAAATAGACAAATAGACTAAAATATACTGCAATCCAAATTCAAAACAATGGAGAGAGCTGTCTCTCCCCGCCCCCCTCCTCACTAGAGTCAGTGTGCACACAGGTTGCCCTCCACATTTCTGCTCGTGGAGCTTATTAGAAAAATTCAGAGACTTTTTTGGTCAGATTGAATCAGTTTTATCTGAACCAGTTCGCTTGCCCTCGTTTGCCTGGCAGGGCAAGGCGCAAAATGGCCGTGTGGGGTTGCCTTAAAACCTTCTTCAAGATCGATTGCTATCGATAGTGAAGTGATTGTTCGTTCCTCATTTGTTCCCTAGTAATTATAAACATTTGTTTTTCCCATTAACTGTTAATATGAAAAATTAGCTATAGTTATTAGGGAATAAATGAGGAATGAACAATCAATATCCGTCAATCTTTCTTTGTATAGCGCCAATTCATAACAAATTTCACCCCAATAACTGTTAGAGGGTAAACTACTAGTTAATGCGGTATAGTTTAATTTTTATCTGAAAAAGGAATATCTTTCATGCTGTTCATCTTCTGCTGAAAAGACAAAAGTACATGCAAATTAAAATATCAGTATTTCTGTGCTAATTAACTTTGGGCGTGCAATTCATTTTATCTCTGCATTCACCGAGGTTTGAGAAATGAGCACACATTTTTTACCAGGAGTCTGTTTTCTTTCCATTTCTGACAGAAACTCAATCAGAGAGTGACAAATTGCAGACTCTTGACCCCACGGAAGGGCAGCATTAATGCCAACACTTTCTGACGATTTCATTATAAACTGAGAATGTATTTTATTCAGTGTAAATGCAGCTGCTGAAATTCATTATTTAGAGACTGTCTGCTGACATCTGTCAGTATCGAATGGACTGAAAACAGAGGGATTCACAAAGGATGAAAATAAAGAAATGAAAATGTCCTCAAGAGGCTGTATAAACTACACGTTTACACAATGTACTGTATGTGTGGGTTTTAGGGTGTGTCAATGTTGCTCAAGTATAATCCTCAATATTTACATCATATGAAAGCCAATTATTGAGAGTATACTGAAGGGATTTAAACAGCCAGAGCAATGCAATGTATGTGCATGACTATTCTCCTGACCAAACAGTGATTATTAAGTATGAGCTCCCAGACAGAACTCATCGAAAGCAGGTCTGGTTTCACATTTAAATTATGTAAACTTTAAGTAATGATTGTCTTAAGAAAATGTAAATGTGCCATACTAGTATTGGGAGTTTAGACTCAATATATCTTTCCACAAAGCAAAAAGCAATATATATATTTTCCTACCTGCACATAAGGCTGTCAAAGTATGAAACTGAACCCCATGCAATGAATGTGTAATTATGTTGGAGTGAAAGCACACTGCATAGAATTTCAATGACGTACAAAAACTCACCAGGAGTATGTTGTGTGAGAGATCCTGAGCATCTTCTTATATTGTTTCAATTGGATTTTAAAAGTGGTTTCCCGGCGCTGTATAATTATTTTACTTCGAAATAGTCAATGAATAAAAAAGATCCAAACCAAACATCGGAGCATTGTGGTGTCGTCAGCGTCTCAGTTTAGCTAGCACTTCTAGCTAATGCTTGGCGATCTGATTCGTGAAAAAGAAAAAAAGTCCCTTTGTGAAAGGTATCCTTGTCCGGAAAGTAAAGGTTTTTTTAATCCACCAAATTACCGTCTAAGCATTAAGAAACAAGGTTATGATTATTGTGGAACAAACAGCCAGAAGGTTATAAAATAAAAGTGCAGATTGATTCACCGTTCACGCTTCTTTTGCCTTTTAAAAAGACCATGGTTGTCAGAATGAAACATGATTTCACTTGGAATCACAATGAAAAAAAAGAAAAAAAAAAAAAACATTAATTTCTTAGATTGTGCTTTGTTTTTGCATCAGCCTCTCTCTCTCAATCTTGTTTTTACTTTCTGTGTCACTGAACCCCCACTGCTTTATCATTTCTGCTTTGGCTGCAGCCTTAGGTTTAAAACTCTGGGTGGGTATGATACTTTTTCATTTTGTTTAATTCTAAATGAGGGATTGCATCACTTCACACCTTAAGAAAGTAATTAAATATCACCACTCTAGTTATTACACGAGTACAAGTTTATGTTAAATAAGAAAATATTAACATAAACTAACACAAGCTTCTTCTTTTAAAAAGTTGCTTGTGGCTATTTGGCTCGATAACAAAGTCAGCAAACACACACACAACAGTTGTTCCGGTTCTGAGACATAAAAAAAGTCCTTGGATATAAGGCCAAAAGACTGGTTTTATCACTGGACAGCACCTGATGAAGAGCTCGGCTGGGCTCGAAACGTTGTGTTCTTTAATGCATTAGAGGAGCAGTCTGTAACTCTGACACCTATCGTTTAAAATGTGTACTGCAGTCCAAATTTAAAACATTGGAGAGAGCTGTCTTCGCCTGCCCCCTCCTCACTAGAGTCGATGCTCACTCAGGTTGCCATGTCGCAGACACTGAAGCTTCAGTGTTTCGCTAACTCTTAAAACCTTTCTGTGTTCTTAACTCTCTCCATTTTTCGAAAGCATCTCCAATATTGACCACGTTTCTGCTCATAGAGCTTATTAGAAATGAGTCAGGTACAATCAGTTATATCTGATTTGTCTTGCCCGCTTCCATCGCTGCATCACCTGTCAGACTGGTCTCATATCTGGCAAACCGAGGGGTGTCCAAAACGGCTGTGTGGGGGTGCCTTAAAACCGCCTACCTTCTCTGTTCAAAACAAAGACAAACCAGTCCACACTGGAATCGAAACATACTGTCTTCTCTGTCAGAAAAGCCAACACTTGTGTTGTTTGATGATATAGTAAGGTCATTTTATGATTCAGTAGATATCACACATATAGTCTTTTGGCTTTATCTGTCTTGTTAAGGGTATTGCATTGAAGTTAATTCTTGTAACGTTAGCCGTCTCCTGCTTTCATCAAGTGTGCTCTCTAATCTTAAAGTCATATGTCAGCCAAGGCTTTACATGAGAAAACGTTCTCCAAACAGATACACTGTCTGTTCAACAATGATTTTCTACTGAAACTCTGAGCATCATATAAGCCCTTTAATACATTTAGTGTTAGCCAGCTGCTTTCTAACAACCAGTGATCATTACAGCCAAGAAAGGTGATTGTAGCTGCCGGCAGGAAATCATAAATAACCTCGGCTTCTGTCTAAAATCTTCTACTTTTATTTATTTATCATGGAGTCAAATACAATGAGGCATTTATGAGCTGGATTTGTACAAGACAGAGTCACTGTCTTTCTGTGTGCACACATTAAACATGACATGAGGTGGAGCAAGGTCAGACGGCTATTTTTTAGCATTGAGATGACATTGTTGACTCTCAGAAAAAGCCTCTCAGCCATAGAAGGAACACGAGTTGTTTTTTTCCCTCTGCAGCATTTCTGGTAGGCAAGCTGCTCAAAGCATGTTTTCTGCCCCCAGTGCCATATTAAACAGAACCCTGTTGCCTGTATTGGTTATAAAACACAAAAAACTTTAAGGCCCTGCGTACACCCAGCATTTTTTTTTCTGAGGACCAGAGTCTTTTTTTTATTGTTCCCAGTGAGGGGAGAGCGTTTGCAGCAGCATACCGCCACCAGGTAGAAAAGTGCAGTTCCCAGCAACTATTCTCCAAGCTCCCTTTTGGGCGGCCGCTCCGAGCGCTTCAAGTCGGAAATCATTCAACTTTTTCAGAAAGGCACTGTTGACGTCACTGCCTCTTTTTTCAACCAGCCAGTCAGAAAGTGGATCAGAGGGGTCCTTGCTCTGTGTCTGATCCGAGCAATGATAGCGTGGCTGTCATTCTTATTGAGCTCATCATCCAGACAAAGTAAGAGGGCAAGCCTCCTCTGTTTGATGCTCATTTGTGGAAAAAAAAAAAAAATCATATATTAAAAAGCAAAGTAGCAGTGCTGGTCATTAGTGGCTGTTGTCAACAGACTGTTGTCATAGGGACAAGACACACGTGCAGAGTTTGAGCTTAATTCATGCACTTCATTCAGGAGCACAGCCAGTGCTTTTCTGCCTGACATAAAACCCAGGTGGACACAGGGCCTTCAGCCACCATAAATAACCACAAGGAAGCCTGGCACCAATCAGGGATGTGTTTACAATTCTTATTCAGGATTACATTTTAAAGTTTTCCTGCACTCACACAGAAAGTTTCTTCCTGCTTCTGGCTGTTTTGCTCAAACTTTATGCTTTCACTCAGATTATATAGTTGCTTGCCAAGACTTCCTTCACTCCAGCTTCGGCTCTATTCCTCTTACTCAGGCTGCTTCTGTACGGTCTGCACTAATGTATATATTTTTTTTCTGTGAAAAGACAAAACCATCAGAAGCCAGATGTCACTTTAACTAATTCAGGTGTCATTTAGGGCACGTTTGCTTTACATATCAATGGTCCTATATGAATTCATAGTTACTCTTACCATGGTTCACACACTGCTGCCCCTACATGGCATTTATATCTGCTTATTGCTATAGATACAGACAAGTGAGTGCATGCAGAATAAAAGTGCAAACTATCTGAACCAGTTCGCTTGTCCGCTTCAACGCTGCAACATCTGTTGTTTTGCCTTGATTACCAGTCTCGTATCTGGCAAACTGAGGGGCGCCAAAAACGACCGTGTGGGGGAGCCTACCTTCTCTGGTCAAAACAAAAACACACCATATAGGACTGGAATCTAAACTTAGGAGGAGGACATACTGGCTGCTCTGGTGTCAGAGAAGCCAACACTTCAACATAGCATGTTTCTCAATATGTGATGATATAGTAAGGTGATTTCATGATTTAATTCTGCAGATATCTTACTGATTGGACCTTTAAGTGGATGAAGAATGGTATTTTTTGGAGCATGTATTTGAAAAAACTCTGCTTCACAAACATAGCACATATTCATTAATATGAACTGTGTGTCTTTAAGGAACAAGCAGTAACATGGGCTGATGAGGTTTTGGTTCATTAATATTTAAATTAATACAGTTAGGGACTAATCAAGCCACCTGCTCTGCAGAGGGAAC
The DNA here is from genome assembly GCF_963930695.1 of Labrus bergylta. Lineage (NCBI taxonomy): Eukaryota > Metazoa > Chordata > Actinopteri > Labriformes > Labridae > Labrus > Labrus bergylta. Next base: position 7,244,258 of record NC_089203.1, on the reverse strand, counting down.
CAGTAATGTAGAATTGAGGTTTAGTATCGTGTACTATTCTTGAGTCCTTGTGTTTACATGGCTCAAGTTGTCTAAAGAGCAAATAGAGGCAGCATTATAAAGCAGTCAGTTGGGAAATTGGACCATCCTCATCCTCTGTGACATACCTCCTGTTGTCCACAGAGCACATTGTTATCCACCCTGCCTGTGATCCACATTGATCCAGTCATGTCAATCTCTGTCTCCTGCTGAAGACAATATAGCACCTATATATCAACTTCCAGAGCGTTGGTCATCACGATGGATGGCTCGGAGACCGATGGGGCGCACATTGGGGATTTGTGGAAAAACCTTGAAACACTGTCAGGTCGATGAGCGGAGCAGCAGCAGCCATCATTCAGCTCAGAGGGCGCTTGAGAAAAAAAAAAAAGTGAACGAGTGAAAAAAGACTTGTCAATCAATAGAGGAGCCATGAGGGGAGTCAGAAGCGCATGGAGAGAGAAGCATATTATCACTTTCAGGCTGGGGAAACTGTAGTCGACTTCAAATGTTAAGTGGTTTGAAAATGTCACATAACTCTGACGTCATCAATCTTTGTCTCTGAGGTCCATGCTTCTACATTAACCGTAAATCAATGATACATTCAAATGTATTTAGATACGGTGAAACTGACCTCACTGTTGAATCACTGCTGAGAGTAACCCCCAATTTACTCAATGTCTGTGCGTGCCGAGGTCGGTAAGCGCAGTGCACTACGCCGTAGTTAGCTACCACTAAAGCCAATGAGTGTGTTTTCACAGCGAGCGCCTGGTCCATCTCCAGAGCGTGCCACCAGCTCCACTACGCTCTGCTCCGTTTCAAATATGCTGCAAGTACATTTTCAGAGGAGTACGCTGCAGGCATGTGTAAAGCTGGAGAGAGTATGACAACCTGCACAGGAAGTCAGACAAGGAAAGGCACAGAGCATCCGGTCAATTTAAAAATAAAACACAATATACAGACTCACAATCATTTTTCATCACTTAATCAACATTACGTCAAAACAGACACCGAATGAACACCCAACTATCCTCAGCAAGACAAAGCAACGTGTTGTTTCCCTTCTAAATGGCTGCACTCACGTTCAAGAAACAGATCCAGTGGGGCCAGGGCGTGTGCCGTCCCGACGGAGCAAAACCATGGGGCGCACAGGCTATGTGGGGATTGTCTATAATGGTGTGAGCTGTATGTGTGAACGCAAACAGCCACATTTTTCACTCAGACTTAATCCAGAGTTTCTCCTGCTGCCAGCCCTCTGGTTTATTTTTCAGCAGAACCAGTGAGCTGATGTGAGAAGGCAGCAGGGTTTACAATCAGGAGAATTCACCTTGAGCGAGTGGGAGGGGGTGGTGATGTTTATTCCCCACGACCAAGTGTATGTGTGCGTAATTTTATAAAGTCAATGATGTAAACTATTCAAAAATCAAATTCAACAATCTCAAAGTGATTCTCTCCACTTCTCTCATAGTGCACATGGGACAAACTGAAAATGTGTTTATTTAAAAAAAGAAAAAAACGGTCTTTTGTGTATGCATTAAAATCATATTAGATCAAAGTCATTTTTGCATTGAAGAGTTGCATGATGTCCGCTCTAGAAGACACTTCTGTAACTTCTTTAAAATGAGGACTATTAAAAGAATCTTCACTTCACTTTGCATGATTTAAAAATTCTAAATAAAAATAAAATAACCTGCCTATTATTGAATCATTCATGCATGAAAGAATTAAGTTCTCATTAGCCAGGGAGAACTTCAGATAAATCCAGATGTTAAGTTCTAAAGATCACATCTGTTCTTTTCAGGGTAGCTTCATCTATTTAGAGTAAAAACCCCAAAATTACAGACGGTCTTTGTGTCATCATTGGAGGAAATGTAAACTCTGCTGTGTTTCCAGCTCCATGTTAAACTTTCTTTTTTTTTTTTGTGTGTGGCTCAAATCAAAAGAGGCCATGGGTCACGATGAAGTCAGACTGTGATAATGTGCACAATAAAAGACAGCGTTCCGCTACTTAGACACGATGTCCTAAACCCGGGCCGGGTGACTCCACACGCACATTGAAGTATATGTTTTGGCTCTGGGCACTCTGCTGCCACCACTTTAATCTTGTCTGCAGCCAGGGCGAGGATATAAAAAGACACAGCTCTAAACTAAAGGGACAGTCTGTAACAGAGTTCACACATTCACAGCTCATGCGTAGAATTGTGTTTCTGAGTTCAGGTCCGGGTCAACCTTTAGTGACACTGAAATTGAGCAAAACAATTAATTCAGGGTGAGTTTCATGATTTATGCAGCCCTAAAAAAAGGTGTTTTAGCCATCTTTGAGCTGTGAATGGAATAGAAAAGAAGGTACTGAGCTATTATTGTTCCAAAACAATTTGTAAATGTTTGAATAGATCCACAAATGCAAACAGCAATCCAGGAATGTGAATGTATTCACATTCCTGACAAATGGGTACACAGATGAACATATACCTTGATCTTCAAACATGTAGAGCAATTGTAAAAGATTACATGATAATTACCAGCTCAAATATCGAGTGTCTCTGTTCTAAGATCTGATAATATCATGTCATTAGTAACAGCCAGGGATGGGCGAGGTAATGGAAATTAGTTACCACTATTGGAAAGTTGCTTGTTTAACTTAGGCATCATGTAAAAGCACTTTCAAAACCCGCATTTTTAAAGGTGCTATATAAATACTGTAAATACTATTATTTTTATTATATTAATGTTCACATCATTTTGTGTTGCTGTGACTGTAAGTATGCATTTTGCGTATTAGTTCTCTTAAAGCAACAGACACAACAGCTGGTGTGAAGCATGTTGTCAACAATATACCATGCTATCAGTCTGTGTAGTCCTGGCTTACAGATGGTGGAGCTGGCTGTTAAAAATGTACAATATGTAGAATGTTGCACTAAACTATCCAAATGAGTTAAAATGGACTAAACCTATGTTGTATATTTTGATTAGTACTTACCTTAACTCAAATATTTCCAACAGTTGTGTAAGTCAGAGAAATCTGTAATTTGTTAGTTGTAACAGGACGCGTCTTGTCTATCCGCCATGACAGACACGACATGTTAATTGTTGCCATAGAAACACCAGATGTTACGTCAAAAAACGCTGCACAAGGATGTGAGAACTGCTACTGCAAGCTGCCGTACTGTTGCTGTATGTGTTGCTGTGATGAAAACGTCATGCAAATTATACTTGGATACAAGGGCGGTAAACATATTCTCGGTTTGGCCGGTTCATTTTGAATACAGTCAGCTCTGACTTCCTTTTCATCTGGGTTGGGGTGGAGTAGCAGAGAGAATCACTTCCATGGTTTGACGTTATCTTTTGTTATTGTTTTGATTTTGAGCCCCCTGGAGGCCGAATTTATATACTGTACAAATAAAGTCCTGCCTTGTCTGTTTTGATGGAGCGTGTCCTCCTTGGTCTGCCGAGCTAACGTGAGCTGCTCCTGGGACTCCGGTGTTTGCAGTATCGTACTCTATGACAGCTGGCTTGGAAGAAGCCTCTTTATTAGCTCTGGGCTTCTTGAGATTAGAATTCCAAATTTTGTCGGTGGACAAAGTTTTCCTTCCTGCACATAGACGACAACTCACCGCTATAATCTTGTTGTTTAACTCGAGCAGGGAAGAATCATTTCTGTATTTCACTGACAGAAGGCTCGGGCCTGAATGATCTCCTGCCTGTGTTTGTGTTCACTCTTTGCTACATTCTTTCTCCAAGGATGCTTCTGAGCTGATGTTAGCGTAACCTCGCCCGCCGAATCGATGGTTGGCTTTTTCACCAAACATAACAAGTAACGCATTCTTTTAAATGTCTGTAATTGCAAAGGAGCTTTTGAAATGTAACTAGATACTCGTTAACAATAATAGTAGTGGTGTTACAGAAATGTGTTGCTTAGTAACACATTATTCCCAACACTGGTTACAGCTGGTGGGCCCTTTGATTGGCTGTGTGTTTGCTCATGACTTTTGCAAAACTTCTTTCATGCAAGGTCCACAAATGTGATGGAGAGGGTTTTGTTTGCCCTGAGCTCAGGCTCACAGGCTTACTTTTTATCCTCCCAGCCTCAAACATCTGTGTCTGCGGGAATAAGAAAAAAACATTAAAGTGACACAACAACTGTACATAGAAGGTTTTGAATTATGGGAAAGGACTTTGTACCACTGGTACTCATCAGTCACACACACACACACACACGCGCATACACACACGCATTCACACACACATTAAAGTGGAGCAACAGCTTTGTTCATGACAACACTTTATACTCTCACAGGGCAAAATATCAATTTGAGATGGCCTCCATTTAGCTGGGTCACTACTTGTCAGGAGGGACTTCAGCATGGTACACTCGTTCTCGCATGCAAAAACACACACACACACACACACACACACACACACACACACACACACACACACACACACACACACACACACACACACACACGCACACACTTACGTTTGTAAATCAAATTTTGCTGTCCTGTGTTATATTAAATGCTTAATTAACCCTTCGTAACCCGTGATAGATTATTTGTTCGTACATCATTTCTTTTTGTCTTTCCACACTCACATAGATACATGCACACACTCACACAGAAACACACACACACAGACGTGGCCTCTTTATTAAAATACATGATACACTGTGTGACCTTGCTGGGTGATTTGGACAGGAATTAAATTAATGTTGATCACTGGAGTCATGCAGTATCATTGGTTAAATGGGGCGTTTCTAATGGAGTGAGTGAGAGAGAGAGAGAGAGAGAGAGAGAGAAAGAGAGAGACAGGACAAAGAGTTTTAAACAGGTTAACTCAGAACTGGAGATCTGGGTCAGAAAGGGGTCTCATCATAAGTTAGCTGTGGAGCCTGAAAGCATGTTTGTGAGAAATCTGCTTTGTTGCTGCTTTAATATAGTTTGATACGTTGTTTCAACTGTGCAGGTTACAGTGGTCTGTATTTGTCAAGTATAACATTATCATTGTGATACTAAAGGATAAACAGTATATATATTTTATGAGAAAACCAAGGACTCTAAAAATGAAATTATCTAGTCGAATGCTTGATGGCCCCAACTGGCCTATACCCCGTCATTGAAGTCGACCATGATGGTGTTATTTTCCCATAGCTCATAGCAGTTTGGCAAAAGAGAGGCCGCTGTAGGATTCCATCTGGTTACATTTAATACATTTAAAGGAAGAATATGCAACTTTTTAATCCAGTAGATGTCGCCCTTGAGCACCAGCATGAAATACAAACTGCCGCTTGACACCGCCACTATTCTGAAACCTCCGCTCTTCTCCAGCAGTAAACCTCCACTGCCCCTCCACTTGCATTCACATGAAGGAGTTATCAATTACAACCCACTATAATTAAGCACCAATTAGGCAAAAGCGGCAGACAAAATTGTTCTTTGCTTGAGCTGCAATTCCTTGTGGCCTGTATTGTTGTGTTAGCATGCTGATGTTAGCACACTTTGGTTAGCTCGTCGCTTCATATTGCACATAAATTGACACAGAATGACCTTGATCTAAAGACACCAATGTGGCATTTAAATAAGAAGAGAGACTGTCATATTCTTCTTTTCTCTAGGCCTTAACTAAAACAACTTTTATACTTGATTTCTGCTGTATTTATGTGTAAAATGTCAAACATTCTGCCTTTAAAGGGATACTTCACCCATTTGCATTAAACTTTGTATCATTAGAAACCTGGTAGTATTTTTGAATGGTCGTGCATCCTGCCCTCATTTTCCCCTGAGATTTATATTTTTAAGTCTGAAAAGGAGCTTCCGATGACGCAAAAATCATCATTTTGCGTCGAAAAATATAAAATAGCGGCGAGACGGTCTGTATTTGTCAAGTATAACAGCGGTAATGATCGAATTTCCCTCTAGGATTAATAAAGTATTTCTAATTCTGAAATAGAGGACCTTAGTGGGAGTGGCCTGCGGTGCTGTGCATTCTGGGATTTGGTGTCTTTCATCCACATGAGCCTAAAAGACACTTTCTGCCTTTTCTCGGCCAAGAAGACACCAACTTCAAAATTTATTTCACATTTCTACATATATGACCCAATATCAATACAGATTCATATTTAAACGGATGAAGTATCCCTTTAAGCAAAGCACATACTGTATAACACTTTTCGCCAACAACAATCACCAAGTGCTTTGTAGAGAAAAAGATAAAACACCAGATACACCAGTCAAGGAAACAGACATAGGATGCAGATTTAAAATATAAAATGTAACATAAAACCTATATACATATTTTAACTGTTTTTTTTTCATAATGATTTACAGAGTCCAGATATATAGATGTTATTTGAAACTTTTTGTTTAAGTTTATAGATGCTCTGACTGGAAACCTTGGCCTCCCTGAGTTGTATTTGTGTCTGAGCTCTCTTTGGTAAACCCTGTGGAGAAGACCTAACACCTCGCCTCACAGTGTGGGAGGTGAAGGAGATTTTCTGTAAGTGAGCAGCAGAATTTTTAAATTCTGATAATAAATGGAAAGGCAGTGCAGAAAGATTAATGTAGATCCTACGTGTGACTGTCTGTCAGACTGTGTTAGGAGCCGGCGGCAACGTGTAAGTATAGTGTATTAGTGTACTCCAGATTAATTAAGGCATCAAAAGAGAGTTACAGCAGTGCAAACGTAATGAGATTAGAGCATGCATCAGCATCTTAATTTCAGTTTGGACCTTAGTGTGGCTATGATTCTGAGGTTTAGGGACCTGATAAAGATAGCATCCTTATTTGAGAATCTAAACAAAACCCAACAGTCAAACATTCACAAGATAATATTTTTCTCATATTTTTCTGATTTTGCAACATGGATATATGTCACAAAGATGTTATGAACACACGATCAGGAGGGTGAGGATAGAAAATACAAGTTTTGTCCTGCTGAGTGGAGGTGTGAATAGGAATGAAAATAACACGTTACTTTTATTATCGCACTGAAAAAAATGCCTCCTTTTCCAATCACCTTCAAAACATTAATCACTGTGTAAATCTGTCATGAAAAAGGGGCAACCTTGTGTGTTGAAAAATGAAGCAAATATAGAAGTGCAAAATCCTGCAGTTCATTAAGTGTCCACATGAGGCTGGCTGCAGAAGCACCAGAAGTCACATACACACCCAGTTAAAGTATTTTTTACAGCGGAAATAAAAATGCTCACAGCCTGGTTTTGAAAATGTGTCGATCAGCACACACTGTACAGGGGGTGAATTTCTATGGTTAAGCGTTATTCACAAGAGGCATGTAGCTAAACTGAAGGACACATGGGCGCAGTGAAGCTGTTGATCAAGAGGCTTTAAAGCCGCCTCAGCTCCAGCTCTCAGTCTGCAGTAACGAATGAGTGACGTTGCCCGTTGGTTTCTGAAGGGTTGTTGGGAAGCCAATCCGCAGCGGTTCCCATGTTGGAAATGCTGACAATCCAACTTTTTGTTCTAAACCTTAACAACGGGCAAAGAGGAGCTGAGGCAGGACTATTAAAACCACTACAAATAGCCACTTGCAGTCAGATCAATCATGCCCCTAATTAGGAATGGGTACTTGGATACTCGAGTACTTGTTGCCATTATTGCATTTCATAACTCACGGTGTCTACTCTAAAGGAGCGACCACATTTAAAAATCTAAACAAAAGACGACAATAACTTGCTGTGCAGTAAAAGTAGCATTAAAGTTGCATATCATCAGAAATACTAGTTTGATGTTAAGCCACATGCATCTGCTTAAAGCACAAGAAGAAACCAGGGGAGACAGACAGCAGGCAGTCTCACTTAACATCATTTAAACGCAAACCCAGTTGGGATGAGCCAATACGATTAGCCTTGTGTCTAGACAAGCTAATAATGAATTAACTGTCTATGAGATATGCTCCCATTAGGTTTTGTGGAAGGAGAAAGCTTTCGCGAGCTCATGGCATTCGTCAAGCCACTGAGAACAACAACTCTGAGTGGAAAAGATGCAGCAGAATTGTGCAGAAACAACAGAGTGTGTGTAACTACAAAGTCGTTGACAGCTCTCTCGACAGAGTTGTGTGTTTCCATCACTCCTAATGTCATTCAGATCTGGGATTTGATTGTCTGATGAGTGACACACCACAGGAAACATGGCAAAACACGAACGTCTGTGTCTAACCAGCAAGTTCCTGAGTAACCATTCAAAAGGTAATGCAAGTGCTTTCCTCTCCGCTTAATGATGCACTTAAGCACAGTGATGGGAATAACGGCGTTATAAATAATGGCGTTACTAACGGCGTTACTTTTTTCAGTAACGAGTAATCTAATTGATTACTCTTCCCATCATTATAACGCTGTTACCGTTACTGCCAAAAAATGTGGTGCATTACTATGACTGAAGCTGTTTTTCATCAGACCAACTAGATCTCTAAGCCGAGCGGCAAAGATATTTCTTACTGTTCTTCCTCTTTGGTGAGTGCGGACACGAGACAACCGCATAAATGATGACGATTGGCTGAGGTAGAGTAAAAAATTCATGGTGAGCCAATCAGAGGTAGAGTTGGGCGGGTGTTGTTTACACAAATTCGAAAGCGTGCATAGTCAGACACACAACAACACAAATGAGTCAACGAGAAACAGGAATGGTGAGTTACCATTACTTTTCCTTCCAAGAAATTAAAGGAACGAGTGTAATCGTGAAATGCCCTGGAGTCAAAAGCCTCTCCACGTCGGTGTCGAGCAATTCAAACATCTTTCAACGCTACATGCTTCCACGAAATTAGTGGCCATGAAGACCCCCGAAGGAGAAGGAGACAGTGCCACAAAACCTAAGCAACCGAAGCTTGATTTTACGGCCCCACCACCACCACACGTTTTGTCTCAGGCCGAGCTAAACAAACTGGTAGCCAGGTATGTTGTGGAGGATATGCTACCATTATCGATGGTTGAGTCGGAGTCATTCAGAGCACTAGTTGCCAAAATACCGGTCAGAGCAGGGGTTGGCCTGCCATGTAGAAAGACGTTTGCAAACTATATTGACGCCCAACATGCTCAAATGAATGTCGAGCTCAAACAGACATTTGAGAAATTCGAATATTTGTCTACCACAGCAGACAAAACATCTATTATGTCATTTTTACAGATCCACTATATAAACATAGTAATTATAATATCTACAATAATACATGACATTTGATTGGAGGCTAGTCACACTGTTTCTGTTAATTATTGATTGTATTAAGTGTCCATTTTATTTTAATATTCAGATTTATCATAAATAATTGAACATGCACATGTATTTTAAGTTCTGTTAAAGAGGGGTGGAGGTGGGGTCCAAATTCTTTGACACATCTGAGCATTTAAAAATTTACTTGAAAGTAACGCAATAGTTATTTTCCAAAGTAACTAGTTACTTTTATAATTTGTTACTCAGTAACTACTTTAGTTACTTTTTGGGAGAAGTAACTAGTAACTGTAACTAATTACTTTTTTAAAGTAACTTGCCCAACACTGCTTAAGCATATCATCAACTCCTCTCTGTCAACGGGGGTGTTCCCCACCGCATTCAAGCAAGCTCGGGTCACCCCTCTGCTCAAAAAACCCACACTAAACCCAGCCCAGGTTGAAAACTACAGACCGGTTTCTCTTCTGCCCTTTCTGTCAAAAATACTTGAGTGCACAGTCTTTAAGCAAGTCCCTGAGTTCCTGTCCAGAAACGATCTGTTTGACCCAAATCAGTCAGGCTTTAAGCGGGGCCACTCTACTGAAACTGCACTACTGTCAGTAACAGAATTGTTACGAGCTGCCAGAGCTGCGGGTCAGTCCTCAGTTCTATTACTGCTAGACCTGTCTGCTGCCTTTGACACAGTCAACCATCAAACCCTCCTATCCACGCTCTCTGAACTTGGCATCCCAGGATCTGCCCTCTGCTGGTTCGTGTCCTACCTCTCTGGGCGATCCTTTAGAGTGTCGATGAAGGGAGAAGTGTCCAAAGCGCACAGCTTATCCACAGGGGTACCTCAAGGGTCAGTGCTTGGTCCCCTTCTCTTCTCCATATACACAAGCTCACTTGGTTCAATAATCCACTCTCATGGTTTCTCATACCTCTGCTATGCTGACGATACACAGCTCTTCCTGTCATTCCCACCAGACGATGTTACAGTCTCTGCAAGAATCTGATCAAGTATCTCTAAATGGATGAATGAACGGCACCTTCAACTCAATCTTTCAAATACTGAGCTCCTTGTCATCCCAGCCAGTCCCTCTGTGCAACCACAGATCAATATCCATCTTGGAACAACCAAACTAATGCCCACAAAGTCTGCCTGGAACCTGGGTGTCATGATTGATGACAGGCTAACATTTAAGGTTCAAGTAACCTCGATTGCCCGGTCGTGTCGATTTGCTATGTACAACATCAGGAAGATCAGACCTTACCTGTCAGAACATGCTACACAGCTCCTGGTACAGGCTCTTGTGATATCACGCATCGACTATTGCAACTCTCTACTGGCAGGTCTTCCTACATGCACTATCAAACCCCTGCAGATGATACAAAATGCAGCAGTACGACTGGTCTTCAACCTTCCTAAAATAGCACGTCACTCCGCTGTTCTTCTCCTTACACTGGCTCCCAGTTACTACTCGCATCAAATTTAAAACTCTGCTGCTCGCTTACAAAACAGCGACAAAAACGGCTCCTCTTTACTTTAACTCTCTCATCCAGGTTTACACTCTCTCCCGCCCACTACGCTCTGCCAATGAAAGGCGTCTGATCCAACCTTCACAACAGGGTCCTAAGACGCTGACTAAACTCTTCTCCTCTGTTGCCCCCCTGGTGGTGGAATGAACTTCCAAACTCCATTTGATCTGCAGAGTCCCTCTGCACCTTTAAGAAAAAGCTAAAGACCCAGCTCCTTCATGAATACCTACTAATTTAATTATGATGGTCTCGATATTATTGATGATCATGATGATGGTTGTGACGATGGTTTTTGTTTGATAAACAACGACTTATAAGCTGGTTTCTATACTGATTAGAGCTCTCAAGAACTGCTGTCAATGTTGTGCTTTGCCTCTGTGCAATGCCTGTCAGCACCTGTGTGTCCAATCAGACTCAAAGCTGATCGTTTGCTCTTACTGACATTGTTCCCTTTTTTCTAGATCCTTGTTTGTGTTGTACTTACTCTCTGATGTATGTCGCTTTGGATAAAAGTGTCTGCTTAGTGAATTGTAGAATTGTAGAGTGCTTGAGCATTTAGATAACTGTGAATGCCCTCCTTACCTTTAATGATACACAACGCTTATCCTTCATAAATTGAAAAACGGGTCAGTTATAACCCCTCCCCTATGGTTCATTTTAAAGGAAGTTGCTCAGGGTGACAAAAATACCCCTGTTTGCTTTTATTTACTTCAGAGGTTAAATGCTATAATCCAAAGATTGCAGACTGTTTGTCTTTGGAGAATATATCCCCTGAACAATCATTAGAACAATTTACAAAAACAAATCTGTAAGGGTTTTGTTGGAATAGACCAGCCAGCCTTACATCCCGTCACTGGATCTGTGAGTTCGGGGGACAATTAAGCTTAAAAGACAGGGCAAATAGATCTTTACTTTTACCAAAACAAATGTATTCTCTCTGCAGCTCCCTGTGGATTTAAAGCCAAAAAAAAAGTGTAATCCCATAAGCTTCTGCCTGTGTGAGCGCACATGTGTTTGCATGTGCATTTAAATTAGTATGCCTATATGCACACCTGAAAAAGCCTTTTGGAATAGCTTTGTGTTTTGTTGTTCTTTTTTCATCTGAATGTGTGTGTGTGTGTGTGTGTGTGTGTGTGTGTGTGTGTGTGTGTTTGTGTGTATGCTGAGCTGTGCTAACGTGAACATCAGGTCTTCCAGCAGGATCTAACAGAACCAGGTCAGAGAGGTGGAGAGATGGAGACAAACTGAGAGAAAAGGAGTGAGGGAGGGAGCCAGGAAGGAAAGGTTCAAAAGGCTGTCGCATCCCCACAGCGAAAAGAAAGAGAGAGAGCTGAGCCAGGAAATGGATGGTTCACCTGAGGAGGGAGATGAAGGAGGAGAAAAAGGGGAGTAAGAGGTTGAAAAGAGCACAGAAAAAAAAAGGCAATGCAAGGTGCTTGGGTGAGTGAAGGAAGAGAAAACTAAATTTCTGAGAAATGGGGGATGGAGGAAAAGTAAGAATGTGAGGAAGTGACTTAAAAGCTTTGAAATAGAAGGCTGTTGGTTCTCATGGCACAAAATGTAGCTGCACAACACACTTTTGGCTGCCAAAAGTGCAGGTGTACTATCTTATTCTGCTGCCCAGTTCAAACTCTTACTGCTGTTACAGAGATCTATGGCTCTGACGGGTGGTTGGTTATCAATGTGGTCTCCCTGCCCATAACTCTTATCTCCATCTCACCTGATGGCAAATTTCATCTCCAAATGTCATCTCTCATTTTCCAGATGTTGACACCCTGGATTCACAGTAAATGGCTCAACGCAATGAATCAATGACTTAACTAGTAATATGTAGACAAGACAAGCCCTGAATCACTTTGTGCCACACACTTTTGACCATGCGCTATACACCATCAAAATAATGCAGAGTATGAAGCCAAGATGAGAACGATTTTAAGAGTTTGGCTGATGGATTTACTTTGTTGTGCCCCTAGATGCGCTGCATGGGAACAGGCAAGGCAGGCAGCTGCTTAGGGGCACCCTCCTGGTCTGGGGCCCCAACACAGCGGCCAAAAATTTGCACATTTTGCAATGATGGTAGGAAATCTCCCTAAGGGGGCCCCATTTGACAGCACTCACTCTTGATACCCTGCTGAATGGTGGTTAGAGAGCCCCCCAATTGATTTTTGCTGCGGGCCCAAACAGACTCTAGAATCTCCACTGTACATCTAGTAACCTTCTTTGCAGGTTACTTTGGAAGCGTCTTGCCAATTCCGAGTAGCACACCCTAAGGCAAAACCAGACCAAAGTTTATTTTATTTTAAAGATTCCTCTTGGGGCTTTTTGTGCCTTTATTGTAGAAATAGGACAGTGGATAGAGTCAGATTTCAGGGACAGAGAGAGTTGGGAATGACGCGTGGGAAAGGAGGCACGGGTCGGATTTAAACCCCGCCCGCTATAAGGACAACAGCGTCTGTAAATGGGGCAAGCGCTATTACCACTCGGCCAACGGCACCCCACCTTACCACAGTTTCTTCACACACATTTTATGTATTGTAAGAAGACTTAAAAGGCAGAGTATGTGATTTTTCACACTTAAATGTAATAGAAATCAAGTATATCCTCTGAAAATAACTCTGTGAGTCATGACTGTCTACAATGAGTGTGACACCCGAGTCCCGCTTTCTGTGATGCTTCCCGAGCATTCCGAGTCCTATCTTCAGTTTGTTTACATCGCCAGGACGCCCGGCCAGCTCATCCCCCAGCGTATAAAAGTTGTTTAATTGAGGGACTAGAGAAAAGAAGAATAACATACTGTACTCACTGCTTAACTGTGTTTCTAGATCACGGTCATTTCAGGTAAATTTACATGCAGTGTGAAGATACGTGCATAATGAAGATCGCTAGCATTAGCATGCTAACACAACAATGCAGCGCAAGTTGTTTTGGTTTCATGCTGGTGCTCAAGGGCGACATCTGCTGGATCAAAAAACTGCATATAAAGCCTTTAACCTCGTGAACAGATCATTACCTTTTTTCTTGTAGACCTATTTCCAATCTGACTTCTATTTGCAACAGAAGGAGTGGCCTTGTTCTGGCATTGTTTTGTCTAAAACACTTGACTATCTGTTCCTCACTCTTCCATCTTCCCACATAGCGAGCTAGCATTTGTGGTCTGTTGAGGTTCAGAGTATTGTGAATGGACACTCCTGATCTCTCAATTGTGATCCACCGCCGTGCTACTAATAACATGGACTGCATAGACTATTCATTGGTCAAATCTTTGTTGACAATATCAGGTGAAAACTTTGTCTTCCGTCTGATCATACTTCACTTACAATTTGTGATTCAAGAAACGGATGGGTTTTATTTGGGACTAATTAGACCCATTGCAACTATGAGTGCACAGAGGTAATAAGACAGAAGCAGGTCTTCCAAAATGTGCACAGCTGTTCACTAGTCCTTGGGAAGTAAAGGTGTTGTGAACAGCTGGTCAGTTTGAACGGAGACAATAGAGGTGAGGTGAGTTCATGTGCTTTATGGGTGGGCAGGAGGAGGACTGTGGGGAGCCAAAACAAAGCCAGTGATCCTATTTGCATCTAGAGGTATTTTCCAGAAGTTACTTTACACATGATGGTACAAATGGACTTTCTCTGATCAGATCTAGAATTCTTGCAGTTGCAGCATTGCACTAAGACTTAACCAGCAATTCCAATGAGTCCTGTTTCTACCCTCTGGGTCTTTCTTTGACCCCATGCAGTCAGGACAGTTGTGGAGTGTTGGAGCTTGAGTCACCAGTAAACCCCATAAAGAAATTCACATGTGAAACGAAAAGGAAAAGAAAATGTTCACTCTGCATGGAACTGAATGTGATGTGAGCGTACTTTACATAATCGCATCACACAGCCAGCTGAACTGTGAGCTCAGTGCTGCATCATTGAGAAAATCGCATACAGAGAGAGAACACACTGAGTAACACATCTTATGCCCGTTTTTCTAGTATGACACCCATACATATTGAAAGATTATAGCAACGAGATGCTGTTTTAGCATGTCAGTAGCCTTACTTTGCCGTTACAAATGGATGGATAAGGGCTATGGGGGGGATTCAAACATGAATGGCATCACTGTGGATGTCGGATATTATGCCAAACTGGCACCTTGTCACCCAGCAGTAGATCAAACACCATCTCTGCCAAAAGCTTGGTGTGTTACTTTAAGAAGCATAGAGGAAGTGGGGGTAAAAAAAAAAAACAGTTTGATGGAATAGGGCCAGCGGTCAGTGCGTGACCTTGTTCTGGTCCAAATAGATAGCTCTGTCATCTGCTGTGTGTGTGTGTGTGTGTGTGTGTGTGTGTGTGTGTGTGTGTGTGTGTGTGTGTGTGTGTGTGTGTTTGCTCATGTGTTAGTGTGTGTAAAGAAGACGCATTATCCAGTGTCCTCACAACACCTCTGTCACACCACCCTGTGCTCTGTCTTTTTATTTTCTCCCTTGCTTAATGTAGGAATTCATGCAAAACAAAGGGGGAAAAATCTGATCAGAAGAGGACAAACAAAGTCTAAGTCAAACATATTTATAAAAGTCTTAAATTAGGGGCGTCTGTAGCGTAGTGGTTAGCTTGAGCATCCCTTGTACAGAGGTTGTAGTCCTGGAAATGGGCGGCCCAGCTTATAATCCTACAATTGGCTTCTTTCCCACTCGTCATTCCCCACTCTCTCTCCCTGATTTCCAACTCTATCCACTGTCAGAGGAAAAGCATAGAGCTGCAACATTTGCTTGTCGATAGATGGGTCGAACATCGCAGCACTTTCTCTCTGTCTTTTGTAAAAAGTCGAGTGTTGAATTTTTCCATTGAATCCCCCACGACGTGTTCTTAAACTTGCCTGAACTCTACCAAGAAACAAAATGTTGCTTCACGCTGATCAGTAAGAAGCTGATAATGAGACTTTTCAAGAGATGCTACCCGAAAAAATAATGGGGAAGCTCTTACAAAGTTTTGATATTCGACCACGATGGATGAGAGCATGTTGGAGATCTGGAGGATAACATGGGGAAATGTGAAACTTTGATATAACGTACCCTTCAAACATAAATTCATTTTGTGGTTGGTTTCGAGTTAGTGGGATGATCTTTCTATGTCTGACTTAATTTGAGTATTATAATTTCTTTCAGTCTAACTAATACTCCTGGTATGAGTATATCTTTAATGTGTAAATCTAAACTATTTGTTAATGTGGATGTCCAACATGGTCTAGCATGTGTTCAGAGGTAGTGATGAGCAAAAAAGGAATGAATATACTGGAAATATCAACTACAAGATTTCCACACATCATGAAAAAACCTGAATCTACATAGAAGTCTTATTAAAAAAATAAGTGCCAAAATAATATGACATGAAATTGAGGGAAAGATACTTTGAAGAGCTACCATTGTATCTTCCATCACACATATTCTTGTTTAAAACAGGTTGACAAAAATAAAGATGAGAGAGAATGCATTAGGAAGCAGTGTGACATATAGACTCTTGGGATTACCTAAATCAGCGTTGGGTAAGGTTGTATTTGATTCAAAGTGTCTGGATTCTGTCGTTGTGCTGCATTTTAATACCGCCTTTAAAAACATACCTAATCACATCTGAGGACTTATTACTTAGTGAAACTGGAGTTTCATTCCACGTGTATAATCATGGGAAGAAAACATGAATGACCTGTAACACTGTCAGTAAATGCTGGGAGGAAAAACTCCTGATAACTGGCTGTGTTGGATAACTCCAACACTCCAAAGTGTTTAAAGCTTGGAATTAAATATGAATGGTGCTATCCAACAAATACAAATTTAGAAGTGCAGATACTCTGTACATTATTGTAGCTTCTACTTATATTTATCCAAGCACATGCTGTGTTTTAATATCCCTGTTACAGATTATAAATTCAAGTCATGACATTTTCATTTCTACAGCATATGTTTAGGGATCGAGCCTCTGGGGCTGAAGTCATCTGCACAGATTTTGTATGCACCTACCATACACGCATCAACATAAGAAACTGAGGCAACAAGCAATGGAAACATTTCTGTTTGTGTTCAGAGCAATTCTCTTTGTAGCTCTTATAGTGCTGCCTGGAGGACTATTATAAATTAAAGTGGGAAGTTTAACTTTGACTTATGTTACCACAGTTAGTGCATTTATATAAGGTATAGATTCAAGTTTGGAAATGTATTTATTAACTTGTATTCCCTTGGACACTTTTATTGCACAGCCATTTTGTTTGCTGGTGGTAGAATGAAATATGACCTCATGTGGCTAATGCAGGATTCCTCAGGCCTTCTATAGGGTTGTATCTGTAGCCCTATTCAGACCAGTTAGAGTTGTATAGTTACACCCCTGTGACGTCTCTACTTCGGTTTTGGTGTCATAGAGGCGTATTGGATGGACGAGGTGATCCCAGCTCTTTACTGCCATCAGAGGAGTTATAGAGGCATAGTGTTTTAGCTAAGTCCACACTAACTGAGACAAAGTGTGCTTGACCGAGTGCTCTGAAACCGAGACAAGACCAAGCCCAAGGCAGGGCAAGACCGAGACAAGACCAAGACCATAAATATCACTGAAAAACAATAATCTTGTGTGCTGTTGGTGCGTCACTCACTTAGACCATAACACCGGGGAGTTCTAAGTTAAGAGTGATTTTTCCCTCCCTGATCTGCTTGGAAAGCTATCAGGGCCTCCCCGATTAAATCCTTTTGTGTGGGGAAAACACAGAGGGCACTGCCGAGCACGGACTCTGTGAAGTGTCACATGAAACAGAAAAATAGCCAATCAGGAAGCAAGCTGACTGGAGCAGGAAGCACAACTGACACACATAACGTGACCAACTTGATGATTCGCGGCAAGTATTTATCCAACGTGTCGAGTAAAACATACCGCCATCCAACTGACAAGGAAAGGAGTTGGACCAAAATGTTTTGGATGTACCAGCTAACAGCTAGCCACATTTAGCTTGACCATCATCTTTGTTTACTGTTAAGTCGCGTTTGACTGCACGAGATGACACACTTTGAGAGTGGAGACTCTGGTTGTTAGTGAGTGAATCGGTTAGTGTGCGGTGTGCTGAGTTGGTTGTCTCGTTGCTCATCACGCACTATGAGAACAAAACTGTTAAACATGTCGTCATGTGTGGGCTCTCTCACATTTTCATAATCGTTTAAGAAGTGTGTGCCAGGCTTTAGTCTGCAAAGAGAGACTTTCTGCATGCGCCATTACTTCATCGTCCTTTTCCATCCAACAAATGCACAATACACTTTTCACACACCCACTCATGTACACTACTGACTCTACTGCCTTCCAAGCCGCATCTCTTTTTGTAATCTAAATCATGTTTTGTGAATAAATCACCTTAATTAAGTGTTATTTGGATGACTCTCCCTTTATTTTCTATGTCCTTTGAGCCAGTCATGACAAAAGGGACTAATCTAAAGGAAGACAGATCATTTCATTGAATTCATTTTATTCTATTACTATCATTATTTGCCATCACATTGCTTACATTTTCAACATCTGTTGAGATTTTTATAATCTTTTAGTGTACGCCAGGCATGACTCATCCTTACACCCTTTGATCCAGAGTAAGTGAATTATCTTTAAGTGAGGGGTTGCCTCTGTGGAGAAATCTGTTTGGTTCCACTCTGCCCATTAACTACTGCTGTATGTTTAACCCTGTGTGAAATATCTGCAGTTTCATTGGATTAACATTTCTCAGATATGTAAAGCATCAGTAAGCAGTTTCTCTAAGTGTGCATCTGCTGCTTCATCTCCTGATGAATCCCCCTCCTGAACCCTCTGCACCCTCTTCAACTTCAATATACCAGCCTCTGTTTGTGCATCCTTGTCAGGCTCCAATGCACAATGCTGTTCTGCATGTGAACGTTATCCCTCCCCTTACACACTCAGCCATGGCATCATTACAGCTCTGGCATATGTTACGTGATGAAGCCATCAGGGTTTAAGCACTGCATTCAGTGCTAATACGTGGTTCACATGTATCACAGCCTGCTGTCAAAGTCGTCTCTCACAGCATTTCTATTCATCATGTATATGAAGCTTCCCCCACTGGTGATGTATTCAACCCCCTGCTGTCGTGTTTATGCAGCGCCTGCCTTCACGGTGATTTAGAGCGTTCCCTTTCTGGGTGTCTGTCATCGTCGACAAAGCACAAATAAACCCGATTGTTACTCTCTGCATCAGTTTTTCCCCTGACGTTGTCATCCCAGCACTCTACCTCTGCTCTTGTCTCTTTCATATCCCTGTTCTCTCTCTCTCTCTCTCTGTTTCATTTCCTCTCCCCTCGTCCTCATCCCTCTGACACGTCTCTTTTTCTTCGCCTTTTTGATGTCCTGACCTCTCAAAATTCCCGAGCATGCTTGGCTGCTGCCACTGCGCCACAGGGATTTGGAGGGATGATCAAGTGAAGATGATGTGCTTTGCAGCTTTTTTCTTTTTTTTAACCTCACCCGTGTACAGTGCTTTATACGCAACAGTTTAGATGACGCGCTGACGCTCCTCACGATACAGGGCTTGTTACACTGTCAACTAAGCATTCAAAAAAGAAAGAAAAGAGGCTGCAACACTGAAAAGTCAAAGACGAAAGACTTGTGTTGCCGTAAAAAGAGATGTCAGAGGAGGAAATAGCAGTGAGGATGAAGGAAGAGGCCTCAGAGGGGAAAACATCTGATTGAAGATGTGTTTTGAAATATGTGATTTAGGTAGAAAAAAAGACAAAGCAAAAAATAAATAAAAAATTGGAGACTCAGATGAAGAAGAGGAAGGAGGAGGCTTTTCTGGGTGAAGTGTAGACTGGAGGCGAGTGCTGTGATCTTCCCTCCTTCTCTCTTCCTCCATGACACACTTCATGAGTTGCCAAATTAGACGAGGAAGTTATGAAAAAGCACTTGAACAGGCAATTATTTCGCCCCTCGTGAAAATCCCTGTGTTCTCGTTCGGCTTATTAGGAGATGAATGCGCCTGGCATTTAGAAGGCAGAGCGTCAGAGGAGGCTTTATTAGTCTCAAACACAAACACAAAAACACAAAGAAAACAAACACTGACCATTGTAAAGATTAAAGGGCGTAAAGATAATGCACTAAATGAACACCTGTGTACCCCACTTCTCCTTCTGACCAAGTGCAGCCATTTGAAGAACTGGATGATATACTGACTTACTGCCAATTTCCACATATTTCCTGCGCATTGCGTTCCTTCAGCGCTACCGTTGTACACACATCACAAGAGAACTACAAGGTCGTACGGGAATACAGAGAGAAATGTGCAAACAACATGTTGTTTTGTCCTTCTGAGGATGATTTGTGGTTCATTTGGTTCCTCTTTTTGACATAATGTTGATAAAGTAATTTATCAAAGTTTTATTTTGAAATTGATGCCCTGTGCGTTTCCTTGTCTGACTTCCTGTCCGGGTCAAACTTATTCTGTCCAGCTTGACGTGTGCTTTCAGCGTGCTCCGTCAAAAAATAGACTCACAGGGTATTTGAAATGTGATGGCACGCTCCGGAGACGTACTGTAATACGCGCTCGCTGTGGAAACTCAATGAATGACTCGAGTGGAAGCGAACGGCGCCGTAGTGCACGACTTGGTCCACCGTACGTCTATGGAAACCAGTGTCCTGTAGCTACGTTTAACCTCTCCTCTGTAAGGCAGGAGAGGTTCTGAAATGTCTTCAAGATCTTCAACAGTACAGTTGCCTTTGGATGAAACTTCAAATTTCCCATGACCTGAATGACTGAGAACCTACACAGATAAAAAACGGATCTTAGTAAGAAGCTTCAGAGCTGCTGATCCAGTTAAAAATCTTTGTACCACATGTGACTCTCTACAGTATATAATTATTCCGTGTAGTCATTTGATACCTTCTGACAGGTGATTATACTAATATTAGATTCAAACCAGAAAAGAAAAGAATCAGAGCACACTGATGTCTTCATCTGTAGTTTCTTCATACACTCGGCTCTCATTAGCAGAGTCAGAGCTTATTACTGAGTCACTAGCTGATTCTGTATTGGTGTAACAGGCTCATTGGGAAGGTCAAACAGAGGGAAGAGCGGATTAGGGATCACAATGTGTTCAGTCTGGATTAATGCAGACAAAACAGCAGATGGAGTTTACAGCCCGGTGCTAAAATCATCTTCTCCTGCCCAGGCTGCAAAGGTCTGAAGGTAAAGGCAACTGTTTGTAATCAACTTGGATGAAGGATTTAATCATAAAACATGCAGGACAAGTCCAGAGGTGAATCATTCCTGTTATGAATGATAATTTTCTTAAGGAAAACTTTTTAAAAATTAGAATAATATCAGCGATTTGAAGTCAGAGTCGTTTCACTGTTGGATTTCCGGCCGACACATGAAGCGGTTTTGTATTTCGTTCGCCTCAGGTCACATTTCTAATCATTTTCTTTTCAGGAGTACTTTAGTAGATGAATATAACACAATGAAAACTAAGTTTGTCGGAACCCAAGAACCAAATTAAGAACCAACAGGGGTCTAAAAATATGCAGCACAGGAAATGTCAAGCTATAATACTGGTGCAAATAAATGGGAAGTGTATAATCATAAAAATGGAAGACAACATGAACTCAGACTTCTATTAGATTACTGTGACAGAGTGTGTGTGTGTGTGTGTGTGTGTGTGTGTGTGTGTGTGTGTGTGTGTGTGTGTGTGTGTGTGTGTGTGTGTGTGTGTGTGTGTGTGTGTGTGTGTGTGTGTGTGTGTGTGTGCAGAAAAAATGCCATAATGTACAGCTAGCAGACGCTTCATTAATCAAGCGTCTCTCCCTCATAGTTAAGGCTGAAATAGCAACTATCATTCATTTATTATTATGTAAAATTGTCATTATCTGCTTCAGTGTAGCATTCTTTGTCCTCTTTCTTTTTCACTCCCAGATGGAAATTTGCTTTTTCCCCCCTTCATTGAGTTTCAGTGTCAAACTTGTCTTGTTCTCTCAGGAATAAAACATGCACGGCTTATCCGTGCAACGAAAATTGCAGAATCTGTCACTCTGCTAAAGAATGCAAGTCACCTGATGTAACACAGATCTCATAAATGTTGGGTACGTCGTGCTAGACCGGGCGATATGACAAAACATTTTATCACCAAAAAAAATGTCATATTAGTCGATTTCGATAATTATCACGATAATTGTCAATCATTATTTCTTTCAAATTTAAAAGCCGGTTTTTGCTCCTGAGTGAAAGTTCAAGAAACCAGATAGTTGATATGGTTAATATCAGTTATTATCGGGTGGAATACCGAGAGGAATAGAAAAATCTTTCATCCTCTCTCACAGAGCGACTTTAGAGCCACGACCACAGATATTGCCACGATTGATCATCATTTGTCTGAGACAAATCTTTACCCTTCCTTGGGGAGATTTTCTACTGACATTGCAAAATGTGAAACATTTTTGAGCCACTTCTGAAGTTTAAAGTATGTCACCCGCTGGTGGCACAGTGGTTGGTGCGCGCGTCCCATATATGGAGGCTGTAGTCCTCAATGCGGATGGCCTTTCTCGCATGTCAATCCCCACTCTCTCTCCCTGATTTCTGACTCTATCCACTGTCCTGTCTCTCCAATAAAGGCACAAAAAGCCCAAAAATCAATCTTTAAAAAAAAAAATGTCACCCCCAAAGGACCCCAAGCAAGATGCCTTGCCTGTTGACAAGCTGCGCCTGTGTGTATAAAGTAATTGTCGTACACTACGGTACAATAGTCTCATCACTACTGGCTCTGTTTCTCTTTTGCAGGTGGTAAACACATCGTGATGGAGAGGGAACAGGATCACAGTTTCCAACACTCAATCTGAGAATCACATTTTATTTTTTGATGTTTTGATCCATTTCTGTCAACCGTGTTCTTAGACTACAGGCGCGGGGATGCAGTCAGTCGTCACAACTTCAAACGTGCTCACTTCTGCTTCTCTTCACACAATTCTCTCTTCTATTCGAGCATCACACAGTAAGTGTGCTCGCAAAACATGTATCACACAGGCTGACACTGAGTGCAGATTTCAAAAGGACATCAAAAAAATTATGTCAAAATGAATAACAACAACCATCCAAACCAGACAAGCTATTATGCAACTTAGTAAGTGTATGAAAGAAATTGACCAAAATTATAATTTCATTTTAGTTCAATTGTAAACACAGGATACAGTACCATTTAGTTTTATTTTCTTTGAAAACAGTTTCTGACAATAACATTTCCTTCATTGTGAGTTTCTGTTAACAGTTATAACCTTGGTCTGGACTCTACAAGAGGGCGGACTGTAGTCAAGACGTACAAGTGAAACTGGTCTGAGGAAGAGAATATGTTTCCCAACAAGCTAATGTATCCAAATATAATTTACATGATGTTTTTTGTCACAGCAGCACATACAGCAAAAGTATGGCAGCTTTCAGTTGCTCTTCCTGCTTCTTTATGCAGTGATCTTTGACATAACATCTGGTGTTTCCATGGTAACAATAAACAGGTGCGTCTCATGGCGGCTCATGAAAGACATGTCACGTTACAACAATTAAATGTAGGATTTGTCTGGCTTTGATAACTGTTGAAATATTAGATGTAAAGCAAGAACGCAACAAAAAAATATAAAAAAGTTTAGTCTATTTATGATTATTTAATATATTTTAGTGTAAAAATACATATTACACCTTAAAAGTGCGTAACTTTTGCCACAAACCTCCAGATTTTAAGAGCCCCTGAAACTGAGCCTTTTAGAAACCCAGAAAACCCTTTTGCTGACTCAGATGCCCATAATTATTTTCTAATTATGTTCTGTTGGGGACAACATGTCCTTCTCAGATTTTTCACACATAACTACAACTCTTCAGCCTGGACCTGCTGCATGATTTACCAGTTATAGGCAGCACTAAACTTGTTGAAATGAGAAGTAGTATCTCAATTGTAGGACTTTCACACTTGAAGAAAAACTGCTGAAAAACTCCTGATATTTGACCGAGGAGCTGTTTGTGTGATCAGAAACAGCCACATTTGTCACTCTGACTTCACCCAGAGTTTTTCCTACGGGAGCCCAAGTATTGTTTTCCACAGGAAGTCCAAGTGAACTGATGTGAGACCTCAGCAGGATATTATCGGGAGACTTCAGCTCGAGCCAATGGGAGGGGGAGTGACGTTTATATACAGTGACTACTGCACGATGCATAGAGTGTCTGCATGCGATCGCTATGATCTCAGTGCACAATTTTAAAAGACTGCATTACATTTTCTGTTTGTCAGTATGTTGTTCTCCGCTCTTTGGTTGACATTGTGATTCCACTGAACTACATGTAGCATTAATATAAAGGCAAATAATCTCATTTTAGCATCGTATAATGTACTCTGTTGCTTCCTCGTCTTTTTTTTTTTTACATCACATCTGACATTGGGAGACCCCCCCCACCCCACCCTCCCGCCTGACAGGGATAGTCTCCCACTGTGAGGCGCATATTTGAACAGCCAGGTCAGGAGAATCTCTAGAATAGTTCTCCTGAAATTATCTACATATTTTTTCAGGAGTTTATTTCGTGAAAACGGCTTTAGTTAGTAAATCTAATCTCAAGACACACAACAGGTAAATTGTGCTTATACCATGGGCAGATATTTGGACTTATTTCAAGCAGCTAGTGTCTATATATGTTCTAATATGTCCTCTAATAGCTAGAAAAAGATTATCATCTGGACAGGTGAATGTGGCTTAAAATAAGTGAAATGAGACATTTTTGGCAATAAATCGGTTAATACACCTGCTTAGATTTGAGTTTTTGAACACTCTCTCTCTCTCGCTCACACACGCACGCACGCACGCACGCACGCACACACACACACACACACACACAGACACAACAACAATCACTGCATATTACAGTGTTTGTCTTGTATGCCCTTGGTGAACAGGCTGCTGTGCAAGACAGCTAAGCTGCTGGATGAGACATTACTATTAAAAACACAAACACACACATTGCCACATCTTTCTCCATATGTCCTTGGTGGGCAGGCTGAGCTGTTAGAATTAGATCACAGGGCGAAAGGATAACATGACACACACAAAGCTGTTGAGCCCATTTCAATGTTCACAGGGTGTCTGACGCCGCCACTGGAGTGTGTGTATTTACTCAACATGCATGAGTGACGGCCACATGGAGTGTGTGTGTGTGTGTGTGTGTGTGTGTGTGTGTGTGTGTGAGGGAGTATCGACATGGCTTCTCAGTCTGAGTCAGCGTGAGCACGCTGTGGTGCTGACTTACAAAGCGTGGATTTGATACCTTAAATGTGTGTCAATGTAAGTGTGTGACTTCAGAGCAGCTCAGCCTCACTTAAATATATAAAGCGTTCTGAGGCACTGGAGTCAGAAATGTGTGCGTGTGTGTATGTCAACGTAACAGAGCGATTTGAAACACTTTGAGTGTGTCGTTCCTGCATGCACACATGCAAAATATACAAGAATGAATGTTTGTGTGTATTCATATGTGTTTGTGCCTGTGATAGTGAGCCTGCACATTTGTCTCCGTTTGGACAGAGAAGGAGAGAATATGCGAGCGTGCATGTTGGTCTTCCCCTGCTTACAGCGAGCAGCACTTACTCAGTCAGCCTGATAAAGAGAGCATTATGGAAGCAATCCATTTGCCTGCAGAAGGCTTGCAGATGAAATAGAATAGTCAGGCTGCTGGGGGGAAAGAGAATACGATTTGATGCATTACTCAACATGTCAAAAAGTATTTTTCCAATTTATTCTGCGCAACTTTGGGAGAGTTAGAGGGGCATTTGTTTTGAGAGCAGCCAGCAGAGCCCAGTGGTGCTGAGAGGGATGCAGGGAGGGAGGAGAGGGTGAGAAAAACTGGCAGAGACATTATGCTGTAAAAGTTGCACTAGGCAAGATTTTTATGTAAAAAAAAAAAAAAAAAAAAAAAAAAAGCATCCTTTTTTTAGCCTGAATCACAGAACTAGGGCGTTGAATAAAATAGTTTCACTCACTGCATATTAAGACAGGAGATTGACCTCATTTAACCACAATAAAGTCAAACTAACAAGCTTCTAACTTTTTTTTCCTGTGTATTTGAAATGAATGCTTCGTCTCTCTCCAGCCATGTTCAGTGCTGAGGTGTTTCGGCAAAGTTTGGATGAGAGCTGTAATGAATCAAACGTGTCAGACATTATAAATCACTTCTCAGACTGCAGTAGAGACTTTTGTCCTCCAAATGATGGCTGAACACTTAACTGTAACAGTTATTATCATTAATAAAAACGCAGTTTGCAAGTCTGCATGAAGTTAGAAAACTCATAACAGACAGATTTAACCCTTACATAGTGTTTGGGAGTGTTGTAGTCAATCCACACTAACCGAGACCAAGACTACCTGAAAACAGAGTGCTGCGAGAATGAGACAAGATCGAGACATTTAGGGATTGAGAACGAGTAAAGATCAAGACATTTAGGGATCAAGGCAGGGCGAAACAGTGACCGAGACAAGACCAAGACCAAGACCATAAATATCTCTGAAAAATCATCACCTTGTGTGCAGGGGGCGTGTCACTCACTTAGGCTGTAACACCGGGAAGGTTGCATCCGTAACCAGGTGATACAAATCGAATTATGAATGTTTTGGTTCTCCATATATAAGAGGCGTGTTCCTATTAATTTTTACTTATTAAAGAAATGACTTGGAAAAATAGCCTACCAGTGGTGCTCTTGACCAGTTTTGATCCAAAATCTGGAGTCCATCCAGTCCTAGATCGAGACAAGACCGAGTAAAAATGCTTTCAATTCCAAAACGAGACCTTCAGAAAGTACAACACCAGTGTTTGGGTCAACTTTGATTCATTTTGACCTTTGACAGTAGGGCTGTGCTTCTTCACCAGACTCACCATTTGATTCGATTACAATGATCCTGTCAATGACTCAAACCATGCATCAACAATTTTTTATATTACTGCCACATTGTTGCATTTTCATCAGTGATGACAAGCTGTCAGATAAAAGTGAGCTCTCATTTTTTATTTTTTACAAGTGCTTTAGAGATTAATGTCTACATAAAGGTATTTGCATTGTTAACCAACATGAATAA
This sequence comes from Labrus bergylta, assembly GCF_963930695.1. Taxonomy (NCBI): domain Eukaryota; kingdom Metazoa; phylum Chordata; class Actinopteri; order Labriformes; family Labridae; genus Labrus; species Labrus bergylta. Next base: position 7,217,441 of record NC_089203.1, on the reverse strand, counting down.
ATAACACAGGTCCAGATGCAGCTGGACAATCTATGAGTCCACGTCAGCACTGCGATGCTTAGTAGAAAAGATTAATGTCATCGCCCCTATTTGACAGCAGTACAGACAACATACCTCTTATTGTTTTAGCCTAAAATTTGATAAAGATAAACTTCATTAATCCACCATTGGGGGAATTTTTGTTCTTAAAAACAGGAGTTTAATTAGCAAAAATAGCAAAAAGTCAAAAAAACAAACATATTTACATTAATTAAATAAAGCAAGAAAAATACAATAGAGATAAAGTAATACTAGGCATATACTTTATCTACACTTTAACTTGTGGAAAAACAGAGGACAGTACTTATTAACACATGACTGTGTGTGAAGGATGACTGTTCCTAAAGTGACCGAAAAAATGCAAAAATTGAAATATTTTCAAATGTTCAAACTTTGAACAGGCGGAATAAGTGTTTGCATGTGACTCTCCAGATACCTGAGCTCCCATTTGAATGACTGAGGTCATGGCAGCAAAGCTACCTGTGCAAGAGGCCAGCGGTCTGATCTTCCATGAGGAAGCAGATTGTGATTTCTGCATATATACATGCCTAGCAAACCAGAAAAATACAGAATAAAGTTATGGACAGTCTGTAATGCACGTTCCTGTTACCATGAACTTCCACCAGATACGTTTGCTGTTCATGTCAGCTACCATTCGGTACGACTCTGAGTTCCTTCGTCTGTGTTTTTACCTTCAGGCAGCTGGAGATGTGAGACCGAGGAGTTCCCTCAGTAATTACAGAACTACTCACGACAGCTGGAGGTAATACAATGTATGTAATATATAACCATATAAACACAACAACAAACACTGAGACGGTCATTGTGGGCACATGATATTAAATTGTGCGCACAATTTTGGACCTTCAGGATATTTTTGACTTGCGTAAAGCATGGGCATAGACTTGGTGAAGTCACCCATTGGTTACTGAAGAAACTTGGTGACTTTGAAAATAACAGACTGAAACAGAAGGTAGAGGTAGATTACCTCAAACGTCTATCAGAGAGAATACATGAGCACATTTCCTTTAAAATCGCAGCACGCACTGCATGATTCTCTCTCACACACTCCCACTGCCTCCATTCTCTATTTTTCACACTTGTTCACAAACAGTGAGCTCAGTTACGCAGCACTTAATCATCGAGGCTTCAACTATAACACCCTCTCATCGCCTTGACACTCATTGTGCATCACACATACACACTGGCACTACTTAATCCTCACGTATACACACATGCACCACGCACACTTATCAGCCTCTTATCATGTAGAGTGGTGCACTTTGGGTTGGAGTTGTGATATTAGTCTCATTAAAGCAGCCGCTAATTACTGAGGCCTGAGAGACAACAGAGGAAATAATAATAAGAGGAAGTCTGGATGTGAAGTCCAAGGAGACTGCGCCGCTGCTCTCTGCACTGGAGTGGCAGCTGGTGAAGGGGGACTCATTACACACACACGCACACGCACACGCACACTCACATGCACACACACATACATGCAATGAAGTACACAGACATGCACAGAGAGATAACTGCTAACACACATTCATGAATGCATATGCACATCACCCACAGAGACAACACCATGAATATAATTATGCATTCAAAAATAGCATGGACACGCACACGCAGACACATAAAAAGGGGGGGGGGGGGGTTATGTGGCCTGTATGTATGTATTCATCACACATACAAATTGCATGTGAAAACACCTAAGACTCACACCAAGGAAACATACACACACAAATACACACATATTCACACAAACATCAACATGTAGGTTTTTTTTAGCTTACATGCATTGATTCACAAACACCACAACTCAGACGCCACAGTAACTACACACACGTGAACACCACCATACATGCACATGGACATATTCATGAACTCACACACATGAATGCATGTTAATCCAAACACATTATTATGCACCCACATGGACTAAAACACACAATCAGACAAAAATTCAAGACAACAACACACACCTCACCACCGCACTCAAAAAATACACACACATTGTTCTGCTCTATTATTTTTCCTTCATAAACTTTATCTAACACACACACACATGCTCACACATCCTGTCTGCTAATTATGAATAATAAAGCGGAGGTTTAAATAATTGCCATGGTGGTCCTTTGGTGCCTTTCCAGCAGCTAAGTGGGTCACACTTGATGGAGCGTTTCCTTCCGATCCGTCCAGCATTCAAACCCACAATAATAGCGCAGAGGTCTGGGAATTCAGTGGCATGACATCCCGCGGAAATTATCCAGTATAGGAGGAGGGTATTTTTGGCAAGGACCCAAAAGGTTTTCAAGCTTGGGAATTCTGTGTGACATTTCCTATTGTGCGAGGGGGAAATAAATCAGATTTCATTACGTTTGAGGGCACACATCACTTTGGGACGACGGTCGCTTCAGTGCGATTTGGGGAATCAGAGGAGAGGAATATTTTCTATCAGTTGATCCCCAAATGAAAGCCAAAAATAATGGATCAGGGAATTGCTGGGAATCCTTTGTGACATCCCTGGTATGCTCCTGATTTGGCTGCGTGATATTCATTAGCATACTTTTCCCTTAGCTAAAATCCCCAATTAGACCACGACAATCAGGGAATTCTACAGCGCGTTGGGGAGTCTTAAATGTATGGATTTCATTGCCCTGAAGGCTAAATTGCATAATCATTACAGTTGAGTCTGCAGCCCATTTCCATAAAACTTACATTTGAAATCATCCATTATAATGTTTCTTAACCCCCAATTGTGTATTTCAACTTCCAAGACATCCATATGTATAGAGTTAATTTGGAGTTAAAGTGCTCACAGTAAGTTTTCCTTCAGCATATTCCCTCTGCTGAAGGTAGGAATTATTTATGGAATTAAATATAAGCCTTCAGTTCTTGGCATTTAAACACCAGATAGTGAGCCAATTCTCTGCAGTCATGTGACAGGATATAATGTGCCACCATATGCATGGGGATTAACTTACATTCCAGTTCCCATTCCTCAAGACAACATCAATTATTCTGTAAGTGGTAAAAAAAAGACATACAGTACTTTTCCATTTATAGCCAGCTCTCTGGATGCTGCTGCTTTTATTCATGCATAATGCTCAGTGTGTAATTGTATTAAAATCCCAAGTGCTCACAATTTCATTATTCTGAAAATTGTTTATCTCCAAAAATAAATGTCATATATAAAAACATGCATGTTTTTGTTTGATGACTCGGGCGTAGTCCACGCGTAGGCGGGTATTTTTGAAAGCATAGGGTTTACTATGCGTTTTGGCCCCTTGTACACGCAAACTGTGTTCAAGGTCACTGAAAACGCACCTTTAGGAAAACTCCTTTCACGGTGAAGATTTTCAGAAACTCTAATTAAGGTGTTATATGTGTAGAGGAGGAAAACAGAGTTTTAGGCTTGTAAAGTCACACTGTGCGCCAGTTTCTCTTCAATTTGACGCCATTGTGCGACGCTGTTTACAGGAGTTTAGTTTGATTGCAGACGTAACCAAACTAGTGCTCCCACATAGGATGAATGGACAACTTTGTAACTGAAATGGTCATTACAGAGGAATGGCGGGAAAATGGTTTCTGACTTAGCATACTCATGACAGCCGTAACAGTGCGCTTCGCGTTTTCATGTCGACAAAGATGTTTTTGAGAACTCAACGTGTGTGCACAGGATTATTTTTTGAAACAGAGAAGGAAACCCTCCGTTTAAAATATACCCGCCTTCATGTGGAATAAACCTAAAAGATAAAAATGATAGGTTTCCTATTTTAACTTTTCATGTCTTGCTAAAAGTAACAGGACATGTGGCATTGTCAAAGTGGCACTTTATTAATTTTTTACATATAAACGAGAATACTGTGTCAATCATAGACTGTATATAAAGATGGATTGAGCAACGGCCGCCTGGAAGTGAAGCCAGAATATTTAAAGCTTCCCCTGGTGACTGGCTCCAGTATACGTCATAAACCCCGCCTCCTCAATAGCCCTTTTCAGACATTTTTTTGCCCCCCACAAAAGCGCCATAACTAAGTTTAGCCATCATCACGTCTTTTTACATTCATATAGATCCTGTGACGGAGTAATATTGGTGTCTCAGTCTTTGTATTCACATTGTGTTTCAGTCTCGCTGAAGCACTTCCCAGTGGGAGATCTACATAAACACACAGTCAGACATGCACACAGACAGCACTGTGTTCCCCACTGGCTCTGCTGTTACCTGGTCTCCATAACGCCTCTGTTACTTCTTCCAAAGACCGTACAGAGGGGGGGATCACTTCGTCCCACTCGTTACATTTAGGCTGAAGGCAAAGCATCACAATGGCATAAATATATAGCTTTGAAACCGCAGTCTGAATAGGGCAACTGATAACCGACAGGACATGAGTCAAACACCATAAAGTAAAAATACATGTCAAAAACATTTTCCTCAAACCTGGATTCAGTCCTGATGGTTAGTTTAAATCATGATGATTTATGTCCAAGTTCTCATATTTCTGAGTAGTATTGTTTTGATGAGTCATTTGATATAAAAAGACTCAATGTAACGTCATGATGGACAGCTCTGTTGACACATGTAGCTCCTCACAGCGCTCTCGACTGGATAAGTAGAATAGAAGAGTAAAGAGGAGAGAAAATGTAGTGAAAACTAACAGTAGACCATAACCATGAGTTTCTGCTTTAAACCAACATAAGAATCTGTTATGCTGTGAACTGAAGTCATTAAATACAACATGAGGTCATTTGACAGTACTGTTGTAGGGAATTTATCTTTGCTCGTGGAAAACAAAAGCAGGAGTGAAAACAGAATTAATATATTTCTGAGGGTTGTAATCTGTCATGGAGAATACCCTGCTGACACCAAACAGCCTGTAAAACCCTCTGCTCCTCCTCTCTCTGTAAGTTATCCCACCATGAGAAGGTTCCTGGTTCGAATCCCCGCAGGAGAGGGCCTTTCTGTGTGGAGTTTGCGTGTGCTCCTCGTGCATGCGTGGGTTTCCTCCGGGTACTCAGGCTTCCTCCCACGGTCCGAAGAGATGCTCATTAGATTAATTGGTAACTCTGAATTGCCTGTAGGTGTGAATGTGAGTGTGGCTGGGTGTCTGTCTCTATATGTCTGCCCTGTGATTGACTGGCGAACAGTCCAGGGTGTAACCCCGCCTCTTGCCCAATGCCAGCTGGGATAGGCTCCATCCCACTGTGACCCTGAATAGGAAAAGCAATACAGATACTCTGATGGATGGATGGACAGATGTGACATATTAAGCTTTATTCTTTAGCTCTTGCTCTTGTGACTCATCAAATCTTCATAACGGAACATATCATATTTTCTTTTTGTTTCTTTCAATAAATGTTTATATTTATTCAATACATTTTTATCACATTCTTGTGTGACTCTTTATTTTGAGTTAGCTGAACTTAGCCTGTTGGAGTAACGATTCATCTGATATACACTCACCGGCCACTTTATTATGTACAGCTGTTCAAGTGCTCCTTAATGCAAATATCTAATTAGCCAATCACATGGCAGCGACTGAATGCATTTAGGCACGTTGACATGGTCAAGACGATCTTTAGAAGTTCAAACTGAGCACCAGAATGGGGAAAAAAATTGAGTTAAGTGACTTTGAACGTGGTATGGTTGTTGGTGCCAGATAGGCTGGTCTGAGTATTTCAGCAACTGCTAATCTATTCGGATTTTCATGTGCAACCATCCCAAGGGTTTACAGAGAATGGTCAAAAAAAGATAAATTATCGGACGGTCTCTGGGCAAAAATGCCTTGTTGATGCCAGAGGTCAGAGGAGAATGGCCAGACTGGTCCTACTTCCAGCAGGATAACGCTCCATGTCACAAAGCTCATATCATATCAAACTGGTTTCTTGAACATGACAATGAGTTCACTATACTTAAACTAGTCTCATGAATGTGCAGCCGACAAATCTGCAGCCACCGTTTGATGCTATCATGTCTATATTCACCAAAATCTCTAAAGAAATGTTACCAGCACCTTGTTGAATCTATGCCACAAAGAAGCAGTTCTGAAGGCAAAAGGGAGTCCAACTCAGTAATAGCAAGGTGTACCTAGGAAAGTGGCCAATGAGTGTAAATCTGTGCTGTGGATCAACGTGACGCTGGTCAGACTGACAGGCAGATGAGCATTACATGACACATAATCTAAAAAAATCATAATAGAAGACGGGAGACATTGTGAAGCTGTGAATGGAGAGGTGAAATCATAAAAGACCTGTAAGAGACTGAAAGTGTCCCTGTCTCATTTAGAGCTTTGGTCTCCACAGGTCTGACAGCTAATAAAGGTCAGGAAGCCACAGGGAGGCTTAGCCGCTAATGTCAGCTATCCACCTGAGAGATGAGTGTGTGAGCTCAACCTGTGGAACACCACACGTACTCTCATGTTGTGTGCATGTACAATGGTATAAATATAGTTGTGCAAGTGTATGTTTTAAATAACGTCCATAACCCCTGAATAGGCAGAGTCTGTCTGTGTGAAGACAATAATAGGGAAGATAATAATAGAGACATGACAGGTCAATGATGTTCTGAGGGGTGCCAAAAGATGCCATTGTGTACACATGTATTCCTGGCATTGAATAAGAAACAAGAAAGAATATGTCTTTATTCAGGTGTCATGTCTATATGTATCCAGGGGGTCATTCTCTGTGAAATGTTCCTCAAGCATGCACGTTCACACGTGTGGAAAGGTCCACGTCCACTCTCTACAGGGTGTCATGAATTCACTGGCGCCATCTTTGCAATGAAAAGCCCCATGTGAGATGTTCCTTACAGATTCACATTCATACTGGCATTAAAGAAGGTTCAAATTCAATAATTTAACAAGAAAGGGGAAGAGAGGGAAATAGAGATCTTGTATTCCTACAGTTCAGTCAGTGTACAGGGGATGGATTTAGCACACTTGGGCTGACAAAGGGGGTTGGCCATGTGTTGTTCTGCTCACCCTGCTTCTCTGTCTGCAGTTTAACGACCTACTCTTCATATGCAGAGGGGGAATCAACTGTGGCCAGGAAGGGCAAACACTTGGTAACCGCTGAAGAGATTTACATTTGGGGAGGAAACACGTACAGCAGATTCAGAAATGAAAGCAAACTCCAAAACATGTGCACATTTCATTTCAAGTTGATTTGGCTCATTCTCCTTTTATCAGCTGGAAAGTGTAAAATCCATCCCCTGTACACTCTTGGCAGTACTCTAAAAATACAATCTCTTCATTTCTCTCCCTTCATTATTCTTGTCAAATATAATCTCCTGCATGCAGACCTTTCTAAATGCCAGTATGAATGTGAATAAAAGGGGGAACATCTCATCAGCCCTGGTTGGCCACAGTAGAAATCAAGCAACACCAAAAGAAAACAAGCTCTTTCCACCTTGCAGTAAAGCTCCTTTTATTAGATTTAGGTACGAAATGCCACGTTAAAGATCAGAACCACTTGGAACTATGAAAGAGAAAACATGTCCCTATTTGTTTCCATCAGCCCTCACAGAAACTTGTTTGAATGTTTCCCTGTACAATCTGTACAAAGGTGGTTGAATACTTTTCAACACCACGTTTTATGAAGTACACTGTCTTTGACTTTTGAGTGATAATTTAAGAAGGGATCCAAGCTATAAAAACCAAAAGTTGCCCGCAGAGAGAAAGAGTGGAGCAGTGACGCATTAACATTCAGAGGTCAGTTTCTCAATCCATTTGGCTTCTCTTAAAAATGCAACGGTTATGTTTGAATCTCTTAAAAGCAGACAGAGAGCAAAAGTGGTGACACTATCTTAATTGCACAATTAGTTGGTAATGTTTCAGTAGTACATTTAAGACAATTTGCAGAAAATTGACTACAATTTTGGGTGATTTAAAATAATTTACCCAATACTGCGTACCGAGGACTTTTATGTGTGTTGCCATGGTATTAAAGGTCACATACCAACACCAACATGCTTCACTGTGGAGGAGAGAGCCAGACATCCTTTTTAATAACATTTTTGATCCGAAAACTAAACTAAACTAACACTAAATGCACAGAGGCGCTTCATTGAGACCTGCATTTATTGTAAATGTGCAGCAACACAACACCAGCCTAGTAAAAGTGCATGGGCTACAAATTGGGATGAGTTATTTATTTATTTTTTTAAGTTTTACGGTAGTTGTTAACCTAGAAAAGGACTTTGGTGTTCTCTTCTTTGGTTGTTTTTTGTGCAATCATGGTGATCATTAATGGAGTGAGTTAAAATATGTGTTTTTCCCATGGATTGAAATCTGGGTGAAACAGATATATTTTCTCTAAAGCTCTCTTATGAATAAAACTTGTTTGTATTTTTCGTTATAATTTTTGTTTATCTCCTCCTTATCCTCCTTTCCTGTTTTTTTTTAAAATTCAAAGCAATATGATGAGCTTTTAGTCTGGTAATGATGGTGATGTGTATGTTTACTTGCATGTATAATAAATTAGTATTCTTGCTGTGTTTGTACCTTATAACGATGAATAATTCATCAAGCCTGTGTAACTGATGGTAGTTCATAGTATGCATTGTTGTATCCTAATGTGCTAAAGTATGTCTTCGTTTTTTTTAATGACTACCCCCTTTTCTGTTTACTACATTGTTAATTTCCAGGTTCATGGTGCCGTGCATGCTACGTCTTTACAAACGGAGTGTGACAGCAACTGTTGTTCACATTGTCTGCAAATTATATTCTGTTTGACTTTAAAAACATTTACTTGTCTGAAAAAGGAGAACATAGACAGTTTAACTTAAGCTGCATTAAAGGCAGGGTTGGTAGTGTTATCCAGCCTACACTTTTTGCTGTATTTGTAAAAACTGTCTTCACACTCCGACAGCCTTCAATAAATCATGTTCTCTGAAGAAAGACAGAGATAGATCTGTCCTGTCAAGCTGCTGTAATCCTTTACAAACCTATCTGACCTATTACTTGGAATGCTAAGAGGCACCGAGAAAAGTCGATTTTATTGTGTTATCTGTCTAAAACCAAAGACTTTTAAAATGCATGTAAACATGTAAGTCCAGCTGAAAATGGTTCTTCATCTAATTTCTTAAAGTTAGTCAAAGTCAAAGTCACCTTAATTGTCAATTTTTTCATACGTGCTGGTCATACAGAAACATTGAAAAACGTTTCTCTCCGAAACCACGGTGCAAGTGAAGTATAAAAGACTTAAAACATATAATACAAAAAAACAAATATTAGGATAAAAATTAGACAACTACATCTAAAGATTGCAGTTGGAGATTGTTGTATAATATGTCCTCTTTGTATACACCTCAATCAGACCTAATCTGGAAGATGCCACATACAGTCCCAACCAGGAAGTCGAACTGCGTAAGTGCGCAGCATAGCATAAGTCGCTTTGTCATCTGACTTTGGATATCACCATAAGTCAGAGGGATAGCGTGCATTTTGAACCAAAAGTAAAGCGTAAAGCATTTACAAAAAATGTACAGAGCTGTGGAGTTGTCCATGTTTTCAATGTTCATACAACCATGACTTTGCCATTTGCTTGGTTGCTAACTTGTTAGCAAGGTCAACCGAAATAAGGTCCAATAGTAGGAAGCTGAAGGGAGCATATGGTCTTCTACTGTAGTGGAGTCAGACAATTGATTCCCCCTCGTTGGATGTAAGGCCAGTGTTCCAATGAAAGGACCTAATCGAGCTGTAACTGTGTTCGGCTTATCTGTGCATGTAAACATTCTGACTACCATGAGCTCCGAGTGGAGAGTACCAATCAAAAGCACCTACTTCTTTGGGTACTCTGCCCTTAAACTTTGAGTGCACCAGCCCACATTTAAAGTGCTTCATCACGGCCAGTGTTATTCCACGTGTAGGAGACAATGGTAGAGAAAGCTCAGCTCAACTTGTAACCACTTGCCGCCTTAACAGGGCAAAAAAAAGGAAGAAGCAGAGAAGTTCACGCCATGACTGCTGTCATTGTGTTTGTTTTCTTGCGTTAAATTTGATAATGTTTTGTGTTTTCATATGATGGTGAATGAGACATGAGGTGAAGTAGTTGAATCGAGTTGAAAGCAATGTGCTGAAGTCCTCTCTCTACTCTGTTACAGGGCAGTTGAGACCCGGCAACGCTTAGAATAACCAACCCTGCCTTTAAGTGCAGGTCTTTAGTAAATGTTTGTAAAACAAGGACGTTCTTTGCAACAGAATCAGGACTCAGCTTTTTAGGTAACTACTATGTTTCAAGTGATATCGTTGCATCATCTAGACTTCTTATTTACAAAGACCACCAACAGCTTTGTGGAGCCAGGTTATAGATTTTAAATTCACAATACAAAATAATTTGTTAAAAAGAGTAGAAGCTCCATCTTCGTTACTTGGATATATACAGTAAGTGTAAATCATGTTAGGGCTGATAATCATGAGGTTGGCCAGCAGTGAGCCTCAAAGCCTCAAAGTAGAGCCTGCAGGTTGGACCCCAGCAGTATCAGAGACTTTAGTTATTAAGCAGCTGCTCTCAAGATATTGCATCGCACACTTATACACGATTAAACACACATCAAGACAATTAGAAAGCATTTAAACCAGGATCGCTAGCTTGGGAGTGTTCATAATAACAGAGTCGATGGAACAAACAAAAGTGTTTTTTCTTGTTATTTCTCGGCGACTGTGGAGGAACCACTGCTGCAGAACTGATGACAGTCCTGGCGACATGCTGGTCTATACATGGTCAGTGAGCTGAAAACAAGACTTCACTACTTCAAAGATCTCTGCACGACCACAGACGCTATTAGTCTGTCTGTCTGTCTGTCTGTCTGACTGTTTTTCATCCGTCCATCTATATATCTACATATTTATGTTCAAGGCAGCTGCTGTCCACAAATCTTTGTAGGCATGATACACTTCTTCACTGCTGTTAGAGCTGGGAGTGTTTCACAGAAACTGTGTGTGTGTGTGTGTGTGTGTGTGTGTGTGTGTGTGTGTGTGTGTGTGTGTGTGTGTGTGTGTGTGTGTGTGTGTGTGTGTGTGTGTGTGTGTTATATAAGCTCCTTAGTTTATATTCCTACCTTAAGCTGTAAGTGGTGCTAAACTTACTGCAAAACCCAGTAAAAAAAAACCATAAAGACAAACTAACATTTCATTCTAAACTCTGTGACTGCACAGTCTGGCAGTAAACTACTCCACTCTAATTCAACAAGGTGAAAGTGGACTCAAGTTTAAGAGTAAAGGATGCTCACTGAATCAAAACTGCACAATTTATTGTAGCAGCTTTCACTGTATGGTTTGTTGATATCACTTAAAGGAGATCTACTGTTATTGAAGGGAAAGCTACACTACAAAAGCATACAGAAAATCTTCTTGCAAAGATCCAGCAATAATGCAGAATCTCCGCTGTTAGGCAGGCTTTTCATGTCAACATTCCTATTTTCCTATGTCTGAAAACAGCTATACAGGTGACAAATCGACCACAAGGCCAATCTAACACGCACTCACAGACCTGTCCTGGATTGCCGGCTTTAACATTTCACAGATCTGCTGCTCCCTCCGCTGCTGCCTTGACAGTGAAACAAACGCATCCTCTCACCATTCTTTCTCAGTACACTTAAAAAAAAGAAAAGCAAGGTAGAATAATGGACCAACAAATCCTGCCTTGAGCAGGCCAAGAAGCTACTGATTGGTTGAGTTGAGTTATGCTTGAAGAAAATACCCAATGAAAGATTGAGAGACTTCAACCCTTTGTAAATGGGCCCTGATCAGACTGTTTATGAGACCCATTCACTTATACCTATGAGCAGTTTTTAAAACCTCCTATTTATAGGACGTGTGATTTATTTATGTATTGATAATGTCAAAATTTTAGTTAGTAAGAAGGCCTCTTTAGAGCGTCTGACTAAGTAGAGGAAGTTAAAGTCGTACCATGGTTTCCATAGGTGAACCTGCTAAAGGATCAGTACTGGCGAGTATGCAGGAGCTTACTTTCTCCTATCTATCATGGTTCAAAGAGGAGGACACGTCAAAGAGGCATTCTCGCTCTCTACACAAGTCCACCACTTTCTCCTCTTTTTCCACAGCCCAGGAGAACCGCATGCCTCTTGACCTCCCAGCCCGGTTTGCGAGTTAACAGCTTCCTGTTCAGTGCTAGCAAGACATCTCCTTAAGTTGTTGACAACTATTACATATGGCGGATTTTCTTCGTTCCTTTTTTCAGAGAACATGAATAATGATTTTTTGTCAGGACTTAAAGACAATTTTAACCAAAATCTTGGTGTAAAAGTGTATCTGGGAAAATTACCAACCCTGACTTTAAATCAACTCAGATTGAGGTTTATGACCATTAAACACCAAACGACCAAGATCACGGGTGTGTGCTCCAAATCAATAAAAACTCTCCTGATCTTACTCTGACTTTAAAATCACTAGAGATGTTGTTTGGTGTATGCCAGCATTACTAACTCTTAAAGCAGTAGGCTGACAACACAGAAAGGCCTCTGCATCAGTTTCATAAAGCCATCCATAATGAAAGTGATTTTCTGTGCAAATGTATGCTAGTTCACTTTGAGACATTTTTAATATCTCCCATCAGGTCAGAGCCTTGTACATCTGAAATGTCAACTTTTCAGACAAACCGAGAGAGCCGCAGCTTTAGCTTGACCTTTTTGAATTTACCCAACGGAGGTTTTCAGATGTGTCAAACATTGTAATCCTTCAGCTCGAGTCAAAAAAAGGAAGAAGAAGCCAAAATTCAAAGATTTTGACAGACACCTCCCTTCACTGACAGACATTTACTCCAGGTGAACAAATTGTTCAGAGTGTTATGAAAAGAGTTGATCCATGTCTGTCTATTCTTACTGATGTTAGAGTGAGAAACAGTTCCCTTCTTATCTGCTGCTCAGGACATGACCAGACAATCAAGCTCTGACCTTTCCATTATTATCTGACTGCCCTTTGAAACACTGCCTTCACAGGAATAGATAAAAAGAAAATACACTTGGAAACAGTGAAGCATTTTTACATTCTGTATCTCTTTCTCTCTGCTCAGTTTAAGGTGTAATTAGCCATCTGCAAATGTCATGAATCAACCAAACTGTGTTCCTTTTTATTGGTAAATCTCTTGTCAGGCTTCATTCTGTCAAACCAGAGGAAGGCAGTGAATCAAAACTGTACCTCCGGTTCCCAGCAGGTACCCAGGGCCCAGCTGGTAACCAGGCCCAGCAAGTACCCAGGGCCCAGCAGGTACACAGGACCCAGAAAGTATCCAAGGCTCTGCAAGTGCAGGGCCCAACAAGTACCCAAGGCCAAGCAAGTATCCAGGCCCAGCAAGTACCCAGGGCCCAGCAGGTTCCCTGGGGCCCAGCAAGGACTTAAGGTCCACCAAGTACCCAGGGCCCTGGCTAGTCTTGCCCTTGGATTTATTTTTACACATATGTATTTTGGCTATTAAAATATGAGACTAAATATTTTCATCCTTTTTGCATTTCGTAGTTTCTCAGGGAAGGGAAAGGACAGTCAATGACAGTGATTGAGAGTTGTCCTGTGCTATTCTTCAACTAAACTCTGCTTTGGGAGGACAAGCATGTACGAGTATAGTATTTGTGTTCTTGTAGTTGTCCTGTGATGTGTGTGCAGCTGCTCATGGCTGCGCCCACGTATGTGGGGATTGGTGGGTGAATCATGCCTGTCGATAATGGGTGAGAAGCGCGAGTCCTGCTGGCTATGTTGTTGATGGAGCTGGGTTCACGTGGACTGGACAATAGAGAGAGTTGCAGGAAGAAGGATAGAGACTAACAAAGCAACAACAATGAATACAATAGGTTTATGCTATAATGTCAGTAACAACGATATTCAGTAGAATGTCACATTACAGCGTTTTGTCATACTTTGGGATGATAATCATTTTAGGTTGCAGATGCTGTTTGATTGTTTGTTTTTAAATCATAGTCTGTCTTTTAAAAAAAAAATAGTACATCAGTATGTTACATAAACTCTAATTCATCTGCACTTGAGGGCATATGTCAAGTAAAAATGACTAATCATAGACATAATAAAGTGACATTTACACAAAACATCTTTAGACTTCAGCAGCTACGGCGCTCTGTATCTCAACATCTGCACTTTCCCATCACACACACACACACACACACACACACACACACACACACGCACACACACACACACACACACACACACACACACAAATGCACACCCCCATATACAGAACAGAGACACACACACAAGAGCAAACAATAACAAGTAATATTGCCAAGGTGTGCCACATTCATAAGCCAGTTGGCGTGGGCTTTTCCTTGAGTAAGTAAAGCTTTATTTATTCCTCACTGGATGAGCTCATACAGCAGGCACCTTAACTGTAATTAAACACTGATCAGCAGAAATATCTTCTTTTTGTTCTCCACTTTGAGAGCTTTTGCTTGGTGCAGTCAGCGGCCAACCCGCTGACAGGAAACTGGGTCAGAGGCTTTTCACGTATTAAGAGTTCAACCGTCTCTTCATTAAGGAAATAAATCATTAAAAAACACGGGTAAGAAAACAATAGGTAGTGTGACCCATTTCTGAAAGAGCTTCCGCAGTGAGGTGTGTGTTTGCACTGGGAGGGGAAAGGGGGAGACAGAGTGAGAGAGGGGCAGTATTCATTTGTGTGTGAGTGAGAGGAGAAAAGAAAGTGGAGAGACTGAAGCAGAGAAGTTTATGTTCAGCTGTGCAGCCTTACAGTATGTTGAAAAGAGGGAGGTGAAGAAAAGGGGCAAAGTTAGAGTCGTGTGTTGTTAGCCAAGACAGTCAGGGTTATATCAGGTGTGGTGGTATTTCTTTCAGCATCAGTCCCCCTGCAGGCCATCACTTCACTCTCGCGCCACCTGCTCTCATCAAACACACAGTTAATTAACAACAAACCACACCTTCAATCCACTGAAGCAAGAGCTGGAAGGCTTAGTGTACGATCTGACTCTTAATTGGATTCTTTTTTCATCATTAACTACCGTAAATCCTTAGAATAACAACCGGTAGTCAGTTAGCGGCGGGGGCCTTTTATTACGGCAGGGGAGTGGCTCACTCGGACAAAATTACAAGCCGGGGTAGGGTTATCAAGGGTTAACTTGAACAGGCTAATTCACCTGCGTTTCCATTATAAAACGTAGGTGCTTTGAGGGCTTTTCAACTGAGGTCTATTTTGAACCTTGCTGCTTTTCTTCCCTTTACGGTAGTGGTCATCATGTGATACTACTCAGTCAAACAAATGCTTTACTCGGGCCAGTGAGCAGAAACAGCCAGAGGAGTCGACAGACTGCAAGTCTAAGAAACACAACGTGAGAAACTGAGTGAGTCAAGAAAAAAGGCAGACATGACGTGCTCTAAAATTAGAAAAGAAGACAGTGAAGAAAGATTTTCATCAAGAACGGACAGACTCTCACGTTAATTTCCCCCACGGGCAGTTTAAAACAGTATGCCTCGTCTGTTACAAGACCCACAGCTTTGTCTACAAGACAAAGAACATTTCCAACTCAAATCTGATCAGAGGCCACAGAAAATGAATGAAAATGGAGCCAAATATGATCGATCTTCCACAATCCTGACCCATTCACTGACCGATAGTGTTCCCTTAAAGTTGCTTTGGTTTTGGGTCAACATTACAAATATTATTTTCTAAATGGGATGTCCTGCACACTTTGCCTGTATGTGGTTGGTTTGCTTTACCTTCCTGGCTCAGCAGCCAATTGGCAGAGTCGGGAAAGTGTGTACACCTGAGTTGATCAGGCCTCATCTCTCTCTGCCATCTCAAATGCCACAAAAAGTTTTAATTCGACCAAGAAGATCTTGATGTCCATCTTGTGAAATCCTGCACACCCACTACACTCACCAACAGAGCACCTTTAGTCACAGTCTGATCACCCCAAGGTGCAGGACTGAACGATACAGGAAGTCCTTCCTCTTAGCTGCCATCAAACTAATGAGGAATAAAACCTGTGTGCAGGATGGCTGTATGTGCTCATACTGATTTATAAACCAGACTTGTCCTTTGTGTCCTCTGCTTCATCAGCGGCATATGAATGTGTATGAATGGTATTAGTTACTTATGATGATCACTTTACATAGCAGCCTCTACCATCAGTGTGTCAATGTGTGGTGTAAAAGACGGCTAGAAAAAAAGATACACAAGCTCAAGTCCATTTACCATTCATCATTCCCATTTCTGTGACTCCCATGGCAGTGCTTGGTCCTGTTTGCTTTGTTGCTATAATATCTGTGAGGCCTTTTCTGTCTCACCCAGGAGAATGGTGCCATGTTCTCTGTAATGCTATGAGTCAATGTTGACTTTCAAAACCATAAAATTCACAATAACCTAACAGAGAAGTGTTGGTGCCTCAACTGCACTGTGATATCAAGAGGATCCACTTTTCTTTTGTGTAAGTCTTTTGTGCAAAATAATAATAATCCTAAATTAGTTTTGCTTTGTTGGAAATGCAAAGTAAGACAGAAAGAGAAGCAAGGGCTGCAAACAGTCAGGTCAAAGTAAGTCATCAATCTGCAGGAAGGTCTGCCAGAAGTACAAGAAGCAAAAATAAGACATGTATAAATCATTATCTTACACAATATACATTATCTGTCATTAGCAACAGTCTGCTAAATGTGCAGCTACTTTACAAATGGCTCATTTAAGAAGATTGATGTGAGGACTGGTCTATTTAATCACCAGGAACATTGGTTTAAAAACACACTGGCCCTGATTAAGGGGAAAAGTGGAAGCATATTATGCTATAACAGAATGACTTGAATGACACTGACCTGAAAAGAAAGTTAAACTAACTTAGTGAGCAGCATTTTTTGTGACAAAGTAATATTTCTCCAGGGACTGCGTGGCCAAAAGATACAATGTCCCCCAAGTTGACTTTTGTTGTGTCCAACCTTTCTGCAACTTTTTACACTTAGCATTTAGCATTCATTTCATTTTGCTTATTAAAAAAACGGGGAAGGTTTTTTTACCCTGCAAGACCATCACTTTGTTCCATATCTTGATGCTATGGATTGGAGCGAAATGCTCCATGCGCAGCTAATAATGTTAACCTAAGGACGATTAATCAAAGAATCTAAGCACGCGTACACACTAAACGAAATAGCTGCTGACAGGCTGCAGTTCCACAAGAGCTCCGTCACAAAGTTCCAGACTTCTTAAGAGGCGTAACATTGGCCTCCCAGTGTGTGAATTCACACTGCACTACGGTGATACGGACTGCCAACAGGAGCGTGAGAGGTGTGTGAGCACACAGCGGGAGCTACACGTACACACACACTCTCAACCATGCGCACACACACACCACCAACACATTGCCAGCATGTTGCCCCATTACGTCTCTGTCACTACCTCTGATGGCGGATGAGGTGTGGAACGACTTCTCCCCAACATTCAGCAACTGTGTCACACGCTGCACACGAGGCATAACAGGAACGTTACAGTATTCTGCCTTCAAATGCCATTCCAGCAGCATCATCTGATTATGAACAGGGTTTGTAACCTACGAAAACATCAGCACATGAATGCATGAATATGATAATATCTCAGCATGTTGTTCTTACAGTCTAACAGGAATGTGAGCTGGACTCTAAATCTTTCTTAAAGGTTATTCAAAACATACAACTTGATTAGGTCAGTACTGAATGGAGTCTGACCTGCATCTATAATCAGAACTGGATCAAATTGTATTGAAACCTTGGCATGTAGTATAATGGATTACTGTAGAATATCTCCATCCTCTCCTGACGAAATATGCATTGAATAAAAAGCCTGTCACCTCATTTGTTTGAGGTCATTCGGTTTCCCTATAAATTAAATGGACCATTTCTCCGAACAAAATGCAATCTGAACACATTAATCTCCAATATTGTTATTCATGTCAGTAAGTGTGATCAGACTATTGTAATCCTGCTAAATGTCAGCAGTTACTCTGCCTCTGTGCCGGGGAAACAAAACAACATAATGAGCTGTTCGGACAGCAAGGGCTGTCAGCGAGTTTCCAGGTATTCATACATCGTCTTATTATTCCATCATGAAACTTTTTAATAGCCTGGCCTTTCCAGGGCATTAAAAATGGGATAAAGCCCTCAGCTAGACTCAAGAGATGTAGTTTGTGTTTGTATGTGTGTGTGTTTGTTCTGATAGTGTTTTTTTGGCAGGGTCTGGTCAGGACTTGTCTTGGTTTGTTCTTGTCTCTGTCACATCTCATGTTATTTTTTACAGGGTTTGGATCTGTGTTCAAGTTTCTTTGTGTATCATGAGGATCAGTTCAATATGTGGAAGGATAAAAAGCTCGGGGACAATTTGCTCCAACACTGAATTTCCACGTTTATCACTTCTTGTCCATCTGGTTGCAAAGTTACGTTCTGTCCCCTCCACTAAGAATGGACTGCAGCCACTTAAAGCTCCATGAATTGAGCTTTAATTGTGCCCGTTATCTATTCCCTCCCAAGGTCAAATTCGCTGAACAAATATAGTGCTAATATTTAAGTACAAAGATTCAAACAAAGTTGTTCTGGTCTGTGCACTTTGCTCTTGTATTATTAGGTGTGATTGTGGAGTTGAGGCATCAGCATCTCCAGAGCTGTGCGCTCTCGATGCCTATTTCAAAATATGCAGTGTCCGCCGCGATCCGTCAGCGCCGCGCACGATGCCGCTGTTTCGCCGCCGCTATAGTCAATGCTGGTTAGTCTCCGGAACGTGCCAGCAATGCCAATGCGCTCTGCTTTGTTTTGAATACACTCCAAGTCTATTTTTGACGGAGCCCTCTGTAAGCATGCATCAAGCTTGACAGAATAGATATGATCAGACAGGAAGTCAGACAAAGAAAAGCACAGAGCTTCCAGTCAATTTCAAAATAAAACGCAATACATAGACTCCAGATCCTATATTCCATTACTTTATCAACATTACATCCAAACAGGCACCAAACGAATGGCAAAGCAACATCTTTTATGCACGTTTTACTCTTGATTCTCACATTAAGGTCTCAGCTGCTCATGGCTGCGCTCGCCATCCAGAAACGGACACAGTGGGGCAGGGCGTGTGCCATCCCACAGAGCAAAACCATGGAACATTGTGCTGCTGAGTCTTTACAGATGTGCCAAAAGTTTCACTGTTTATAACAAAGCTTTCTCCCTGTAACGAACCGGCAAGAGTAGCTCGTCCAAATAAAAAAATAAAAAAGTCACTCCCAAACCAGGCCTGCACAACGTCAATGTGGTATTTCCAGACTTTATTAACAGATTATTTGACTTAAAGTCATAAAGAGGTGCAATCATTGTCCATATCACTGGAAAGCTTTACACCACATCCTACATGCACTGATGTGTCCTCTGCCCTGACGGTTACTTGGGATCATATTTTTCCATTCGTTCATTTATTTTAGTATTTTGTCATTTTCTGTTTTACTTTGTACTTACACTGGGCTCCGTCTTTCAGATCCTGCTCCCTGTGTTTTCCCGCTGTGTGCTTCCCCCCCCCCCGGCCTGATTGTGCTTTACCTGTGTTTGGTTACCTCCTGGTTGTCTGTGTATGTAATCCCTGTGGCTCCTTCCTCTAGTTGCCACTTTTGTTGCATGTTTCTTTTTCCAGCCTTTTTTCTTCTAGTGACCATCTTAGTTTTTTTTTGGACCAGTGCCTACCTTCTGGTTTTTGCCTTTGGCCTGCTCCTGTAGGATGTGTTTGCACCGCTGGCTGCTTACCCATGTAACCACCTGGACTACCTTGTGTGAGTCTGCGTTTCAGGTATATGTTTGGGTTCTTTTATGCATTTAACCCTTTGTGTGTTTTTGTGAATTAGCCTGTGTCTTTATGTCTCATGTGCACAGGTTTAGCAGACACAAACGCCGTGCAATCCTGTTGAGAATCAGGCCCCCGCTTTACACAGTGTAATAAATGATATCTCAGGGAGATTAGTCAGATTATTATTATAAGCAGTGAACCTCAGGTCATAAGTGTGCTGACATTTCTAAAAAAAGAAATGAAAGGTCACACCTGATTGTTCATTCATTTGGTGTCTTTCTAAGTAGGAGCCAGGCGTTCGCTGTTTGGTAGACTGCAAGTGCACAAACACGTTGGATCAATATTCCCCCTCTTTGTTTCACTGAACTCTCGGGTCCTGTTGTTTGGAAGGAGAATGCTGTCTGATTCTTGCTCCTTTCAGCAACTCACAGCCAACAATTTCAGGCTCCAATAGTTTCTTTTTTTCTTTCTCCCCCTGTAATGTTTCCAGATTTAGGATTCTTATTTAAAGACTGTCACATCATTTTGATATATTCGCAGATCGTTTAGGATGGGAAGGATTTGTTCCCAAGCAGAGTACAGGCTAGAAAATGACATTTGGAGGCATTTGGCACAGTAATTGTTGAGTCATTGGTATTGTGTGCTTTCTTCTGCTACAGGGATGTAAAATGGGATTAGACTCACTATGACTCTGAACTTGAACTTTATATAATATAAAAATTAAGTTATATGTTTGCCTTTTTGTGAGATAGGACTGCTACACAACCTCATCAGGAGCCCCTTAAGTATAAATTTATTTTATCTTAGTTCTTATTCTGATTCTAAAGGATCCCCCCGATGTTACAAAACATTCATCAGACATAAATCATGTAAAAAAACAGAACAGAATGAAAATCTCTTGACCATCATGTCATTTTGAATGATAAAGCAGATACTTTGCAGCACTGTACTGCACATTTACAACCATTAGCTCTCACAATGTGTTGGTCTCTGAACACAGCTGGGGGTTAAATACTTTGCTCAAGGGACAACAGTTACAGCCAGTCCTTTTCCTCTACATTACACAGAGCCAATGAGCTGTGGTCACAGGGAAGCTTGTGTTTTTTTTCACACCCTTTGATTGACAGAGATCTGTGCTGAGATTCATCATGCCAATGGTATTGGAAATTTAAAGCAGCCCTCACGTCTTTACAGAAATGAAAGAGCTTAGCCAAGGTATGACCAAGTCTTATTTCTTTCAGATTTTCCAGACGAGTTTGCAATGGTCTAAATGAAACATCTGTGCTGTACTTTGGTCAAAATATAACATGAATCAAGCACCAGAGGAGGTTTGTGACCCTGTGATCAGCTCTCTCAGAACGCTACATTTTGGTGTGTGTGTCTCTTTAAATGCAATGAGCCCCCCTGATTTTTCCCCGTAGACATCACTCCTTCACTAGCAAGAATAAAAATGGCGGACATGCGCAAAAGTTTTGTTCTAGGCTGGTGGTGGAGTCCATCTGTAGAGGGGATTTTATTTACCAGAATCCCACTGTGATTTCACAAGGAGAGCACATTTGAAACAGAGCATTTTTCTCTGTGTTGTAAGACTTATGCAGACCACAAACGAAGGAATGGATGGATTTATTTAATATTCTGTGGGTCGGTAGACACTCAGGTTATGTTATGTTCAAAAACACTGTCAAAGTGGATTTTTCATAATATGTTCCCTTTAAATCTAATTTTGATCTTGATACTAAGTACTTAAACCTACCTTCTTATCTAAGAGACATTCTAGTCGACATGTTGGTCCCCTGATAGATCATTGTTTGATGTCTGTCATGAATCAAAGATATCTGAACATGCAAGCAAAACAGAGGTATTGCTCAGCACTGGAAAAAACATCATGTATGAAACATGTTTGATCCTCTGAGTGAAACAAAAACAAGCTGAACGAATTGCATCCCGTCCAATCTGTTTTTTTGAGCTTGGCAAATTTATTTAAATTGAAACCCTGAACTAGAAACTACCAACAGCAGCAGCTGGCTGAGAAACGGCAGCTCTATATGAGTTAATAGTGAGTTTCCAATTCTTTGGATGGCTGGCATTTTGGAGAAATTAGGTTTTCATCCCACTGCGGAGTCCCAACTGATAGATGAAGGGAGAGCAGGGTAAGTGTAAACTCTGCAACACAAGAGTTTTGTTGGGCCAGTCGATGTCTCCCGGTTTGACACTTGAGTTCATAATCTCTCTCAGGAGGACTTCAGTCCGCCTGTGTGTGTCTTGCAGACATAATAGAAGCGTTTTTGATTTACAGTTGGACCATCTTCGTGCCAAAGGGGATTAATAAAGTCTTCGATGTGTTCTCTAACACCCTATATTTTTTCCTGTTGTTTATATGGAGCTGTTATCAGATAACCAGGTTCTATTTCAACCCTTTTTTGGATTGGATATACGGCCCCTTTTGTATTCTCCAGGAGGAGACTGTGTGTACCTGCCGGGATTTAATGTTCAGAGGTTCCTCTTAACCTGATTGTTTGTTACTTATTATCATAAAGTGCCTGTGCTATACTTCTCTATTACATTTGTGTTCTAGTGCAGAAATCCAAATATGAGGCTGGTGATAAATTGAGTTAGAGGAAGTTTGCTGGAATATGGAAATCTTTTTTTCTGCCTGCCTCTGTCTCAATTTAACACACACACACACACACACACACACACACACACACACACACACACACACACACACACACACACACACACACACACACACACACACACACACACACACACACACACCAAAGTCACCTACACACATCCATAGTTTCCCCTTTTTCCTCGTAGCTGCCTCGTTATCTTAATGAATCATATTCCGAGATTTAACTGGTAAAAAACGTGTTTGGTCCATGTGTGTCCTGGTTGTTTCCCATTTCCCATCAGGCTGTGTTGTTTCTTTGCCATGTATGATAAGGTGTATCCTTAGCCTCTCCCTGTCTCTCCTCTTTCCTCTTCTGTTCCCACTCCACAGCCAGCTGCAATGTAAGGCATCCTTTTTTTAGATTCAGAGCTAGGATTCTTCTGTGGTTTCCATGGCCACCAGAAGACTCCAGGAGGAAGACTCTTGGCTAGTATGTTCTCCTCACCTTCAGCATCTCACAATGAATGCGTCCTGGTCAGCTGTTAACAGACAGGTCATCAGGTTGTGTTACACTGGCATGTAGTTTGACAAAGGGTGGATTAGAAAATGGTCTTTAAAGATGGGTTTCCATCTAAAAGTTGAGCATGTGGCCCACTTCAATAGCAGTAATATCCATTAATCCTGACCTGGTTTATGTGTCCTACATCTTCTAAGTTTATTGCAAGCCACACTGTGCACTACACATCTAATATAAAAATCAAGTTGGTTAGATCATGCACGTTAACTGTGGTAATAGTGAATAGTAGGCTGCGTGGCAAGTCAACAGTGTGCAACAACCTGGTTGAGCTGAGGTCGCCATGGCAGTCAGCAGAAAGCCAGCTCTTGCCAAAGTGGCATTCACGTTTAACAAATAAATAAAAAAGAGGAGGAATACAAAAATATGGAGAGGGTCGTGGGGAGAGAAAAAAAGAGAGCTTGAGATAAGTCATGTTACTGTTAGCGTACACTTTGGTTTTAAAGAAAGAGCTTTTTGTCGTTTTGTCTGCTGTGTTTTTAAGGTGTTTGGACTCAAACAGTGACAAAGTGGCTGCTTTGCGTGCCACAAACCACACTGAAGACTGTAGTACTCGGACCTGGAGGCCCAGGTTATTGGAAAGACCTGTGGATTCTTTCCTGCATGTCGTGCCTAGACAGGAGCACGACACAACTAAAATTGTACATTTTGGTGGTGGCAATTGTAAATGTCACCACTTACTCAGCCCACACCCTTCTGTATCATGGCCTCTCCAAGCCATTGCAGTGGCAAACATTTGAGTGGCAGTGGTGGGAATTGACTCAAATGGCCGAGTTACCTCACAGGTAGCTTTTTTTCACTGCAGTGGTCAAGTTATCGTGTAATCCTTTAAAAGCTGCCACGATGATGAAGTGTTTCTGATACAGTGCAGACGAGAAAGGCAAAAGGTAATTTATAAAGATCAGTAAAGCAAAAATTGCATCAGTGTTCCACATAGTGAAAGGTTCCACAGAGCGTAACTTTAAAATGTACTTTAAAATACTTTTACAGCTTTACTTTTGGCTTTGCTACGCAAAGAGAAACGTGCAGAAAGGCATTAAACATTGGTATGAAATGTCAGTGAGTCTTGTTACGACCCAAAATGCATTAAATTGTAAAATCTTATTTTGACCTGGAGCCCACAATTCTGGCAGAGAGGTCCTTTAAAGAAACCTTATTTCTACAGCCTGTTTTAGCTGTCTCATTCTTTAGGGTTAGCATCCAGATATCCAGACCTCAGGTGAGGACTGATGATTGGATTGAGAGTTTAGCTGCATGACTCAGCTCTCTCTTTACTATCGAGCCCTCTTCAGACCTGCTTTACCTCTGTTTGGTCTCCCTTCCCCTGAGTGGGTGGTCATTCCCCATCTTTATCTTTAATGTGTAGCAATTTATCTTGTAGAAAAAAGACACAATGAAAGACTTTGTAGTGATGTATTTCACAGCAACAGTGCAAGATATCATATTTAGAGCCTACGTTATAAACATAATGTGTCATGTCATTGCATCCCACTGGGAGGTCAGTCGCAACATATACATAGAAGGAATAAAAATATATGGGCATTGGGAGGAGGGGAACATGTGCGGACAAGATGAGACACAGGAGCAATGCTAAACTAAAAACAAGATCACCTTAGAAACTTCTAAATAATAATGTTGACATAATTGAAAGCTGAACATCCAAATGGAACAGATGGGACTCCATAATGACTTATGAGATAGAAATAGAAGATAGAAATCTCAGCTGCCAGTTAGTTACCGCCACTATCAGGGTTGCCAGGTATGTGTGACAAAACACACTCAACATCTCATAAAACCAGCCCAAAAACCAGAGTAGCAGAGAGAACTCCAATAATTCCCCGCTATTCCGCCACATCATTTTTTGTTATTGAAAGCCCCCTGGCGGCGGAATCTACATATTGTTTCTTTAACCCGCGGACCAAAGTAAAAAAAATTACCCGCGGCAGCTCCTAAAAAGTAGCCCAATTATGCGGGAAACTGGAAACCCTTGCCTCTGTTACTGTCCTGCTTTTATACCTTGGCATACGCAATCCTCCCTCCTCTCTGGCTCCACCCACTTTTCCAAATATGGTAATTTCTAAGTCCACAACACCAACAACCATAATGCAGACATTGAGGCTTAAAAATGGTCATCAAACCAATGGAAGACATCACAGTAGCTACGTTCATTATTTATCATTTTATAAGCAGAACACTAACATCATTAGTCACTCTCCTCTTCCTCCACAGTTATGATTTGTGGACAGTGTAATAAAGAGCGTTAAAGAAACACACACATTGCACAAAGTCTCGCCTGGATTGCCTCATTTTTCTACCTGCAACGTTTAATGAATTTGAGAATTTCCATAATCCCACAGAGGATTCTACACACTTGCTGCTGGATTTGATTCAGTCCTTGATGTCGGATCAATATGAGTCATAAAAACAGCTTGATATGTTACAACTGAGGGGGGTGTCACTCCTACACATAAACCAAATCCTGAGAATGAAGGTGGTCTGCTTAGGCAGCAAACAAGTGCCTATCAGAGCTGTCAGCTTGTATTATATCAGCACTTTCTGAAGTCAAACCATTCATTATTTGTTGCTTGAGGGTCACTGCGTTCTGATGACAAGGTCGATATCCTGAACCTGAGGAGAGGATTCAGCAGGGAGCTGGTACATGTCTCGGAAAGTGTGACTGCGTATACGTGTGTGTGTATGGGGGTGGGGGGGTTATGTTATTTCTAGCCGTTTATTACTTTCCAAGAAATGAGCCCCACGAGCTGATCATTCTGATAGTGAGTCAAATTTCCTGAACATGTGGTACACAAAGGGAAAGCAGCAATATCTGACAGTAAAAAGCTGCACCAATGTGGATGATTTTGTGTTAACATGGAGGATTTTATTAAGACCTGTAGTGTATGGGAGTTTATAAAACTGTCACATTTCCATTGGCACTGACATATGACTGACATATAAATATGGAATGATAGCTGGAAGGAACTTCGATTGATAGCTACTTGTACTTGTAGGTTGACTGCTTGTACATACACTGCAAGCTACCACACGCTAGCTAAAGCTAATTGATGGTGTTTGGCACCTGGCTGTCCAACAGAGAGCAGGCCAACTCTAAACAGTGTCTTCCTTTAAAAGCCAACCCAAGGTTCACCCTCGATTTGGAATCAGCTTTATCTGCTTGGCATTTCGCCTCACTATATTTGTATTTTCTTTGAATTTCCTTTATGTCCACATCTGGCATATTCGCCGCCCAATCACGTCCAATTGCCTATTTGTATCCACCCTGCAACTCACCTGTGCACTGTCATTAGCCACTGAAAAGACACCAGCTCCATGCCCAACCAAAATAGGGGAGCTGGTGTCAACTAAAATAAAGCAAAACATCAAACTGCAGGCAGAGGACATGGTCTCTGCAGACACAGTCACAGTCACACATGTATGGAGGCCCATACGTGATGATTGAGCATTCCTTTTGTATAAGTCGCTATTCTATTTTTTAGGAAAAAGTTACTGACTCTTAACTGACACTTGATCGGATAAAAACCTGATTTTATTTTGAAAGAAAATAAAGAACTTCTTGTTGATTAGAAGTTGTGACATTAATAGAACTACAGAGAAATAAAATTGCTAGAGATGGAAAAGTAGGTGAAAATAGCTCAAGGAAACAGTAGAAGAGTGAAATGCTTGATGTCTCAAGGTGGATGTTACTTTTGACTTATTAACTGAGATGTCTGAGGGGTTTTTTTGAAGTGAAATGAGCCATTCAGAGGCGTAGTGGTGTCATTAATCTGCATCACCATTGGAGCAGAAAGATGCTACCTTAACTACGGTGAACCTAAAGGGACAAAACAGCCTGTGATTAATGTGATTTTTGTTTTTAAATTGCATACATTTCTGACCTTAAACTCACTAAGATCAACGCGTGGATGCTGACTGTGTAACTTTGTGTTTTGAAAAATGGATGCTGTTTAGACTTCTTAAAGATATGGCATGTTAATGACAATGATGATGCAGAAATCCTTAACCAAAATCAATTTACAATCTTTTCATGCGCTGGGGAGGAGGTGAGGCTGAGTCTGAACAGATAATGAGATGCAGATTTTCACACTT